>NC_051156.1:186943628-187316128 GCF_013339745.2 Dermacentor silvarum
CACAACCAATCCACTTTATTCGGCATTTGCGCAGGCGTGCAGCATTAGCCCTGCTAGTATTAGCCAGCGCCGATCGTGGCCAAGGCTGCTAACGTGAAAAACCTTTTTTAATCACAGGCGTCACATGCAGTACGTGAACCGACAATCGCTAATGAAAGTACAAGGTAGGAAGGAAAGAGTGGAGAAGGAAAGGCAGGGAGGTTAACCAGTTCAGCACAACCGGTTTGCTACCTTACACATGGGAGAGGGATGAGGGGGAATGAAAGATGGGAAGGAGAGAGAGAGAGAGTACACAGCACAGCACACTCATTGTCAGTCACAGTCCGTCACTCTTGCGTGGTACGCGACATCACTGTCACAGCCGCTTGTCCAAGCCCGTTTCTTTTAAAAACCTAAGTAATCCCTTCGTCGCCTTCAGCTGCGATGTCTTGCGTCGACGACATGTGAGAATCACTTCAACTGACATTGGTCTGTTGTCAAGTTGCGCTATAACGGACGCCAGGGACTGTCTCTGAACATTATATTCAGGACAGTCGCATAGAATGTGTTCCAGCGTCTCCTCGCAAGGACAGGCATTGCAAAGAGCGTTGTCGGCCATTCCAATCAGAAATGAATAAGATTTAGTGAATGCCACCCCTAGCCATAAGCGATAAAGCATAGTGGCCTCTCTTCGGCGTAGTCCAGTTGGCATACAGAGATGCATCAAAGAGGGCAGGTGGTATTGACGATTGCTCCATTCGGTCTGGCCGCTTGGTGTGCACCATAGAGAGAGCGTGATCTCCTGTGCAAGCACTCGAAGTCTGCTGGCTGCGTCGGACCGTGAGAGTGGTATGGCCTCTTCCTGTGTGTCGTCAAGGGCTGCCCGAGCGGCATTATCGGCGTCTTCGTTCCCTATGACGCCGCAGTGACTTGGAAGCCACTGAAATGCCACGTGGTGTCCTTTCTCATGTGATGTATGGAGTAGGTATCTAACATCAAATACGAGCTGTTCGTATGGCCCGTGATGCAGAGCTGATAGCACAGATTGTAGGGCTGCCTTCGAGTTACTGAAGATTGACCATTGTCGAGGTGGTTCCCGATTGACGAAACAAAGTGCAGCGCGAATAGCAGCTAGTTCCGCAGATGAAAGTACAAAGTACGCTACATTATATTATGGAGAGTTCCAAATTATTATGGAGAGTGCTAGTTCCGCAGATGAACGCTACATTATATTATGGAGAGTGCCAAATTATTATGGAGAGTGCAAGTTCCGCAGATGAAAGTACAAAGTACGCTACATTATATTATGGAGAGTGCCAAATTCTAGCGATAAGAATAAAGGAATCAGAGGGGCCCGATAGTTTGTTGGTCTCCTGTGCCTTTAGCAAGGTAGGCTATACGTAAACAGCTCATCTTGGAACGATTTGTGTTGAACAAAGGGCGGGGAAAAGTTGCATGTTCCAGTAAATGTTCAGTAGTAACCGATGTCGATGATGATAGTGATTATGTGGATTATGAAATTCTGTAGAGATTTAGATGTCCATCAACTTCACAGTGAATGGTGGTGAGAAACATTTTTACTGAAACGTTGGGCTCGTGGATTGGCTTTGCGCCTCCAGCTCCTACATCATTATTGCAGTCTATATACCATAGTCCATGATGTAAAAGAGGAGTCATTATGGCGAAGGCCAAGGTGCCCATGTCTCGCAGACCGTCCGGGTCACTGGGTGAGACCTGCGGTCAAGAAACGCGACTTCTGCAGACGTCTTCAATTTGAGGTCATATCTATACAGAGCGGTACCCGTATTCGCAAGGGAAGGTATTATAACGCTAGAATTGCCCGTACCAGGAAGTTTCAGCCAACCTTGATCCTGGTTATAACACATAACCCAGTGTGTAAGTCACACCTAACAAGATGCGATTTATTTTAAAAATGCTCCCGCGCGCGATTTCTTTTACTTGTGAAGAAAAAACAAAAAAAGGAAGAACAAAAGAATAAGCGTACATTGCTCACGCCAGCGCGCTTGGTTTCATGCGTATATAAGACGCACGGACAAAATTTTTTTTAAAGTCATACATCGGGAAATACGGTAATACGTCCGCAATTGTTGATAAGGCATTTCAATTTTTGCGTGCAAATAATTCCCGCCTTTTAAAGTAACGCAACTGACGAAGTTGGATTGTGCGATTCTTTAAAACAGGTGATGTTTGAACTCGTATTATTGAAGGCGGTCGGCCAATGGCAAAGTTTACTTACGAACGAATAGCTTTGTGAATTGGGACCTAGATGCGTTGAGTCGGGATGTTTTCCTGTGTCATGACATATTGGACAGGCAAGCCTTAGGTGTCTCGAGGAAAGTAGTGGACACCAACATTTAACCGTCTTAAATGTGAGCACGACTTCAAGTCGACAGCGGCGTCGAATCGCCTGGTTCTTTGTCTTTAGATGGGACACGCGAAATTAGCAACCTTGGAGGGGTGGGTTGGGGGGGGAGGAGGGTAGTGTTACGAGGAAGCTCGAGGGCTGATTGTCGGGCCAGTCGGTACCGGTGGATACTCTTAATCGTGCGAGAATTGCGCAAGAGAGAGGAAGGTACGGACGACGTGAGTGCTTCTGTCGTGCGTGTCTACCTTTCTTCACGCGTGTGTTTCACGGGCAACTCGAAGTATATGGAGCTTCCGCTCTGGGCCAACTGCAATTTATTCAAATCTATGTGAAACGCCGAGATGCTTTCATTAAACATTTCTGGACCGAGTTGAACGAAATTTGTTGAATTTAGGAGAGGAGGCTGGAACTCTACCGACAGTAGAAAGAAGAATATAGCGTTAGGTTTTCGAGATTCTTCCGAGAATTGCGAACATCGGTAAGCTAAATAAAAAAACAGAAGCCCAAAAGGTCAGAAATGCACCAAAAGCCGAATATCACGGTTCCGTAAATTGCATTTGTTAGAGTACCTGTAGTGGACATAATGGTTTACAGCTATGTGAACTTGCGACGATACCTAAGATGGTTTCGAAAGAATGCCACTGGCATCGTATTGGTCATGGCGGTGCACAGTACCTCAAGATGTATCGTTTGATATATCTGGGTCAGAGTTGCAAACTTTATTCTTCAGATTTTCTTTTTTGATTACTGCAATTCCAAAAAAATTACATTATTATATATTTGGCCTCTAAATTATGCACTCTCTAAAATTGGTATAATCTCCCCTTTACGTTTAAACGCAATAAACATAATCAAAGTCGGTGCTGTTGTTTCCCATTTACAAGTTACTGAGCTGACCGAATGACAAGTTGCGAAAGACACATTTGTATAAATGTGTCAAGTAAAGTAAAAAAAAAGATATATCACTATTCTTTTTAGCAGATGTTATTGCTAGATGCTTTTTACCAGAAAGCGTCTCCTTAGCTCCTGTGTATTTAGATGGGTGCTCCTGAGGTAAAGCTTCCTTCCTCTTAAAGGCCAGCTGCAACGAAATATCACGTGGGCTAAATTGCCTATAAGTGCTTAGCATATACAATCAATGTAATCTTGGCAAAACCGCGTGGCTGGTAATTGTCTAAGTTTTTCATTAGCAGAATTTAAATAGCGCCTAAGCAGACGACGCGTGCACCTGGCGGTGAGCGGTAGCGATGACGAAAGTCCCAGAACCGTACACGACTAATCATCTCTCAGTTGCGCCTAGCTAGTCGCCCAGGCGCATCGCTCGCTCAAAATACGCAAGTTGATGGATGCCTCTCTCGGCGTGCTCTCTCGTTGCGCACGCGATTTGAGAGCTGTTGCAAGAATGCCGACGCGTTGCGTGTAACACGTACTGTTCGAGTACGTAGAACACGTACTCGAACACGAGCGATGGCGGTGCAGTACACGACGCTGCGTAGAGGAAGGCCGAACACATCTTCGATGTCCCAGCTTTCAGGGTGCCAGCGTGCACCGCGCCGCAGCAAGCTTGTGCGACGCGGACCAGCCGACGCGCACAAAGCATGTAAAATGCGCTTGACGAAGCTGCCCAAGCTATATTTCGCGAGCGCAGACACTTACCCATGCAAGATCTGCTTGCCAAACGCTTTCTCATGATGACTATAAGTACTATAAGCCGCGTTGGCTTACGGAAAGCAAGGTTAAGTTGTATTCAGGGGCAATGTTCTCGAACGACCATTTCCGGTAGTGCATTCTCTTCGAGACATTTCGCGCGTCTCTGCATCGGACGCGTCGAACCCTTTCTTACACATCGCCAGAAACGCTGTCGGCAGGATCCGCATGCTGCATTTGTCACGAAGGAGAAGGCGACGCGGCGGACATAGTGTAGATGCGGCGGAAAGCCATGCAGGGAAGGCGATGTCGCCAAAGCGAAATGGACGAAAGTTTATCACGGCCGGAGTCCGGCCTCTCTGGCCGTGAGTTTACGCACACTTTGCGCCGAGCCCAGGGGCGAGTTAGAGAGTAGACTCCCAATTACTCACTCCTGCGTCCCCGTTGCGACAGCACCTCGTTGTCGCAATTATCGTAGCGCAGCTTACCGCTGTGCAGTCTGTTGAATGTAATGTGATTAGCGCGTGACTTGCGCGCTCGTTCTCGCATGTCCCAATGTAGCAACCCGCAGTAATCGTGAATTTTTGTTTCTCCAGAGATGGCTGACAG
The DNA here is from genome assembly GCF_013339745.2 of Dermacentor silvarum. Lineage (NCBI taxonomy): Eukaryota > Metazoa > Arthropoda > Arachnida > Ixodida > Ixodidae > Dermacentor > Dermacentor silvarum. The sequence continues at coordinate 186,948,250 of NC_051156.1, forward strand.
GCATCATTTGCAACTACCACATGGCCTGAACAAGAGGTGCGCCCGCATCTATACGTGTTTCAGCCGTAACGCTTCTTTCAGGGGGCCGTAGACATTACGCTATATTATAATTTACAGCCACCGTACCAGGCGCGTGATGCGTGGCCACATATTAGTGTCAGCTCCGAGCATCGACTACAATATATAGTCGGTTAACCGTCAATAACAGTAGAAATACTCTAGGAGAGTTCCCGAGCAAAAAAAAAAAAAAAAAATATCGAGCCATCCTCTCTCTTCGCCCGGCATCGCGGCTTCGAAATCGAAATACGTGGCAAGAAACTCGGTCGAACCATAACCACTCACTACCACCGACATTGAACACGAACTAACGAAGTTAGGCTGCGAAAGCGCGTACCGTATAGACAGTGTTCTGGATACAGTAAGCAGAAGAGAAAGAAAGAAAGAAAGAAAGAAAGAAAGAAAGAAAGAAAGAAAGAAAGAAAGAAAGAAAGAAAGAAAGAAAGGGAAACAGACAAACAGGCAAACAAGCAAAGAACAAGCAACCAAACAAACGAACGAACAGAATGAAAGAAACAAAGAGAGAACGAAAGAAAGAAAGAAAGAAAGAAAGAAAGAAAGAAAGAAAGAAAGAAAGAAAGAAAGAAAGAAAGAAAGAAAGAAAGAAAGAAAGAAAGAAAGAAAGACAAAGCAACACTAGACTTCTCAAGCGTGGCGACCTGACTTAACGCAACGTGCGCCAGGTGAAGGATGTGGCTTCAAACACACACGTCCACAAAACACACACAAAGCTCCGCGCAAACTTGCACACACAAGAAAACGCCAGCGTACACGCAGCAGTCGCTCCTAAAGAATTGAAACAGAGGCGAGCTGCACTTCGTAAGGCACCGCACGTAGGAAGCGAGATCCCTCTGCGGAGTACAAGCCGGCCGCGCCACAACTCTCGCAGTAATTGTTTATTCTTTTCTACGCCAGTTCCTTCCTCTTCTTTTCTCGTAAGAGAGCTTATTGGTGAATAAACCTTCCACGTTTATTTATTTTTTTTCCGCGATTCATCGCCAACGTCCGCTCGCTTGTCTTCATTCGATGTTTTATTTCATCCTCAATTACACCGCTTTTATTTGTGCCAGAGTAGCGCGGTCGAAGTACCTCATAACATGTTCTCCAGTACTCTGCAGCACGAAGAAAAAAAAATAAAGCTGTCTTGAGACATTGTTATAAACCAGGCAGGCCGATTCCGGTCGTCAATAACAGGATTTGGACGCGTAGGCTCTGTTAAGTCGTTTTCATATAAGTTAGTCCAGTCGCTTGTGGCAGTTTTAAAAGGTTTGCTCTGAGTTTTCAATGCACATCTTCAGTTGGGTGATCATTTAATTTAGCATTCTAAAGCATGCATTCTAAACTACGATGTAGTTTAGAATGCATCAGCGACACTTATGTTAATGTAAGAAAGAGTTCATATACAATCATTAGACATATTGAATTCCACGTCAATGACGACAAACCAATGTAGGGTATTTGAGCATGTCTGGATGACGAGATTGTAATATTTGGCAAGATTGTAATATTTCACGACAAGACATACGGCGACAACGCAAATATACCTCGAGCGTACGTACAATCGCTATCGCAATGCGAAACACTTGTGAGCAGTTAGTCGACGTTTGGATGGTTAGCGTGTGCGTGAGAATGAAAGAGGAACGTGGGATTACACCTACATGCAGAAACTGTGCGCATTCCGCTTCTGACTGAAAAGATTATGCGATGGACGAAATAGAGATTTATTGATTGATTGAGAGTCATTTATTGCCGAAGGTGCAAAGCAATACGCCTCTGTGGGAGGAGAAAGAAAAAAAAAGAGGGAATGGTGAACAGGACTGAGAATGGCTGGCTGCAGTGCTCCTAAAGAAAGGAAAGGAGGCCGAAATCTCGCTTTAGCTTCTGTTCTACGCGGTGATATTTTTTTAAGTTTTTCGGTATTTTTTTAACTCGCTCGTTGCAGCCGCTGAGTTTGCAAGGCGCATGAAGCGTCTTGCGCACGCACACACGCACGCACGCACGCACACCCACGCGCACACACTTTCTCTTTCTTTTACTATTTCAATGCCCTCTCTTCTTGCCTCCACGTGGTGTTGCAATCCAGATAAAAAAAATACTACTGCCGATCACTCCGTCTTTCTGTAATTAGTGTTCTCTCTCTCCTATCTCCGTTTCAACGTTTCCAGAAGGAAAAAAGAACCGTTTCCGAAGCTAGCCGGAAAAAAAGTAAGAGGAAACCAGCTGACCCCTTAAAGTGAACCTTGTCACTATGGCTGCAATCTGGAGGTCTTTAATACGTGTTTGCCTGCTTGTCTAAATCCTGGGCGTTGCCAACAACGTAGACGTTAACAACAGCAGCAGCAATAACAAAAATGCCAACAAAACACAAAAGTTCGTTTTGTATCTAGCGATGAACTGATACAGTACGAATATGGAGATGTGATCAAGAAGAAAAAAAAATACAGGAAGCAGAAATGACGATAACAAAGGCACAGCTAGACGATGAAATGATAGTATGCAACTGACGGAAAAAAAAACGCAGTGCTGCTAAAATTCAAAGCCAGATGCCTAACACCCAGAGCATTTGCTTGCGACATAGTTGCGCCTTATTGTCGAGTAATAGATGTTACGCCACCCCCGCCGCACACCGCATTCCTCTGGTAAAGCGAGCCGTCGGCAGACGTCTCAGGCAGAGCTCGCGTTCGGCCGTCGTCGGAATTCGTTTTTCTCGTCTCTTGTGTCGAGTTTCTCGATCCGCGCAATGCTCGTTGTTACGTAATCCACCTTAGGCGTCCCCTGCTACCCGGTGACACAATTTTCAAACAGCTTCGGTCGCTCTTAGGGATTTCGTCCTGAAGCCCCGAGCCGAAAAACAAACTCCACCTGCTTGCGGAGGCAGCAGAGAAACGTAATTCGTTTCAGCTTGAGACGGCCGTTTTCTTTTCGCATAATCTTTTGCTCTTTTATCTTATACGTCATCTTGCTCTTGTCGTTTTATATCTTGCTACTTCAGATAAGAAGAAAGAGGGCGCAGTAGGAGCGGCAGCGAGTTGCCTTTACAGTAAAGGCAGCTTTGCTTTTGGTATCATGCACCCTCGGCTCACTCACGTATAGGGTCGTGTAGCTTGGTCAATAAGCTATACACGGCTGCATGACGGGTTTACGAACGACAACAATCAATTTTGTCTCTATTCTTTTGTTCTTAGAGTAAACTGATAGCTCCTTATGAGTACAGTAGCGCATAAGACAAGACGAAGACCACGTCGACCGCATGATCGACGGCGTTCGCCGGCTCTTGGTTGCATGGAGTGTGGTGTGACGTATTCGCGACGGCGCTTCGCGCTGGATTTTTCGTCACGTGAAATTCGTCGCGAAAGTTCGCTGTATGGAGGCCAACCTCCATTCTATGGCAGTCGGACAAAGTAGTGTGACGTCATAGATCAAAGCGCACTGGGCGTGTGCTATCTGCAGGCGTTGGCATTAATCAGCAGGCCACGCTTGGTAGCTAGTTTGGGACAGTCTGGGGTGCCACACCGGACAGCGGGAATGTAGAGACAGGAGGTGGTCTTAAGTGTCCACCTAGTGGACATGTTCATTTCGTCTGCTGCTCAAGTTCTCATTGGCTATGCTGGGGTACGCGACAGGACACCGGCGCCCTCAGTCAATCTGCACTGCTGCAGCAGACGAAATGGGACATGTCCAGTAAGAGGACACTCACAGAAGACAACCCCCCCCCCCCCCCCTTCAGGTCTCGTGCGCGTGATTTTGCAGACTTTGGCACATCGCGTGCGCTACTTGCGGACGACGTTGTCTCGGTGTTTTCTGGTTTGCTTGCTGTGTTAGAAGTGAAGCTTGGTGCCGCGAAACTACCAGGAACGCAGGATATGCCACTGCTGCGTGTCGGACCTAGAGCACTGCACGGGCCGATTTTTGCGGCCCGGGCCCGGCCCGGGCCCGTTTTTACATTGGGCGGCCCGCCCGAGCCCGATCAAAACGTTTATGGCGAGACCCAGGCCCGACCCGGGCCCGGATGTATTCTACGTTACCCGCCCGGCCCGGCCCACCACCCCTTTACCTTAAGCCCGAGCCCGGCCCGAGCCCAGCCCGAGCCCAGCCCGAGCCCGACTCGAAACTGGCCCGAACCCAGCCCGAGACAGAAAATACATGTTTTTCAGAGTTGAGAAGCCCGAGAATAACTCGCAGAAAGCCCGAGCCCGGCCCGGGCCCGCGTCAAAAAACCCGAGCCCGGCCCGGGCCCGGGTCAAAAAGCACACGCCGTGCCCGAGCCCGGCCCGAGCCCGTGAAAAAGCTGCTCTACCCGGCCCGGCCTGGCCCACGGGCCGGGCCGGGCCCGGGCTTTCGGGTAAGCCCGAGCCCGTGCAGTGCTCTAGTCGGACCTGTCGTGGCAACTACAACGACGGGAACAAAGTCCGAGTTTTTTTGTTTTTCACAAAAAATCACGATCACCATAGAGCCAAGTGGGAACGACCAATCCGCGACGTGATGACGGAGACATCCGTACGCTACGAGATCGCAGGTTTGTCATCGCAATTTTCACGCTGTTCGCGATTATTTTTCTCGGAAGATGCGCCCTTTGATAGCTCCAGTAGCTGGGCCGTGGACTGTACGACGTCGATATCGCGATTCTGTGGCGTCCTCAAGTTATTGTTTGAGTGCTACTTAGAAGCAGTGAATGTGAGGATGTAGTGCGAAGCTTCAGTTCAAGCTGGAATATGTAAGAACCACCAGCACATACACTAAAGTGACCTACTAGATTCCGAACTTATTTAACGATAATTAAGCAGTTATGATTATGATTGTTGATAACATGTCCATTCACAACTTCCAAAATAAAATATCGCCACGCATCTTCTGTCCCTCCGAATATGAGCATAATAGTAGGCGCCGTATTGTGCCAATGTTAAGCGGTTTCTTTTTATATTTCCTGTATGTTAAAATATAAATTTGAATGCGTGACATGTTATTGTGTGAACGTAGTAGTCCTTCTACGTTTTGCTGTTTTCAGTTTATTTGATAATGTGGTAATATGGATAATGTGGATAAAACATTTTTATAGCTTGAATCCAGTTTCAAATTGTATAATAGGTCTTTTTCTTTTCTCTGTCCTTTTAGTTATTTATTTTTCCCCTGAAAACTACGTATTTCTTGTCAGAATTAACGCGTAGTGCAGAAAACGACTGACATTTGCGTTTTCAGTTCCTATATTCAATTCTCTCACACAACCGTTGCCTCATTAGAAAAGCGATATTTTAAAAAGCCTTCCTTTTTTTATTTTTACTAACGTACCGCACCAAAACTGACGCGTTCAGTTAGTACCTGCAAACTGATTCAAAAGCTGTGCATTCGCGTATGTTCCGAACACGACTTTCCGAAAACAGCGAGAGCCGTCAAAAGAATTTCTAACAAAAGTTGCTACTATCCCACCACCTAATATTTTAACGCGGTAGCGTTAAGAACCCTGTGTCGCAGAAAATCCGGCGTCGGCAACCGGCGTCGGCGTGCAATGCGGGTGGTGCAGCAAATCATACCCAACCTCCCCGACCGCACAGACCATCCATGTGGTGCAAGGTTCAAGGTTTTAGTGAACAAAAATTGAATTTCTCACAGTGAAATCCGCCAGGAAAATGGTAAAGTACGACTTTACCATTCGGCGTCGGATTCGCCGTCGGATTGTTTACCAATCGGCGTCGGATTGTAATTTGAATGTACGAGAAAACCTAATTCTGCTACGAGGAAACTCAAACACAAACCCATTTTCCAGCATTTCTACCAGACCTGCGCGCGTAGGGGCAATAGCAAACAACTAATAAAATAATTTTAAAATGTGCTAGGGCCTTCATATTTTAGTATAAGACCACTTATATTGCCCCTGAAAAAACGTCTTTCCATCAATGCATTTCTGTTTAAAAGTGAAGCCGACTTTAACGGGATTGGCGTAAGCTTGGTCTTTATAAGCTTGCTTTCCCACGTTCAGTGTTGCAGTGAATGAAGCCTACTTGCCGTATACGAACGATGCAATGCGAACGGATCCTGATAACGCTATCGCGTTCTACTCTTAAAGGCGAAGCTTAAGTGTCCTCCAATTTTTTAGCTTCATTGCATGCGCACTAACTTTATAATAAATTTGCCGTAATAAGTACCGCTTATCATTCCCACTAAATTAGGCCTTAATGGGTGCGTCACGCCTGTCCATAAAATAAAACTGGGCCAGTCGCGTCTTTAAGACAGCAGAGCTTCATTCCTAAGGCCTTAAGTGTGTGCGTGTGTGTGTGCGCGCGCGCGCGCGCGCGCGTGTGTGTGTGTGTGTGTGTGTGTGTGTGTGTGTGTGTGTGTGTGTGTGTGTGTGTGTGTGTGTGTGTGTGTGTGTGTGTGTGTGTGTGTGTGTGTGTGTGTGTGTGTGTGTGTGTGTGTGTGTGTGTGTGTGTGTGTGTGTGTGTGTGTGTGTGTGTGTGTGTGTGTGTGTGTGTGTGTGTGTGCGTGTGCGTGTCTGTTTGTCTGTGTGTGTGTGTACAGTCTAATACTTTAAATTCATTGTCTACTACATGGGGCACCTTGTTAGAGAAGAGAACATAGGCGTCGCAATCGCAATGCTCGAGACCGCGCGCGATATTTTTTTCCTAAAGAACGCTTATTCACAGAGCGCGAAGCGGTGCAGGCAACGCAAGTGTCTTGCTTGAAACAGCAGTGATCTTTTTTGTACTGTACAAAAGGTTTCGAAACTGGAACCTCTTTGCAGATGAAACATTTGTCAAGCGCAGCGAGTACGTTCCCGGCATTTATCGTTATTAACGAGCGCAGTCCTGACACTGTGTTTTCGCTGTGAAAAAACGGATCCACCCATGCGCACTTTTTTGATTACCGCTTGCCAGTGACATTAGCAGCTTCATAGTCCTGTTGGCTCACATCATTAGCACGCCGGCTGCTTAGTGTTCTGTTTTGCCAATGATAAGACAATAATTGCATTCATAATAAAATATATTTTATTATGAATGCAATTATTGTTATTATTATTATTTTATTTCCCACGAATTAGAATTCTATATCATATCATTTCCGTTGCATCACAGCTCGTAGCCTCGTCAAAAAATTTCATGTGACACGTATTCTTCATATCGAATAATTTCATATGATCATATTAGAACACATACAGGGTGTTTCACTTAACTTGGGTCAAACTTTAAAAATATGCAAATGGCGGCGTAGCTTAACAGAACTAAGCTTATGTTGTTTACCATCGCTCGGAGATACTCAAATTATTTTTCGCATTCCGCCTAATTAGATAATTAGTCTTAACTAATTATTCAACTTCTCAATTATTATAATTAGACGAAAAGCTGTATCGAGAGAAACTCCCGATACAGCTTTCTCTTGCTCAGTACGTGCTACGTAAGTCTTTTTCCGAGCGTGAAATAAACCCCCGAATACACGCAAAGCGCCTCGAGCGGCCAGTCGCTCGGCAATATTGCGTGTATTCGCGGGCTGCATTCACGCTTGGAAAAACACTTTAATGTAGCACATATTGTGCAAGAGAAAGCTATATCGGAATTTTCTCAAGTTTCTGTACAATTTCTCATTGTCACTTTTTGTCTAATTATAATAATTGAGAAGTTGTTTAATTAATTAGGACTAATTATCTAATTAGGCGGGATGCAAAAACTAATCTGAGTATTTCCAAGAGACAAAGAACATTACCTTGGTTCGGTCCAGCTACGTGGCATTTGCATATTTGTAATGTTTGGCCCAAGTTACGTGAGGCACTGTAGATCTGAAACACGTATTCATGTGAGATAACAAATATGTAGCATATGTGTCATACAAATTTTTATAGGTCTGTCTGAATATTTGAGGACAATGTATTCTGATTCCCTTAAGCGGAGAACAAATAGTTTTGTGGCTGTGGGCGTTGAGGGAAAAAAAAGAAAGAAATCATCTCTTTAATTAGGTCGCCGCACCCTGTGCCGACTGCCACGGTGCGAAACATCGCGCCAAAGTGTTCAGTGAATTGACTAACACAGGGCGCGCGTGGTGCAGATTAGGAAGCAGCGCAACCTGTAATCGAACGGAAAGAGCGAACCTAGAGCAAAGCGAGAGGGATGCGAGGACACCTCCAACCGCTTGAACAACCACATGCACCGCAGTCAGCGTCTTCCTCTATTTGATCGCGTGCGGCCCGGTCTTCGTCGTCGTAGCCGCGGTAGCATAGGCTGTTCCTAATCGCTCCGCAAATGGCGCCCACCCGCGCATTCGTACGTCGCCGTCTCTTGATTGCTTATATGCGCTCAAACGCCGCCTGGAGCAAAGCACGCGTGGCGGTTGTCGTATCACGTTATTCTGGACCGAAGCCATTGCTCTTGGCCGGGGTTACTTGCTGTATACAGCACAACCCGCTGCCCGGCTCAGCTCCCCGAACAATAAGCCAACTCGGCGCGGTGTACTGTGTGGCTGTTCGCAACGGGGTACTGCATGACAATCGCAAACTGGCTTGTCGCAATTTTGATATTGTGTTTGTTTGCCCGGGTGACATCTTTCTCATTGTCAACGTTGCCAACCACGAAGCGGGATTCTCGGCACGTCTTGATCAGTGTTATGATTTGGTTTTCGTAAGTCATCGAGGGGTTGTTTGCCCGGGAGTGTATTTACACTTGCATGGTTCGAATTATTCTCGCCACCACTGAGACTATTTCGCAGTGGGGAAAAGAAACAACGAAGCCGATTGCTAACCAGACATGAACATATAATTAATACATACTGTCAAACACACAAACCAACTAACCAAGATACCAAGACTAATAGAAACATTCATGCACTTCTAAATGTTCTCACGCAAAAGTCCGTGACCGGTCACAATTGCTTGGCACGCGTCGGTGCAGCTGAACGGTGCGGCGTTGCGACGGCCAGTCAGCTACAGGGCGTCGGTTGCGTGAGGATAAGACGCTGCTTGCTTCTCGAGGATCATCCGCAGATCGGCTAAGGAGTCGCAGGAGGGGAGTAGGAAGGGCTTGCCTTCAGCACCATGTCACCAGGACCCACGAACACCAAAGGCTGGAGGTAGGACAGAGGCCGGATTGTCGCTGAAGTCATGAAACTCGGGCCCGCAGGCGGACAACCTCGCTTCTCCGCCCGGTGCTCTTGAAGTCTTGAGGTTCGGGCCCGGAGCCCGACGACCTTGCTTCGTCCACTCCGCACATGTAGATGTAGATGTAGAGCCTTGGCTGTGACAATCTGCTGCTGAGCACGAGGTCGATAGTTCAATTTCCGACCTCAGTGGTCACATTTAGCTGTGGGCGAAATGCAACGTTCGTATGCTTAGATTTAGGTGCACATAAAGAAAAAAAAAACTCCAGATGGTTCAAATTAATCGGGGGCCTTCTTACGTGGCGTCTCTGATAGCTCCAGGTATTTGGCTTCGGGACTTTAAACACCCGTAAATACGTGAATCAACCAGTAATTTCATCCGACACTTCAATAAAACAGCCAGAGCGCAAGTCGTTACTCATCAATGCCACCCGTTATGCTCAGACAGTTCTAATTGAAGGGGTACGTAGTTGAAGTCCTTCACTAAAAAGCAAATCACCCAGCAGGCTTGCTCGTGTGGCCTTTGTATCGTGTTTCAGACTCCCGGTCCAACTCCTAAGCTTCTCGCCAATTAACATGGCCCGTAGCGAGTCGTCGAACGCAAGCAAACAAGTCAATTACATCGCAGTGCCATTAGCACCTCTCTTATCTAAATTTGCCACTTTTAAGGCTTCGCCAGTCGGGCTTCCGACCAGCTTTCTTTACTGATGCTGGTATATTTGGTGGAGCCTTATTCATTGACCTAAGAAATTTTTTTTCGTTCAATAGTTCACAACACTATCTCAAAACACTAGACGTCAAGCTATTGGCAGTGCAGTGTTGCCAGGTTTGGCTATATATAGCCAAATTGGGCTACAGGAAAAAAAATGGCGTCGACTTACACGAGTTGGCTATGTGGCTATATTTGGGCTACTGAAAATCTGAGACTTGGCTTTTGGGCTATAAGTGGCGCCCAATCCACGCTACAGAGGTGGCTCTGATCGGGTAGAAGCACATCTCGAAGGCTATGTTTTAGCTGGCTGAGCCGGCCGCGTGGCTGTGCGTGTGTGCGTGCGCGAAATGACCCCCCTCCCTTTCCCATCCCTCTCTGCGCTGTTGTCTGAGCCGGTGGCTTTGATCTTTGATGCACTTAAACTTGCACCCCGCTTGACCGTTATGCACCCGATCCCCGGGCATCGGGATGGACCTGGGAGTAGTGGGTTTTTCACAGTACACTGTACTAACCTAGCTATGCTCAGGAAGGGAGAGCAATAACATAGGGTCGGGGCCGTGGGTTGATCGTGGCGCCGACATGAAAGAAGGGAAGCACGGGTGGATGACACGCTCTAGTGTGTTCATGGCCATGTCTTTTGGGTGAAGTATCGCGCCGCGCACAGCTTTCGACCTACTCCACGTTTCTCGCGCGAAGCTTTACATTACATATTTCTCGCGTATCCTTTACCTACACGCCGTGTTAACTTAGTGGCTTTGGTAGGTTCGACTGCTTAGCTCGAGGACGCGGGTTCGATTCCCGGCCACGGCGGCTTACATTTTGATGGAGGCGAAATGCATAAAACACCCGTGTAGATAGATATAGGTGCACGTTAAAGAACCCCAGGCGGTCGAAATTACCGGAGCCCTCCAATACGGCGTCTCTCATAGCCATATTGTGATTTTTGGATGTAAAACCCCACAAATTTTCATTACTATTATTACCCTTTACCTGAGGCTCTCAGTTCTTCATGATATATGGGTAAGTTCGACACGTTCAGATCGAGATTGGCATGCAACACGTTCTTATCGTCACATCCACACCATCAGAGGGATTTCTGCCCGAAAAATGCGGGTTTGCACCACATATCATATTTTTGTAGTTAATCGTGACGTGAAGGCAAGTATGTCAAGTTATCAATGCTATAACTCATCAGTCATCTTAGTCACACATTTGTGCCTTTCCACGCTAGACTTTGGTATATATACCAAGTTAACAATACGCGAGAGTTACGCGGTTTGTATTTATTTTTGGTACCACGGCCCCACCGACGGACACATTCCGCTTCCCAAGAGCCATTCAAGGATTTCGCCTTAATACGGAAACAGCAGAGCGCGGGAGGCAGTCTTGTAAAACAAATCGAATGCATGAAATAAAAGAAAGGAAACCATAGGGTGTAAAAGCGTTAGCGTGAGCTAGCCATATCGGCCACGTTCTCCTGGTTATCATCGCGATCTCCAGCTTATTTACTCGTGCAGCGCGTTCACGTTGCTCATTCCACGCATAATTAATGAAGTAAGCGCGCGGAATGCGTTACTCAAACAGCAGTGTAAGCGCGGACCAAGCGAGCTAGAAGGGTATATACAAAATACCCGTATTTACCGCCGACAAGCGCGTTCTCTGTGCGGTGAGTCACTGCTGTATTACCTTGCGGTGACGTGCACCAGGTACTTATCATATCCCAAATAATCGCGATGTTGGCTAATAGCAACCGAAATATCAGGCTCGTAGCAGATGCCCGCCGCATTGGCGCGGCCTCCGCAGCGGAGATAGCCCACGGGTCCTAGGGTGCCTCGATGCCAGCGCCGCCGTTCAGGGTGGTGCCATCCTTTGACCGCACCCGCGCCGCCGCTTTCTCGCTGCGACGCCATCTTGAGTCACAGCGAGCGGTTGCGAGTGCTTGGTGCCGGTGCTTAGTTCGAGACACAGTGCGCGCGGATGCTTCGCTGACGCTTCTACTTGCTGGACAGTGTTCAGCCGCATGAATGACAAGCTTGTCAAGTGCATCGAGTCGACATGACGGGCTGTTGTGTTCCCAAGTGCCCCGGATCGACGCGTAAAGGGCTTCGTTGTTTACGCTTCCCCCGGGACCCATGCAGAGCGAAGGAAGAGATGGGAAGCCCAAGTAAAGAGGTATCACTGGAAGGCAACGGATAGCTCCTACATTTGCGAGGTAAGTGTCAAGAAAGTTTAGACTATCGCATTGTGTTTTTCATAAATAAGAAAGTATTCTCTGATCCTCGCTCACGTACCTACGTTCGCTCACGAACTAAGCACTGCACCGGTGCTGAGTAGCCTATGGTTTGCGAGCGCGCGTCGCATAGGCTTTTGCCGTTTTGATCAGCGCATTCTATGCGAGTAGTACCCTTATTTTAAGAACTGACGAAAATGCTTCGCCGCGAAATAGCCTTACATTAGCTACAAATCGTCATGTAAACCATCTATTTTACTTTTTCACGGGAAGCACACATCGTGTCTCTTGTTTCTTTTTTTTTCCCCTCAGTTTCTTTTTTCGCTACTGGTTATTTGAGACTAAAGAACGCAGTGCTTCTTCTGAGGAGAACGGCTGTTGTGTACGTGGCAAGCGAAGCATTGTGATTTTCTCTATACTCAGCAGATATCTTGCGGATCTCAGGTTGTTACGTTATACAGCTGATTTTTTAGACGAATATATTTGTAGCGTGGTGGTCGTAAGCCGATGGTCATTCGTGCTCATTCCCGATCGTAGTGGGTACTGTGACGGTCTTTAAATGCCTGTGCACGGTATGCCCAGGTGTCGTAGAGTTAAGGGGCATCATGGTACCAAAATGCTTTGGCGCTTTCTGGCATGGTGTCTGTTGTAGCCTGTGCATTTCTTCGATACGTGTGAAGCGAGGTAATACAGCATTACTTCTGCGAAAATTTATTTTTAAGCACTGTAATGGGTTCTCTGTATTTACAAGGTAACTTTTCATATCAATAATCACTTTTGTTGTTTTACTTGTACTTAGAAACACTTTGAAGAGGACCAGTACGAGCGAAATCGACAGGATTGGCGCCGTCTGTTAAAGTCAACAGCCCTCATGGACTATATTTTCGAAGTGAAAAACATTGCTAATCTGTATTTGACTGTCTTAGTTTCATTTACGGTTTTTGTACGCGATATGTATGCAGTGTTGTTTATTTTTTCAATGTAGTTATCAGTGTTCTAATGGTTATTTATAAAATGTTCTGTACTCGCCATCGATGTGTTTGGCTGATGCGACGTATTCGATGGTAGCTGATGTATTCTGGCTGGATATCTTGATTAATATTACCCGCGGTTGCGTTTTCGTGTTTGCATTCTTGTTTTCGATTTATATTGTGTGTAATAAGGTTGATGTACTCACTTGAACCCCCCCCCCCATGTAATTAATAAATTAAAAAAAAACTCTCACTATCCCGAATTGTGTGTCGAGCCTACCTTGCGAATTTTTTTTTTATCTCGTCTTTGAACATAACCTTCAGGTGCCACACAGTACATATAATTTTTCATGTACATATCTCTTTCATGATTGATTGTACTAGACATTATTAAGTAAATGTATTTTGTGCATCGTTTGGTTTCTTGTGTGTACTACGCAAGATTGATACAGACAAGTTACGTTACATGTTTCTCTACAGCACTCACTAAACCTTATTTTCACATCGCAGTTACTTTTACACCAGCTTAATCCTGTCAGCACACAGTTTTGTGGACAAAAAAAAAAGCAAAATTGCGCGTAGATATCGTCAAATAATTGCAACGAACGCGAAGAGCACACGCAACGCAAGGGAAACTAACCGCCGTGCGCGAGTGGCTGGCTACGGTAAAGGAGGCGTGACGTGTAAACCAAAATACAACAGCGAAAAAGAAAAACTTCCACACACAGGGGGTCGCAAACCTTATATACCAAGCATCGAAGCGCAAAAAAATAGTGCGTATTTCAAACATACACACGGCATGTTAAATGTAAATTGAATTAGGCAACTTGGGGCATGTTCCCGGCGCCATACATTTACGTCTTGGACCTTCGGCGAGTTAACGGCTATTGGTTATAAAGATGTGCAGATGCGATACCGATAAAAAAATCCTCATCAAGGCAAAGCACTTGGAAGTGCGCCGCGAGTAACACTATTTATGAACGCAAGCGTAGCTGAGTCTCCGCTCGTGTGACTCAATATGGTGGCGCCAGCGGGGTTGTCTCCACCCTGGACGGCGGCGCTGGGCATCGAGGCACCCTAACGGGTCCGGTACAGCAGCGCCGCGGCGCGGGAGTTCATAAGAAAAGGTCCTCGCTCCTGCCATGCATTAGCGCGGCTTTCTGGACACTGTCCGATATTCTAGATCACTCTAACCATGTCACCATGGAGTCTGTGACAACCGTGGTGGCGTCGTGGTCCTTTAGTGCTTGTGAAGAGTGTGAGTAGTTGCTTGCACAGCTTCGTTTTGATGTATTATGTGTTCTCATTGGCATACATATGCGACATATCTTTGCCTAGGAGCTGATTCACGAACGGTATACCGTAGCGTAAATTGTGCCTTTTCTTATACTAATGTAAAGGGGAGGTGAAATTACGCATAATGAGTTCCGTATTGCACTACAGGTAAAGAGAAGTTTATTTCAACAAACATACACATGTGCACTTGACTTCAGTACAGGAAAACTTTCAAATGCTAACAACACAGGTACATACAGTCAAAGGGTACATTATGAAAAACGAATTCACACACTGAGGTTGCATACAAGTCTGGCAGGTGTTCTGACCTGCCAGAGGTTAATGTGTTAGTATGTCAACAACTGCGCAGTAATGCGCCCATTACGGGGCTTTATGAATTTTGTCGACCATTTGCGCAGAAACTGGTCTTCGTTTAGAATGATCCACTCTGCGCACGCCTGCTCGTACATCAATTTGCGTAAACGGCGTAGTAACGGATACATCGCTCTATTTGGTTGTCCCCGTAGTGCCGCCGATCCTCGCCGGCGCCACAACACAAATGCACCCATGCACCACAAGACAATATCGAAGAGAACTCGCGGTTGTGTTTTAGACTGTATTCGTACGTGGAACATGCGCCACAGCAAGAACCAAAAAGTTTTTGAAACTGTACACTCGAATAAGGCATGCTGCAACGTTTCTTCTTGTCTGCACTGAGGGCAGCGATCAGTGCGACTTATTCCCCACGCTGCCGTGCGGTTCCGCGTTGGCAAGACGCGCCAACCTCGTCTCCATCCGAAGTCGCGAACCTCGGCGGGTACGGCCGACGAAGTCAGGCTGCGCCAGCGGACGCTCCTGCACCTCTGCAGTTCTTCCTGCGACAAGTGCTTAACCGCTAACCATTCGCACACCTCCGTTGGCGGGGTGCTAACTAGGTCGACATCAGGTAAGGCTGTTCGAAGAGACTGAAGGGTACTACATACATATTTATAGAATGGCGGTGGCTGTTCCACCGTAGGACCTGTCCTTTTTTCGGGTAAGAAAAGCTTTCTGGAGGTGCCTAGAAAGTAATCAACCAGTTTTCTGCCTGGGTATTCCGGGTCGTTCACGAGGTTGTAGAAACCTCGCAATGCGAGGACAGAACTCATTGTTCTGATACAAGGGAGACTTAAACCTCCTAGTTCTGTTGGAAGCCGAAGGAGCGTACGTGCTACTAGTTCAGTCCTGTTGTCCCACAGGAAAGAACCGTAGATTGTGGCTAGCCTCTGTGAAGCTCTGCGTGGCGGACGCGCTATGCGTCCCACGTAGTAAAAAGCCGCGCAAACACTGGATTTCACTATGTAGCTGCGCTCTATGTCTATGAGTATCGGACGCCACGCGGTCTTGAAATCGTCCCAAGTGCGGTGCTCTGCGCTACGCTCGACCAGGTCTGCTAATGAAGCGCCTATCGATGCGATGCTTTCGGGATCTGTGAGCAGGCTGGCGTCTAGTCGCCATAAATCACTTTTCGGCATGGTCTCTCCGAGATCCAGACGTACCGACAATGGATAATGATCTGAGATGCGGGGTGTTCCCGCTGGAAAGGCTAAAACTTCACAATTTTCTAGGTAGCAGCTTAATTCAGGCGGAAAAAGGAATTTGTCTAGTCTGCTTGCTGACCTGCCTCTTTCCCAAGTTGGCCCGAATACGTCGTCATGCAACTGCACCCACGCATCGGAAAGGCGAAATTGCTGAGCAAGCCGACGCAACGCACGCGTTCCGCGATAGTGACGGGACCGCCCGGATCCGCGGGCGGTCATCATTTAAGCAACAGTTGAAATCACCCACGATAAACGTCGGGTAAGGCTCGAACATGAACGTGTCTAATGATTCGAAAAATTCTGAGGAATTGGATCGGCGTGCGGGTGCATATATCGCTAGTGCTCTAACGCGTCTCGTGTACAGCCAAAAATCAACTGCTAACGTGCGGCCGTCGATACCGTATGTAGTACGTGCAATGGGCTCCCTTTCTAAAATGGGGATTTAAGAACACCACTCCTACACCGCAAGACACAGCATTTGTTAAAGAAAAGAAAGTGTCAACAGAAAACCGGGCCGTAAAGTTTGACACGTCGAGGCGTGTCCGGAAATTACATTCTTGCAAGAAAAGCACGTCGACGCCCCGCGCTCGGGCGAAGTGCAACACCTCTCTCTGTTTGTCGACGGACCGAAACCCTTGAACATTCAGAGAGAGGAAATGCACTACCGCCATGATGCAGGCGAAAAACGTCGCCATGTTACAGGCCTAGTTAAAGGGTTCCGCCCACGGCGGAACCCGATGCGCGCAGCTTTTTTGGAATCTTAGATCTACCATCTTTCTGCGAACCTGTTCGAGTCCGTTTCTGCTTCGCGTGTTCGCTTTATATCTGATTTATCAGTGTCCATTGCTTCTGCCTTAAGAAGAAGGTCGGTTACTTGACTTACTGGGTTCATCAACGACGCGTCCGTTGTTCGAGGCACTTGGTATCCCCTGGCTTGAGCGAGTCCGGTTTCACGTCCGATGCCAGGTGACGGCGTCTGTTCGGGCTGGGGGTGGAGTCTTCGGTCAACCGAAGGACGCGGCTTGTCGGTGGGCTCGTTGATGGCAACGCTTTCGCGCGTTGCGGAATCTGCTGCGTCTGTTTCGTGTTCCGAAGGAGAGGTCGTCTTGCTGGAGTCTGTCTCTGATGCGCTGACTTCGGTGGTGCTCCTTTCAGTAGAGGGTAGCGGTGGGAAATCTTCGTCTTCCGAGCTGTCTGAAGATTCAGAGCGAGACGCGGTTTCGGAGAGTTCACTGTGGCGTGGCCCTTCTAGCGGCGTTTGTACTTCGTCTTGATCTGGCTGGCCGTCGTTGTCTTCGATACTGGCGGGGATGTTGGCGCCTGCGGCTGCAGCAGCATAGGACCTGGGCAGGAAACAATCCGCTGTGACGTGGTTCCCGGAACAGCGGCGACACGGGGACGCGTGCACTTGGCAGTCTCGTGACCGTAGACTTCGCAGCGTTCGCAACGTGGCGTTTCACATCTCTTCCCAAGGTGGCCCTCTGCTCCACACCTTGAGCACACCTTGCGAATTCCTCGGTAGTCAAACATGATGCGGTGGCCTTGGACGGACAGGAAGTTTGGCACGGGCTTCGCCATTTCCATTCGAATGACCCTTACGCCGGTACCGACTGTCGGTCTTCCTTTGAACTGCGATTCTTGAATTGCGAGAACTTTTCCATACGTAGACAGGGCGGCTGCGAGTGTGGCGTCTCCCACGTACGGGGGAACTCGGAAGGCGGAAATGTAGAGGACTCGTGGTCCGACTTGAGCGACTGGGACCGAGGCGCCGTTCAGAACGAAGGAGCCCCGGGACGATAGTTTTACGGCGGCTGCTGCGGACGCGACAGCTGCGATGAACTTTACTCCTCCCTGGTGTTGGAGGGTCTCAAGGCCTCCCGGCCCTACGGTTTCTTCGATGGCGTCGATGATTTCATCGGCGCTGCTGCCCGTTGGCGCGTTGAAGGTGAAGCAGTGCGCCTTGGGTGGGGGTTCTCGGAACGCCATCCTGGAGGAGCTGGACGGCTAGATGTAGCCCTGGCTACCACGACGGAACGCGCGGCGCCGGGCCGTTGTTCTCGTCGGCTGAACGTCGGTTTAACACTTGATCTTAGCCAAAAGGCCGAGAAGCGATATTGCACTACATGCACCAGGGGCTAGTTTGACTGCTGATAGAGCCAAATTTATGCAGAATGCAAACATACGACATCTTGAAAATTCCCCAAACTTGCTCTGGTTAGTCCGCAAATTTCGTCTTCATATCTAATTTGCATTATGAGCAACATTTATGTCAAAATTCAAAACAAATTATTTTCACGATTCCTTCATATCCTTTAAAATGAGAACTTCACAAGCAAGTCAAATGTGCCTGCAGCTATACGTTTTGACGCAAAACGTGTATCAGTATGGTCAGCATAGGGGGTCGCTTTCTAACACCACTTGTAAGGCCTCATTCACACAGCCGTCAAACGCTCCGTCACGTCACCGTCACGTCAAAAAAAAAATCACAGCATATCCACGAGGTGAATGATGATGATGGGGCGAAGCTCCGGAGGGATCATCGGTAAACCATGAATACTCCGAGTAATTCGCCCAGTATATGATCAAGTAAACACGTGAGAAACAGTGTGTGTATATATACAATGCGTTTTATTTTCTTAGACTCTTCTTCTTAGATGCTTGGTTTGCGGAGTCCCTTCATTACCACGGCTTTGTGGTCCCTGAAATGAAGGGATAACGGTTCGATAACGCCGCTGCTTCGCGTTCGCGAACGCCCGAGTCTTCGCGCCGCAGCCGTGCTGGTTCTGCCTCTCGTTCTCGCACTACGGGGTCTTCGCGCCGCCGCCGCGCTGCCTGTCGTGAAGCCGCGGCCTCGCGGGCTCTCACCGCGGGATTCTGCCTGCGAGCGCGCGCCGCCACCGCCTTCCGTGCTCTCCGCTCCGCAACCTTGTCTTCCATCCGGCGACTCCGAGCGAAAGAGAAAGCGCGCCAAGAGCGAGCACCTTTTATTATAACACCCCTAGCGGTAACCCGTCGCACTACATTGTAGGTTTTCTCATCAACTATGCGAAAAACTAGCGCCATCTAGTGACATTATATACACTTATATATAGAAAGATCGACACTTACGCCATCTAGTGAACACTTCATAAAACTACAGGTCACTACATACTACATCGGAGGAAGGACAGACCCACGCCCTAAGGAGCTTCGCCCCTAAAAAGCGTACAGGAGACGCGATGGAGCAGTCTACGAATAGGCGACGGTGGCGGCGACGTCGACAGCAGCACGGTTTTGTACAATGTTGGTTGACCTGGTCCCATGTTCGCCTAAACATAGAGGAATATAATCTACATTATGCCTTGTATCTGTTAAATAATTTGATGTTGGTGTAATGCTTCCATAAGCTAAGAATAAATTGTGTAATGGCGATCCACAACGACCGCGGGTACAGTGTAGAATAAAATCACAGCATATCCACGGGGTGAATGATGATGAGTGGGCGAAGCTCCGGAGGGAATCATCGGATCTCCCGCTTAAGGGGACGCTAGCACAAACGCGTTAGAAACGTGCAGTACTCTCTAGTAAGGGGGAGCGGCCACATCGTCTTACGCAGCCATTTACACATGCCGGAACGTGCACCGCGTTTGCCGACGCCATCACATGACTGCTGAGAGAGTATACCCCCCTATTCATAAACGCTCCTCGACTTGAACTTGACTTGCCACCGCTTTGGGCAGCGCGTTCGAAACGCGTTGAAGGTAAGGCGGAGAGGCCACAGCGTCTTACACCAGCTTCTTACATGGGCCGTAACGCGCTAGCACAAACGCGTTAGAAACGCGCTAGAAACGCGGCCTTTCGTTAATGTTGGGTATTTATTGCAATCGTGGTGCGTGTGTCCATGTCCGCTTCGTGGCGTAGTGGGCTAACGCCGCGCGCTCGGAAGCGAGGGGTCCCTGGTTCGATTCCGCGCTACGGACACAACTACGGAATTTTTTTTTTCTCATTTTTCTCAGACTGGTTACACACTACTACTACGACGACGGGGACGGAACGGGTGCCGCTATAAGGAGCTTCGCCCCTAAAAGGTAGCGTTCTCACTGCGCACCAGCGGAAACGGGGCGAGGTGAAGCCGCCTATGTCAACTTGGAAATCGACGGTGCGACGCTTGCTGTGCTACAGGGGAAGCGCATATTGCAAAGAAGAGACGCCGCGAACATGCACAGCGATCAGCGCGGCGTCGAAGCAAACGCAAAGGGCTTGGACGATACACTGATCTCGACGGTACAACGCCGCTCTTTGAATGTGTAGCAACATGCGCTTACCCTGCGGCACACCAGGCGTTGCACCATCGAGTTCAATGTACGGATAGCCGTTTCCAAGTTGACATCGGCGGCTTCACGCTCTCGGCGCCGCTGAGCCTACTACCCTAAATTTTAGCACACTGTACCACGGGTCTTCTTTCGTGATGCTGAGCGGTTTTCTGCTGCTGTTCCTGCTTTGCAAGCGGAGACAGCAACAAGCGCGCAAAGCGCCTCGCCGAACAAGTACGTGGGGGCGAAACATGTGCAGGAATCGCAAGTTAGGCCTTCGGTGTTGTCCATGTCGCACATTTGAGCACCACCGAAACGCACAGCTGAGTTTTCCATGTGCCACACGTGGAACGCATGTAAACAAACAAGCAGCCGCTGCTGTTGCCAGCATCAACTTTGTAAAATGGCTGCATTTAGCGACGGCTTCTTGATTTCTCATTTGTCATTATTGAAGGGGTGGGGCTCCGTCACCGTGCTGGCGACGGAAACGTGGAGCGCTGCTCTGCGTCGCCGGCGATTCGTTTTTGAGGGGAAAACGACTCAGAAACCCTCTCCCCTCCCGAAAAACGGTGCCGTGACGTTGACGCGACGGAGCGTTTGACGGGTTTGTGAATGAGGCCTAACGAGAACGTAAATATTGAAGGACGCTTAAGCTTCGCCTCTAAGAGTAGAACGCGATAGCGTTATCGGGGCCCGTTCCCATCGCATCGTTCGCGTACGGCAAGTAGGCTTCATTCACTGCAACACTGAACGTGGAAAAGCCAGCTTACAAAGACCAACCTTACACCGATCCCCTTAAAGTCGGCTTCACTTTTAAACAGAAAGGCATTTCTTGGAAAGACGTTTTAAAGTGCGTGCGTGCGTGCGTGCGTGCGTGTGTGTGTGTGGGGGGGGGGGGGGGGGTTGAGTGCGTGTGGGTGCGTGCGTGTGGGCGCGTGTGTGGGAGTGCGTGTGCGTGCGTGAGTGCGTGCGTCCTTGGAGACGAAGGCGCGACCTCTATCATTGAGGGGTTCTCGAGGTGCGCCATGTCGAATGATGACGCGATGCAGGACGAAAGAGGCTATATCCCGCGCTGTAGCATTCGGTAGAGCAGCAGTTTCGGCGTAGCGTGTCAAATGGTCCACAGCAACTAGTATCCACCGATTGCCATCCGGTGTCATGGGAAGCGGGCCGTAGAGATCAATGCCTACGTGATCGAAAGGTTTGGCAGGGCATGGAAGCGGCTCCAAGGCGCCAGACGCACGTAAAGGTGGTAATTTGCGACGTTGACTGTCAGGGCAACACTGAACAAACTTTCGTACAAAAGTGTACATTCCCCGCCAGTAGTAGCGAGGGCTTATACGTTCGTAAGTCTTAAATACTCCGGCGTGGCCACATTGCGGATCATCGTGAAAAGAGGCACAGATTTGGGATCTTAAGCTGCGGGGAATGACTAGTAGCCATCTACGGCCTTCGGGAGCGTAGTTGCGTCGGTGGAGCAGCTGATCACGAATGGCGAAATGAACAGCTTGGCGTCGGAGGGATCGGGATACAGGGGTGGTCGATGATCCAGAAGGATAGGTGAAAAGAGAAGCGAACCACGGGTCATGGCGTTCGGTGCCAATCGAGTCAAGGTCAAGAGATGACAGGGGGTGAGCGCAAGTGGTTCCGCAGGCCGAGTCTGGAGGTAGAGGTGAACGGGACAGGGCGTCTGCATCAGTGTGCTTGCGTCCGCAGTGGTAGACGACGCGAATATCGCACTCCTGGATTCGGAGTACCCAGCGTGCTAAGCAGCCAGATGGATCTTTCAACTTGGTGAGCCAACAAAGCGCGTGGTGATCCGTTACTAGATCAAATGGGTGGCTGTATAAGTATGGGCGGAACTTGCCAAGCGCCCATACTAAAGCCAAGCACTCTTTTTCTGTTACGCTGGAATTGGCCTCTGCTTTTGTCAGCGTACGACTCGCATAGGCGACCACGTATTCGGAGTAGCCGGGCTTGCGTTGCGCGAGGACGGCGCAGAGACCAACCCCGCTGGCGTCTGTATGTACCTCAGTTGCAGCTGTCGGGTCGAAATGGCGAAAAATAGGTGGAGAGGTAAGAAGACGACGCAGCGTAGCAAACGCGGCGTCGCATGCAGGGGACCAGGAGGAGAGGTCCGCGCCACCGCGTAGGAGCTGGGTCAAGGGTGACATGATCGATGCGAAATTGCGGACAAAGCGCCGGAAATATGAGCACAGGCCCAGAAAACTGCGTAGTTATTTGACGTTAGTAGGCTTCGGGAACTGAGCGACTGCACGAAGTTTCGCAGGGTCCGGTAGAACGTCGTGCTTGGACACGGTGTGGCCTAAGATGGTCAGCTCCCGCGCGGCGAAGCAGCACTTCTTGAGGTTCAATTGCAGGCCAGCGTTGGTGAGACACGTTAAAAACATGTCGAAGGAGAAGTAGGTGGGTCGGAAAGTCAGACGAGAAAACCACGACATCGTCGAGATAACAAAGACACATAGACCACTTGAGGCCACGCAGCGTGTTGTCCATGAGTCGTTCAAACGAGGCTAGCGCGTCGCTAAGTCCATAGGGCATCACGTTGAACTCGTATAGGCCGTCAGGTGTAATAAATGCCGTTTTCTGGCGATCGGCTTCGGCCATTGGAACCTGCCAGTAGCCAGAACTCAAGTCTAGGGGCGAAAAGAATTCCGTGCCCTGAAGGCTGTCAAGGGCGTCGTCGATGCGCTTCAAAGGTTAGACGTCCTTGCGCGTGACCTTATTTAATCGACGGTAGTCAACGCAAAGGCGAATAGACCCGTCCTTCTTGCCAACAAAACGACAAGAGATGCCCAGGGACTGTGGAGTGGTTGGATAACGCCACGGCGTAGCATATCGTCGACTTGGTCATTGATGACGCGACGCTCGTCGGCGAAGACGCGGTACGGTAGTTGACGCAACGGCTGGTGTAAGCCGGTGTCAATGTAATGCTGCACTTCCGACGTACGGCCCAAATTGCGGCTGAGAAACATCGAAGGAATTTCGGAACTGGTGTAGAAGCTGAAGAAGCTTCGAGTGTTCGGCAGGGGTTAGTGCAGTGGCGATGGAACTGGAAAGCACGTCATTCAACGACTCTTCAAGCGTTGAAAGTTCAAGGAGTTCGTTCGACTCAAGAGCGAAAGATTCGTCTGGCACGGTAACAAAGAACGAAGAGTCAAGCTGTTCCACGCGGCCGAGACATTCGCCGACAAGCAACGTAACCGACGCAGAAAGTGGACTGTACACAAAAATATTGCTGATGCCGGCGGCGATGTCAAGCGTTGCAAAAGGCAGTGGAACGGCTTTGCGACTAATAAAGATGTCAGATGGTGTAAAGAAGACTGTAGCATCGGTGACGGCATCGCAGACGACTGGGACAAGGGCAAAAGAGGCAGGTGTAATGTCGGTGTCCTCACGCACGACCAGTTTAGGCGACTGATCAAGAGCGTCGTGGAACAGTGCGTCAGGCAGCGGCGAAAATTCAACTTCAGCTCGTGCGCACCCGACGACGGCATTATGACGGGACAAGAAGTCCCACCCAACGATGACGTCATGTGAGCAGGCAGGAAGAACAATAAACTCGACAATGTACAGAACGCCTTGTAAAAGCACACGGGCAGTACAGGCTGCGAGAGGTGTCACGTGCTGCGCGCTTGCCGTGTGAAGCGACAGTACAGACAGCGGCGTGGTCACCTTGCGCAGCGAACGGCAAAGTTTGGCGGCTATAACAGAAACGGCGGCGCCGGTGCCCACAAGCGCAAAAGTGGAAATACCTTCGACAGATATGGCGACCATGTTAGCAGGAGAAGAGTGAGGACTTGGGCAGTTCGAAGGTGGCGCAGTTCTTGCCTCGCGAACTGCGGCGCTTAGTTTTCCTGGTCGGAGGTGCGGGTCGGCGGCGCATTGGGGAGAGCGATCGTCGACGAGGAGCTGGGGATCGGCGCGACGGGAATTCAGGGAGGTCCGAAGAAACGTACCGCTGGGAGGGACCCGGGGCTGATTGGCGCATGGGCTGACTGCTATACTGGAACGGCCGTACTGTCATCCTCAGCCCATCTCAATGTCGGCTGGACGATGTTTAGCCGATCCTGGCAGGCTCGCCAATTGTGATGGTGGTTCGTGGGCCCAGGTTCTCAGACGTACAGACGGGAAGACAATACACATGAAAACTACTTTATAACAACGGACCGGGCGCACAAGTTTACATGCAGACGTATAAATGACCGAGGCAAAATACCTTAACATCACAGCCAATGAGCAAAGCGATTATGTTAGTCTGAGTTTTACACTAATGGCGTTCTTCATCCTAAGTGTCTTTCACAGCTCAACGCGCCCTAGACGAAATGTGGAAGGCTTCCGAAGACGTCGACCACTCACTCATGCCGTTGCGACTAACACAGGCGCCGGGCAACATGTTGATTTGGTCATCCAGGACTTGCAAGTAGGCACGTCGTAGGTGCTTACGAAGGAAGCTTTTCACGGGGTGCCGGCAGAAGTGAGGGGCAACTGGCCTGCACAGGCCGACTGCCCAGCACACGGGGTTCGAAGCCCCAAGCGCCCGTTCGTAAAGCAGCGATGGCCACCCGCACAATTGCCTCTTCCCTTCAGCTCTTCGGCACACGTCACTGGCCAAACCGAAACTGAATCATGACACAAGGTTCACCGCGAGCGAAGCTTGTTTCAAATTCAGACATTCGAAAGAAAAGCCATTCCAGCCAATAGGTAAACAAACATAAAAAAGGTGAACAAATATATACGTTTCTACATCGAAATAAATGGATAGCTACCACTGGCCTAGCCATTTACTCATTTGTTATGCAAAAGTTATTGCTGCAATAGCCTTGTTATAAAAATCCATGAATCCTCGCTGAAATTACCAACATGTAACTTCTCATGATATCATAGTTATTGCTTAACGTGTGATTTTTTAGGTAAACTAACAAGCATTCATTGCGCCTGGCGATGGTTGTGCTTGCATTATATTGAGTGGAAAATCGTCTTGAAAATTAGTCTTTGATGCACTACAAATATCGCTATTGATTCTACATATCCTAAAATAGTTACCTTCAATCAGTAAAACATGAAAAGTTTATGTTCTGGTGATTAGTTGCCTATTTCATTACGTAACTACAAGTACGTAATTATTTATCAGTATGAATATATGCTATGTACGAACCAGCGGGCATACGCAATAAATATATTCCTAAAGTTACTTTTATGTTAAAATTCGCTTAGTGTTTGTGCTCTTGCAACACAAGAAGGCGAAAGACGAGTTTCACATTCGTAATGTATCACGTTCGTTTTCTGACGTTCGCTCGTAATTATGAAATGAGGCGTACCTACACAATGTTGCGCTGTTAGCGTTTCATTTATTTTGGTTTGGCTTGTTTTTTGCCGCGTATATTTCTGGCGTACCCTTTACCTACACGCCTTGGTAGCTTAGTGGCTTTGGTCGGTTGGAGTGCTTAGCTCGAGGACGCGGGTTCGATTCCCGGCCATGGCGGCTTACATTTTGATGGAGACGAAATGCATAAAACACCCGTGTACATAGATATAGGTGCACGTTAAAGAACCCCAGGCGGTCGAAATTAATGGAGCCCTCCAACACGGCGTCTCTGATAGCCATATTGTGATTTTTGGATGTAAAACCCCAGAAATTATCATTACTATTATTACCCGTTACCTGTGCTCTCATATATGGGTAAGTTCGACACGTTGAGATCGGATTGGCATTCAACACGTTCTTATCGTCACACCCACACCATCAGAGGTATTTATGGCCGAAAAATGCGGGTTTGCACCACACGTCATATTGTTGTAGTTAATCGCGACGTGAAGGCAAGTATGTCAAGTTACTAATGCTATGACCCATCAGTCAACTTAGTCACACATTTGTGCCTTTCCACGCTATACTTTGGTATATATACCAAGTGAACGAGACGCGAGAGTTACGCGGTGTGTATTTATTTTTGGTGCCGCGGCCCCACCGACGGACACATTCCCCTTCCCAAGAGCCACTTAAAGATTTCGCCTTAATATAGAAACATCAGAGCGTGGTAGGCAGTCCTGTAAAACAAATCGAATGCATGAAATAAAAGAAATTTGGAAACGATAGGGTGTAAAAGCGTAAGCATGAGCTAGCCATATCTGCCACGTTCTCCTGGTTATCATCGTGATCTCCAGCTTATTTACTCGTGCAGCACGTTCACGTTGCTCATTCCACGCATAACTAAATGAAGTAAGCGCGCGGAATGCGTTACTCAAACAGCCGCGTAAGCGCGCACCAAGTGAGCTAGAAGGATATAGACAAAATACCCGTATTTACCGCCGACAAGCGCGTTCTCTGTGCCGTGGGTGACTGCGGTATTACCTTGCGGTGACATGGTACTTATTAAATCCCAAATTATCGCGATCTTGGCTAATAGCAACCAAACTATCAGACTCGTAGCAGACGCCCGCCACGGCCAGTGTTGCCAGGTCGGACTAAGCGGCGAAGCCCAAAGTTAGAGAAAGTGTAGCCCAAATGTAGCCAGTGTTGCCAGGTTTGGCTATATGTAGCCAAATTGGGCTACCGAAAAAAAATTTTGGCGTCTACTTGGACGAGTTGGCTATGTGGCTATGTTTGGGCTACTAAAAATCTGCGACTTGGCTTTGTTTGGGCTATAAGGGGCGCCCTAACCCACGCTCCAGAGGTGGCTCTGATCGAGTAGAAAGAAACCGCCAAGGCTAAGTTTTAGCTGGCTGAGCCGGCAGTGCGGCTATGCCTGTCTGCGTGCGCGAAATGCACCCCCTCCACCCCCCCCCCCCCCCCCCTTCTCTGCGCTGTTGTCTGAGCCGGTGGATTTGACATTTGATGCATTTAAACTTACGTCCCGCTTCATCGTCAGATACCCGATCGCCGGCCATTGGGATGAGCCTGGGAGTAGAGTTTTTTTCATAGTGCACTGTACTGACATGGCTATGCTCAAGAAGGGAGTGCAGCAAAATAGGGTCGGGCAATCGTGGCGCCGACATGAAAGCAGGCAAGTACGGGTGGAAGACACTCTCCAGTGTGTTCACATTTCTCCACGTGTCTCTCTGCTCCACGTTCCTCACGCTAAGCTTTACTGCCATTTTCCTTTTCTTGCGAGATGGATTTTTGTTCGTGCTTACATTCGTGATTCATTTCGATATGTTGGGCTTAAGATCGGATGCTCCTCGGAGAGGAGAATTGAACTATGGGGAAGTGGGCCAAATATGCGAGAAAGTATAAAAAAGAATGGGAGCAAGACCCCGAGCTCCAAGGCGGGCCCTGGTGTTTTTGCTTATAGGTGGTTTGCCCGTAGCGTCATAGATGCAGGTACTCATTGTGCTAATATCGAAACATGTTTGCCACGATGACATCAGTGCACCACGTCACGTGAACATCACCCACCGTGTTAGCTTAGCAGGTGGAGTGTCACGCTGCTGGCTCGATGACGCGGGTTTGATACCCGGCCATGGCGACCGCATTTCGATAGAGGCGTAATGCAGGAACACCCGTGTACATAGATTTCGGTGCACGCTAAAGAACCCCAGATGGTCAAAATTAATCCAGAGTCCCCCACTGCGTCATGCCTCCCAATCGTATCGAAGTCTTGGCACGTAAACCCCAGCAATTAATATTATTAGCACATCAACATAGTTTGCTTTTTGACAGTAACCGGTTTTCACAGGATTACCACTGTTATCAATTTGTCGTTTACCTTTGCTCTTTGTGCGCCGTCGCGGCTTTTATTATTTCGAGCGAGTTGGGTTCGGGACGTGCTCGTCGCCGAAAACTACTGCGCGCTTCTTACACTGGTGTGCCGTTTTGCGCAGTAATCTTTTAAAGCTTCGCTTACACCGATTCAGACAGCGAGTGGCATCTGTTGTCGGACAGTTCTCTTTAACGCGTGTTCTAGGCGTGCTAGAGACCTAAAATGGCGGCCAGGTTGATGTAAATGGGCGCTATATAGAGTGTGTACCAGCTAATCCAGGCCAAGCTAACTAAAAAGAAAAAAAATCAAACGAGAAAGCAAGATTGGACGATCAGACACACAACGCCAGATATTATAGCGCGAAAGACTCGTTCTGCATGGCTCATTAAAAGAGGCCATGGGCGCGTCGCCGTCGCAGACCGCTAAACGCAGAATTCGTAGTTAATATTACTCTATAATACTCAAAATAATAACTTAGTACTATCTGTCATAACATAAAAGCACTGTGGTTTCGCCCTCTGCAGCGATTCGCTGGAACTTGAGAGCTTGCGAGGCCGACCAAACAAAGTGTTCTGTGTGCAAGCGTGATGTTGCTGTTGAGGTCAAGGGTCGACTGCCACTGCGGCAAGGACGTTTTGTTGCGACGGGTTGTGCAAAAATGGACTGCCGTAGTCGAATGTTAAAATGTTTACACGGATAAAACTGCAAATAAAAATGGCTATATTTGGCTACAAAATGTTTTGGCTCTTTCTTGTGTTTGGCTACATTTGGGCTACAATATCTCTAGCTTTGGGCTACGCCACCTCGTCGGACCTGGCAACACTGAATATAGCCAAACACAAAAAGAGAGCAAAATATTTCGTAGCCAAATATAGCCATATTTATTTGCACTTTAATTTCTATATAAATTTTCACATTCAACTACGGCAATCCTTTCTTGCACAACCCGTTGTAACCAAATGTCCTTCCCGCCGTGACAGTCGATATCACGCTTTCACACAGAACACTTTGTTTGGTCGTCCTCGCAAGCTCTCAAGTTCCAGCGAATCGCTGCAGAGGGCGAAATCATAATGTTTTTATTTTATGACAGATAGTACTTAGTTACTATTTTTATTTATATACAGTAATAATAACTACGAACTCCGCTTTCTAGCTCACGTGTACGCAAAATACTGTTCAGCATCATTGAGCACTCACGTGACATGCCTGCCTACGGCATATAAAAACTTCCACTGTCCAGCGGTCTGCGATGGTGACGCGCTCACGGCTTCTCTTTTATGAGCCAAAACCAGGGTCTCCGCGCTATGATATCTCGCTTTATTTGTCTCATCGTCCTATCTTGTTTTCTCGTTAATTAGCTTGGCCCGGGTTACCTGGGACACACTCTATGTAGTTTCCACTTACATCAACCTGGCCGCCATCTTAGCTCTCTAGCACGCCAAGAACATGCGTTAGAAAGAAGTCAAAGACAAGCGATGCCACTCGCTGTCTCAATCAGTGTAAGCGAAGCTTTAAACGGTTGCTGCGCAAACGGCACACCAGTGTAAGAAGCGCGCAGCCGTTTGCGGCGGTGAGCACGTCCCGAATGTAACTCGCTCGAAATGGCAAAAGCCGAGACGGCTCACAAAGGACAAAGGTAAGCGGCAAATTGATAACAGTGGTAAAACTGTGAAAACCGGTTACTGTAAAAAAGAAACCATGTTGATATACATACCTCACCTGCTAAGCTAACACACTGGGTGATGTTCAGGTCACGTGGTGCACTGATGGCATCGTGGCAAACATGTTTCAATATTATCACAATAAGTACTTGCATCTGTCACGTTACGCGCAAACTATATGTAAGTAAACGCACCAGGACCCACTTTGGCTCGGGGTCTTGCTCCCATTTTCTTTTATACTTTCTCGCATACTTGGCCCACTTTACCATGGTTCGATTCTCCTCTCCTAGGAGGATTCTATTTTAAGTCTAAGCTATGGAAATGAACTTCTAATGTAAGCACTAACAAAAACTTCTCTCGCAAGAAAAGGAAAATGGCAGTAAAGCTTAGCGGGAGAAACGTGAAGCAGGATGAAAGCTGTGCCCCGCGCGATAGTTCACCAAGAAGCCATGGCCATGAACACACCGCAGCGTTTGATCTACACGTCATTCTTTCATGTCGGCACCACGATCGCCCGACCCTATTTTATTGCTCTCTGAGCATAGCGAGTTAGTACGGTGTACTGTGAAATACCCTCTACTCCCAGGATCATCCCGATGCCCTGGGATCGGGTGTCTCAAAGTGAAGCGCGATGTAAGTTTAAGTACATCAAAGACCAAAGCTACCGGCTCAGGCAACGGCGCAGAGAATGGAGGGAGAGGGGCGTGGAGGGCATTTCGCACACGCACAGGCGCGCTGCCGGCTCAGCCAGCTAAAACATAGCCTTCGAGATTTGTTTCTACTCGATCAGATACCCTCTGGAGCGTTGATTAGGGCGCCACTTATAGCCCAAACAAAGCCAAGTCGCAGATCTTTAGTAGCCCAAATATAGCCACATAGCCAACTCGTCGAAGTCGACGCCAAAAAAACTTTTTGTAGCCCAATTTGGCTATATATAGCCAAACCTCGCAAACTGCCGCCCGCCGCCTTGGCGCGGCCCCCGCAACAGAGAAAGCCCACGGGTCCGGTACAGCAGCGCCGCGGCGCGGGAGTTCACAAGAAAAGGTCCTCGCTCCTCCCATGCATTCGCGCGGCTATTTGGACACTCTCCAATATTCTAGGTCACCCTAACCGTGTCATCATTTAGTCAGCTGTCGATTCCTACTGGAGTCAAATTTATACAGAATGCAAACATACGGCATCTTGAAAAGCCCCCCAAACTTGCTCTCGTTAGTCAGCAAATTTCGTCTTCATATATAATTTGCATTATAAACAACGTTTATGTAAAAATTCAAAACAAATTATTTTCACGACTCCTTCATATCCTTTCAAATGAGAACTTCACAAGCAAGGCAAATGTGCCTGCAGCTATACGTTTCGACGCAAAACGTGTATCAGTATGGTCAGCATAGGGGGTCGCTTTCTAAATCCGCTTATATAAGGCCTCATTCACAAAGCCGGCAAACGCTCCGTCACGTCACCGTCACGTGAAAAAAAGCGTACAGGAGACGCGACGGATAGGCGGCGACGTCGGCAGCAGCACGGTTTTGTACGGTGTTGATTGACCGGTCCCGTGTTCGCCTCAACATAGGGGAATGTAATCTACATTATGCCTTGAAAAAAGGTTGTGTGCCCACTGCGCACCAGCGGCAACGGGAGGAGGTGAAGCCGCCGATGTCAACTTGGAAATCGACGGTGCGACGCTTGCTGTGCTACAGGGAAAGCGCATATTGCAAAGAATTGAGACGCCCCGAACATGCACAGCGATCAGAGCGGCGTCGAAGCAAACGCAAAGGCCTCGTAATAACCTCGTGTTAAAAATCCGTCAATCCTCTCTGAAATTACCAACGTGTAACTTCTCGTGATATCATAGTTATTGCTTAAGTATCATATTTTGCGTAAACTAACAAGCATTCATATGGCGCCTGGCGATGTTCGTGCTTGCATTATATTGAGTGGAAAATCTTCTTGAAGATTACTGTCTTTGATGCACTACAAATATCGCTATTGATTCTACATGTCCTAAAATAGTTACCTTCAAACAGTAAAACATGAAACGTTTTGTTCTGGTGATTAGTTGCATCTTTCATTACATAACTACAAGTACGCAATTATTTATGAGTAAGTATATTTGTTGTGTGCGAACCAGCGGGCATACGCAATAAATATTCCTAAAGTTACTTTCATGTTAAAATTCGTTTAGTGTTCGCGCTCTTGCAACACAAGACGGCGAAAGACGAGTTGCACATCCGTAATGTATCGCGTTCGTTTTCTGATGTTCGCTCGTAATTATGAAATGAGGCGTACGTAGATAATGTTGCACTGTTGGCGTTTCATTTATTTTCGTTTGTCTTGTTTCTTCTCGCGTATATTTCTGGCGTACCCTTTACCTACATGCCTTGGTAACTTAGTGGCTTTGGTCGGTTGGACTCTTCGCTCGAGGACGCGGGTTTGATTCCCGGCCACGGCGGCTTACATTTTGATGGAGGCGAAATACATAAAACACCCGTGTACATAATATAGGTGCACGTTAAAGAACCCCAGGCGGTCGAAATTAACGGAGCCCTCCAATACGGCGTCTCTGATAGCCATATTGTGATTTTTTAATGTAAAACCCCAGAAATTATCATTACTATTATTACCCGTTACCTGTGCTCTGATATATGGGTAAGTTCAACACGTTGAGATCGAATTGGCATTCAACACGTTCTTATCGTCACACCCACACCATCAGAGGTATTTATGGACGAAAAATGCGGGTTTGCACCACGCGTCATATTGTTGTAGTTAATCGCGACGTGAAGGCAAGTATGTCAAGTTACTAATGCTATGACCCATCAGTCACCTTAGTCACACATTTGTGCCTTTCCACGGTATACTTTGGTATATATACCAAGTGAACGAGACGCGAGAGTTACGAGATTTGTATTTATTTTTGGTACCGCGGCCCCACCGACGCACACATTCCGCTTTCCAAGAGCCAGTTAAGGATTTCGCCTTAATACAGAAGCAGCAGAGCGCGGAAGGCAGTCTTGTAAAACAAATCGAATGCATGAAATAAAAGAAAGGACACGATAGGGTGTAAAAGCGTAAGCATGAGCTAGCCATATCTGCCACGTTCTCCTGGTTATCATCGCGATCTCCAGCTTATTTACTCGTGCAGCACGTTCACGTTGCTCATTCCACGCATAACTAAATGAAGTAAGCGCGCGGAATGCGTTACTCAAACAGCCGCGTAAGCGCGGACCAAGCGAGCTAGAAGGATATAGACAAAATACCCCTATTCACCACCGACAAGCGCGTTTCCTGTGCGGTGATTCACTGCAGTATTACCTTGCGGTGACGTGGTACTTAATATATCCCAAATTATCGCGATGTTGGCTAATAGCAACCAAAATATCAGGCTCGTAGCAGACGCCCGCCGCCTTGGCGCGGCCTCCGCAGCGGAGAAAGCCCACGATGATGATGATGACTATTATTATTAATATTATTATTATTGTTATTGCGATAGCAATTATATGGACACTTCAACCGGATTTCTGCCGTCGGCGTCGCCGTCGCCGTCGCCGTGAGGTTCCGTATAGATAAAAAGTTGTCGCAGTTTCACCTGAAAGGCGAAGCATCAATTGCGATAGCAAATTTGTAGAGAGCTATACGGAGTAATGATAGTAGCTTTATCAGCTGTATAAACTTGGACATGCAGCAGCACCGGCAACACGCAGAACTGTTGTCGACGCCGTCGGCGTTTTGCCCACGTTCGCACAAAATGCGTGCGGCGTTGGTGACTGTTGCCGGAGCCTCTGATATAAATAGGTACTTGGTGCCGCAGCTAAACGTCCCCCCCCCCCCCCCCCCCCACGGCTTTTCGTGCGTCAGAAGGCGCGTTTGCTCTACATATATGGTGATTGTAAAGGAGGACAGAGACGCCTACCTCTGCAGCCCTTAAGGGAGCACGGCACAGAACGCGCGTTTGTTCTCCGCCTTGCGTTCACTCCCCGTGAAAGCGCGCGTCCCTCGCTCCCTTTCACTCGCACATACAGCGTGCGGCGGCGCGCGGCGACGATTTCATCTCCATTGACGTCATACGGAACCTCACGGCGACGGCGACGCCGACGCCGACGGCAGAAATCTGCTTTGGAGTGTCCATATAATTGCTATCGCAATAAAATCTTCACCGCGCGCCGTATGCCCGAGCGGAAGCGTGCTGGGACGCGCGCTATCACGGAGAGCGAACGCACTCAATCTCCCACGCGCAAGCAACGAAGCGGGAAGCCAGCGAGGGAGCGGGGGGGGGGGGGGGCACTTATACTGTGCCAGCAACCGCGCTCGTCGCTCGACCGCACGGTCTCTTATCTCTCCCACGCGCAAGCAAGGAAGCGGGAAGCTAGCGCCGGAGGGAGCGGGGGGGGGGGGGGGGGGGGGGGGCACTTTTTCTCTGCGAACAACCGGGCTCTTCGCTCGCCGCACCGTCTCTTATCTCCACACGGCTCTGACCTTTGTGCGTACGCCGCCCAGTTTCTGTTGAAGCAATAGACCGCACGTACCTTCGCCCGCTGCTGCGGCGTATATATGCGCTTGCTGCCAGCGTTTTGACAGTCGTCTGCAGTCATTCAGTGTGTTCTATTCATGTTTGTTTGTGCGCGCTCACACCACGCTTGTTCATTCAGTTAGTAATAGTCGGGCCGCATTTTCCAACGCACGCTACACATGTAATGCTGCCCGGATCGGCAGTGCAGCGCTACAGGTGTGTCCCTTCGCACGCGCGCTGCCCACGGGAAGCGCTTCTCATCAACACCACCGTTTCACACGCGCCTTCTCGTGGTCATCGAGTCTCTCTTCTTGTCGGTCTACTTACGCCGCAGCACACCTGCTTACTTAATCAGCTCATGTTTACTACAATTCATATATCTACCAAAGCCATTCACCTTACTTCGTATGACATTGCTGTGTTGCTATCGCATTCATTGCCTTCGCCCTTAGGGCGAAACTGTGACATTTATTATTATTATTATTATTATTATTATTATTATTATTATTATTATTATTATTATTATTATTATTATTATTATTATTATTATTATTATTATTATTTATTGTCATCCCCTTTGAAACGGGGCGGCGACAAATAGTCACCTAGCCTGCTTGATTTAATCAGGTATACTATACATGTTCTTATCTAGCATTTTTGTATTCCTCTCATTATTTGTCTTTTTCAAAAATTTACCTTGTACCTCTACCTATGATTTTAAGAGATGAGGTCGCATCCGTCTTTTCCCTGGTTTTTTTTTTTTTTTTTTTTTTTCACCAGTACTCTAATCGTCTCTTGCTTATCTCTACGGCTGATCTGTTGATGTTTCCTTCCACTTTAAACCCAAGCGCTTCTGGGAGTTGCACGTTACCTACGGTTCTCGCTGGGTGGATACCGTCGCATTCCATCAGGATGTGCTGAGTGGTCTCTGGATCTT
The DNA here is from genome assembly GCF_013339745.2 of Dermacentor silvarum. Classification (NCBI taxonomy): domain Eukaryota; kingdom Metazoa; phylum Arthropoda; class Arachnida; order Ixodida; family Ixodidae; genus Dermacentor; species Dermacentor silvarum. The sequence goes on from NC_051156.1 coordinate 186,983,268, forward strand.
TACTGCAGCATACACATGCCTCATCTAGTTCCGATATGTTTTCGGTCCTTAGGCAACCGGCTCGAGCCTCAATAGCAAGGCACTGCCCTTTGTGTTATCGTACAGATTTTCCCTTTAATTTCTTTCTTCTCATTCTTGTAAATCTCCATTGTCCTTCTTGTTTCCATTCTTTGCATCCAATTCACAGTCTCTATTTCTCTCACTTTCTTTCTGATGACTCCTGGTTGTCTATTTGCAGTTTCTATTATCCTTTACTTGGTTGCCAACTTCCTTGACCTCTTCCTCATTCTGTGTCCACGCTTTTCATGTAGAGATACTTGTGCACTTTAGCCGCCCATTTATTTTCATCCATGTTCCTGAGCCTTTCTTCAAAACTAATTTTGCTCTGTGCTTCTCTGACTTCAAAAGGGGCCCAACCTATGTCACCCTGCACTGCCTCATTTGTGGTTTTACCGTGGGCTCCCAAAGCCAACCGGCCTACTGATTTTTAGTTAACTTCCAAACCCGACAAGATATCCGATTTTAAGCATATAATGGCATTTGCGAATGTTAGCGCTGGCACCATTACTCCTTTCCAGATTCCACGCACCACTTCATACTTATTGTGGCCCCACAGTGCTCTGTGTTACATTATTGCTGCATTGCGCTTCCCCTTTATTTTAAGATTATCTTGGTGGTTGCTTGAGTAATTCTTGCCTTTGTTTATGCGTACGCCGAGGTACTTATATTGCTTCACTATGGCTATTACTTGCTGTTGAATTGACACCACGAAGTTACTCGTCTCTTTATTAAAGATCATAATTCCTGATTTCTCTGTGCTAAACTTAAGGCCTAGCTTTGTCCCTGCATTCCCACAGATATTCGCAAGTATCTGTAAATCTTTTTTATATTCCGCTAATAGCACAATGCCGTCTGCGTACATCAGTCCAGGGACCTTCTCTTGCACCATTTGTCCATTACGCATGTAGGATAAATCAAAACCTAATTCGCTGTTTTCCAGTCGTCTTTCTATACCCTTGACGTAAAGCGTGAACAACAATGGTGACAGTGGGCATCCTTGCTTAAGTTCAATCCTTGGTGAATTCCCACCATTTCATTTCCTTTTCGACCTTCCCATACCATTTGTACTTGGTTGTCTCTATATATCTCCCTCAGCAGCTCCACGAAATCGTCATGGAGCTGCTGTGTTGATCACGGGTCCTGTACAGCAGCGCCGCGGCGCGGGAGTTCACAAGAAAAGGTCCTCGCTCCTCCCATGCATTCGCGCGGCGCTTTAGGCACTCTCCAATATTCTAGGTCACTCTAACCGTTTCACCATGGACTCTGTGACAACCGTGGCGGCGTCGTGGTCCCTTAGTGCTTGTGAAGAGTGTGAGTAGTTGCTTGCACAGCTTTGCTTTCATGTGTTATGTGTTCTCATTGGCATACATCTGCGAAAGATCTTTGCCTAGGAGCCCTATCCTGGCAACTATTCACACTCTTCACAAGCACTAAGGGACCACGACGCCGCCACGGTTGTCACAGAGTCCATGGTAGCACGTTTATAGTGACCTAGAATATTGGAGAGTGTCCAAAGCGCCGCGGAGTCTGTGACAACCGTGGCGGCGTCGTGGTCCCTTAGTGCTTGTGAAGAGCGTGAGTAGTTGCTCGCACAGCTTCGCTTTCATGTACTATGTGTTCTCATTGGCATACATCCATAGAGAAAGAAATTCAACAAGAGGGGACACTCGGCAAAAACTGGCAACAGGAAACACGTCACCACACGTCACGCTATACTTTTGACACCGAACGTTAGCTGCCGCGAGCATCGAAAAAAAAGAAAGTGAACTTAAGTTAACAGGCATTCATTTATTTTTTTAATTCTTTGCCGCGAAAACTAAAACGTTTTGCGTATAAATGAACTTAAGCTTTGCGACTTATTTTCCTTGCCTTACCTAGCCACAGGTCAATGACGCGCCAGATACATGCGTCATCCGCCAGACACTCCCCCGAAGCCAGCGAGGATGGCTGCGCGCGCGTTTGAGCGCTCGCGCGCGGCGACCTGTATGTCTCCTTTTTTTCTTTTTTAAATGTAACCTGGTTTATTGGGCTCTCGGCGTATTCTTGCGTTCATTCTTCACTGGGACAAGACACCACTGCACTATTGGACTACGGCAAGGTGAGAAATCTTGTTTCACAGTCTACGACGCAATTAGGCTTACGGCACGGGACCGAGACTTAAGACGCAGTTAGCGAAAAACAGCTCGGCCATCCTGGCGCAGTTAATTTGAGTTAATGAATCGTGCTGAGACATGTTTCCGACGCTTGCTATGGGACTATTGTAACTTATTTCGGTTTTTGAGCCACACTGGCCGCACAGGGCGCCGTGTCGCAGTTAGCGAGAACTAACTCGCCCGTGGTGCGTAGTCTAGTGCATCTTGCTAGGAGAAGTTTGTGCCGCTTTCTCTGACGCCAGACATTACTGAAAAGTAATTTCGTTACTTTCTGGGGTACTTTTCAGGCACGCTGGCCGCACAGCGCGCTGTGACGCAGTTAACGATAAGCAGCTCGGCCGTGGTGATAAAGTTAGTTTGGCGTGTAATGAATCTTAGAGGGACAAGTCTGTGACGTTTTTTGTGGCTCCGCAACAACATATACCTTCTTTCGGTACTCATGCCTGTTGAAAACGCGATGGGCGATTGCCAAGAGTGATAACATGGGGTGTGCTGCTGGCGCCGGCAGAACGCACGAACGACGAACATATCAGAAACTTGTAATTCGAAAATTACTTCTTCTAAAGGACTGAAAAAAGGCATTACATCCACGCATTTGTCTTGAGTGCCTGTTGCGTCCGTCTCTGTATATGTCGCGTACCGTCGCGTCGCCCGAGGCCAAGTTTTGGAAACACGAAGTCGCTCGTGTATTTGTGCAGCCTAAGTGCAGGAAATAATGCCCGGAAATTGGGGAACGTTTGGAAATCAGATGTTTTCATATATGTTTGGGATGAGTCGGGTATTTTCTACGCCATGTATGTGAAAGAGAATTGCTTTTGTTTGTAATGCCGCCCATTCACCGCTTTCGTACGTTTCGCCTCGCAGTATTCCTATGTCTAAATACCACAATGACTCATGCTTGTAACATGCTGTTACGTGCTTGCAAATGTAACATGCTTGTAATTTACTTTTTTTTTCAGCTGGTACCGTCCGGTGGAGCTTCATACAGGAACTACTGCCTTACCTGCTGGTGTCACAACGTTGCATGAACGCACAAAAAGCGCGGAACGAGCTTTTATATAGAGCAAAATAAATATTTCCTCATTGCGCAAAACGTCTTGCGTCTACTTTGTGAAATTGCACGTGGCACAGATTCAATGGGACTTGACGAGATCGTTCGCAATCATTTTTACTAAATAATAAACCGATTCTGCACGAAGAGCAAAAAAAAAAAAAAAGGAAGGGGGGGGGGGGGGGGGGGGAGCGCAGCCGGCGGGCTAGCTTGCGTTTAAAATACGCGCGCCCAAAACCGAAACCGGAAGTGATGTAGGTGATCGACACCGACCGCTTGGCATGCTGCAGTCAATTCGGCCGCTGGGCCCTATGGGAGTGTCCCCTCTTGTTGAATTCCTTTCTCTATGATACATCTGCGAAACATCTTAGCCTAGGAGCCCTGGTATACCGTAGCGTAAATCGTGCGTTTTCGCATGCTAAGGGCTCTGGAGGTGACTGCGTTCAGTATTACGCTACAGGACCGTTGCCACAGATTGTCCACGGTTCATGGAGCCAAATTTACGCAGAATGCAAACATATGACATCTTGAAAAGCCCCCAAACTTGCTCTGGTTAGTCTGCAAATTTCGTCTTCATATCTAATTTGCATTATAAACAACATCTATGTAAAAATTCAAAACAGATTATTTTCACGATTCCTTCATATCCTTTAAAATAAGAACTTCACAGGCAAGGCAAATGTTCCTGCAGCTATATGTTTTGACGCAAAACGTGTATCAGTATGGTCAGCATAAGGGGGTCGTTTTCTAAAACCGCTTGTAACGAGAACGTAAAAGTTGCAGGACTCTTAAGCTTAGAGTAGAACGCGAGAGCGTTATCGGGACCCGTTCGCTTCGCATTGTTGGCATACGACAAGTAGGCTTCATTCACTGCAACACTGAACGTGCATGGAAAGCCAGCTTACAAAGACCAAGCTTACACCGATCCCATTAAAGTCGGCTTTACTTTTAAACAGAAATGCATTGCTGGAAAGGCGTTTTTGCAGGGGCAATATAAGTGGTCTTATATTAAGATGTGAAGGCCCTAGTACCTTTTTTTAAATTCTTTTATTAATTGTTTGCTATGGCCCCGACGCGCGCGCGTGTCCAAAACGAATTAGCAGGCGAAGTCCCAAATTGACCTCCCTTAGGGAGCCTACATGCAAGCCCTAACCTGCCTAGGATGCGAGCGCCATCTGGTTATCATTTTCGCAAGTACCCGAACGTGCGGCTGTAGGTCTGGTAGAAATGCTGGAAAAGGGGTTTGTGTTTGAGTTTCCTCGTAGCAGAATTAGGTTTTCTCGTACATTCAAATTACAATCCGACGCCGATTGGTAAACAATCCGACGGCGAATCAGACGCCGAACGGTAAAGTCGTACTTTACCAATTTTCTGATGGATTTCACTGTGAGAAATTCATTTTTTGTTCACCAAAACCTTGCACCACGTGGAGAGCCTGCGCGGTCGGACTGGTTGGGATGGTTGGTAACGATTTTCTTCGCCAATGTAGGCGTCATCGCACGCCGACGCCGGTTGCCGACGCCGCATTTTCTGCGGCACGGGGCCCTTACCGCTCTCGCGTTAAATTGGTGATCGGCCCGATCCCAAAGCACACTCCGTCTCCGGGAGCCCGCGTGTGTAAATTGTGTCCATGAAAGTTGGATCGCGTTAACTTTTTAGGGGCGAAGCTCCTTATAGCGGCACCCGTTCGTCCCCGTCGTCGTAGTAGTAGTGTGTAACCAGTAGTGTGTAACCAGTCTGAGAAAAATGAGAAAAAAAATTCCGAAGTTGTGTCCGTAGCGCGGAATCGAACCAGGGACCCCTCGCTTCCGAGCGCGCGGCGTTAGCCCACTGCGCCACGAAGCGGACATGGACACACGCACCACGATGGCAATAAATACCCAACATTAACGAAAGGCCGCGTTTCTAGCGCGTTTCTAACGCGTTTGTGCTAGCGCGTTACGGCCCGTGTAAGAAGCTGGTGTAAGACGCTGTGGCCTCTCCGCCTTACCTTCAACGCGTTTCGAACGCGCTGCCCAAAGCGGTGGCAAGTCAAGTTCAAGTCGAGGAGCGTTTATGAATACGGGGGGTATACTCTCTCAGCAGTCATGTGATGGCGCCGGCAAACGCGGTGCACGTTCCGGCATGTGTAAATGGCTGCGTAAGACGCTGTGGCCGCTCCCCTTACTAGAGAGTACTGCACGTTTCTAACGCGTTTGTGCTAGCGTCCCCTTAAGCGGGAGATCCGATGATTCCCTCCGGAGCTTCGCCCACTCATCATCATTCACCCCGTGGATATGCTGTGATTTTTTATTGCGATAGCAATTATATGGACACTCAAAAGCAGATTTCTGCCGTCGGCGTCGCCGTCGCCGTCGCCGTGAGGTTCCGTATGACGTCAATGGAGATGATAAGTGGTTCTTGAGGGAAAGGGAAAGGTTGGCGCTATCTTCTGCAGCGCTTGAGGGAGCACGGCTCAGCGCCACATCGCCGCGCGCCAAACGCTGTATGTGCGAGTAAAAGGGCGCGAGGGACGCGCGCTTTCACGGTGAGTGAACGCACGGCGGAGAACAAACGGGCGTTCTGCGCCGTGCTCCCTTAAGGGCTGCAGAAGTAGGCGTCTCTTTCCTCCTTTACAATCACCATATATGTAGAGCAAACGCGGTTTCTTCCGACGCGCGAGAGGCCGTGGGGGAGGGGGGGGGAGGGGGAGGGAAGGGATGCGACGTTTAGCTGCGGCACCAAGTGCCTATTTATATCAGAGGCTCCGGCAACAGTCACCAACGCCGCACGCATTTTGAGCAAACGCGGGCAAAACGCCGACGGCGTCGACAACAGTTCTGCGTGTTGCCGGTGCTGCTGCATGTCCAAGTTTATACAGCTGATAAAGCTAATATCATTACTCCGTATAGCTCTCTACAAATTTGCTATCGCAATTGATGCTTCGCCTTTCAGGTGAAACTGCGACAACTTTCTTCTTTATTTTCGTTTCACTTTAATTTCGGCCTCCGCTTCTCCTCTTGTGTATTGTTAGCTAGTCTGTCGCCTTCTTCTGACGACTGTCCGCGAAATCTGCGAAATCGAACGGCGCAGTTGCTCCTTATGAATGCAGGCCTCGGGATGTGACGAAGTCGCGATGTGCAGAACGTTATAGCCCAGCAACGAACGTTGCAATCATTTCTTTTAATGCAGAACAGATCTAGGTGTTGTTGACACGTTCTTGAATAAAAAAAAAAGGGGGGGGGGTAATAAAATGACACTCAAACGTGTCTTCTAACGCGGCTTAACTAGAGCTCACTTGAATACACAAAAAAGAAAAAAATTAAATAGAAAGTTCGCATTTGTCCATACAAACTTTAAACAACTTTGGCTGTAGATTTGTAAATATGGCTATGCAAAGTGTATGTAGGTTCTATAAATAAAAGTTATTTTATTTGTTCGGTTGTGATCCCTAAATTGTGAAATCAATTGCTTCCTCGATGTCTATAGCTATTAGCGGAAAACATATAGAGCCGTAAGTCCACAGGCTGTCTATAGACAATCAATATAGCTCACAGAATAATGTCTATAGAGTTTCTATAGACCAAGTAAATGTTTGTGCAAGAACTAACGTCCGGAAGAGAAAAAAAAAAACGCTAAACGCCACAGCCACGCGAGTACGTTGGCACACCCACACACAAGTGCAACAGCTTATTCGCAACATGACGGTATCGTACTAGTTGTTCCTTTACTTTATTTTTTATTGCGATAGCAATTATATGGACACTCAAAAGCAGATTTCTGCCGTCGGCGTCGCCGTCGCCGTCGCCGTGAGGTTCCGTATGACGTCATTTGGAGAAGAAATCGTCGCTGGTGGTAAGTGGTTCTTGAGGGAAAGGGAAAGGTTGGCGCTATCTTCTGCAGCCCTTGAGGGAGCACGGCTCAGCGCCAACGGGGAGGGGTAAGTGGGAGCGAAAGAAGGGATAGAGTGGAGACGCCATGGCTGGGCGAAGCAAAACCGGCAGGCATAGGCGGCACGTATCAGGCCGAGATGGAAGGCCTTGGTGTGCTGCAGAGTCTGCAGGGGTGTTGTGCCAGGCCGGTCAGGCCCGGGGTGGAGTGGGAGGCCGTGAGGCCTTCCCGCTTGTAGAAATGTCCTTAGAGGCGTGCGGAGAGCCCTGACGAGTCAAGGAACTCCACGACGCCTCGAAGTGCAGAAAGGTGGTGTCGGCCGGGGAAGAGGAGATCTTCCTCCTTGCCACAGGGGAGGCCCAGGCGGCGGAACTCCTGCAGGAGTGGGCCCCGCTGCTGGAGGTACGCCGGGCAGGCCAGCAGGAGATGTTCGATCGTCTCCGGCTCCCCGCAGGAGCTGCAGGCCGGGGACGTCGCTCGTCCCAGTCGGTAGCTGCGTGCTGCCGTCCAGCTGCAGCCGATGCGGAGCCGGAGAAGGAGCGAGGTCTCCCTGCGAGCCAGGCCTCGCTGGGGGAGTGGTCGTGGGGGGCATCCCAGTGCCACCCGTTTGTCTGGGTGGTGGGTCGCCAGGTGTCGCCGCAGCCTCAGTCCTGTGAAGTCGCCCTCCGTCACGGCCCGACTGAGGGGCACAGTGGTGTGGTGGGCGTCCTTCGCCAGGGTGTCGGCTGCCTCGTTGCCCGGGATCCCTACGTGGGCGGGGATCCAGTGCAGGGACACCGGGTGGCCTGCGTCCTGCAGCGCTGTCAGCCGGGTAGACAGCAGTGCGACTCCAAGGCTGGCGCTTTCTGGCCTCTGCAGGCCGAGGAGGGCTGCCTTGGAGTCGCAGAGGATGGCCGCTGGTACCCCAGGAAGCTCCTCAGAGAGTAGGTCGACGGCCAGGTGGAGGCCTGCCACCTCCGCTGCAGTCGAGCTGGCGTGTCTGGGCAGTCGACACTGCCTGCCGTCGCTGCGCGCCGAACGCTGTATGTGCGAGTGAAAGGGCGCGAGGGGCGCGTCTTTCACGGGGAGTGAACGCACGGCAGAGAACAAACGCGCGTTCTGCGCCGTGCTCGCTTAAGGGCTGCAGGGAAGGGAGGCGACGTTTAGCTGCGGCACGCAGTGCCTATTTATATCAGAGGCTTTGGCAACAGTCCCCAACGCCGCACGCATTTTGAGCGAACGCGGGCTAAACGCGGATGGCGTCGACAACAGTTCTGCGTGTTGCCGATGCTGCTGCATGTCCAAGTTTATACAGCTGATAAAGCTAATATCATTACTCCGTATAGCTCTCTACAAGTTTGCTATCGCAATTGATGCTTCACCTTTCAGGTGAAACTGCGACAACTTTTTTTGTCGTTGATGATCTCGGGATGTTTTTTTTTTCTTTTTTTTAGGAGCACAGTTATTTGCTAACCTAGATGTTACAACCATGCGTGGGTAGTTGTCGACAGTAAAGATCACGGGCCTTGCTCAAAAAGCTCCTCGTTCGTAACGGCCCTTTGTCGATGGCCAGCCGCCTTCACTAATGCCATTATGAATTCATTGTGCGTGCGTGCGTGTGTGCGTGCGTGCGTGCGTGCGTGCGTGTGTGTGTGCGTGTGTGCGTGTGTGTGTGTGTGTGTGTGTGTGTGTGTGTGTGTGTGTGTGTGTGTGTGTGTGTGTGTGTGTGTGTGTGTGTGTGTGTGTGTGTGTGTGTGTGTGTGTGTGTGTGTGTGTGTGTGTGTGTGCGTGTGCGCGTGTGCGTGTGCGTACGTGTGCGTGAGAGAGAGAGAACTGCTGGGCTTGTATGGAATGAGGGCGTAAGGCTGCATTGCGCGATGTCGAGCTTCAGATTTATGGCGCGTGGCCCATCCCTTATAAACGTCTTTTTTAATAGATCTGTTTCTTTCTGTTGACTTTTGTAGCCTTCAGTAGACATTATGTTAGGGTGCAGCAGAATGTCCACTGGGTCATACGAGCAGCCGCAGGACTCTTTAGGAGCCAATACGAAGATTCCGGGTAAGGAAATAAGAAGTACGGCATTCAGTAGCAAGGATTTATTCAAAAAGCCTTCAGTTTCGTATACAGTGCGAGCTAGTGTCAGTGAGAGTAATCGGGACACGAGTGTGAGAGTAGTCGATCGGACAAAAAATATCGCTTACTGAGTGCTAGTGCGAAGGTTGGCAATTCTTCAGAAGTACGGAGGCGAGACCTGAGACTGCAGCCGCCTTGGCCACCGAGTTCAGGCAGCGCGGAACATAGCGCTAACGCCCTGCTGCCTCCCGCGGGGTGAAAAGTATTATCAGAAGAAGCAGAAGAACAAGCGATGATGATGATGATGATGATGATGATGATGATGATGATGATGATGATGATGAAAAAAGAAGGAAGAAAATAAAAAAACAAGGCAAAAATTAAAATGTGATTAATATTATGATGCTGACGATGAAAAGAAGGATGAGAAGAAGTATGCGGTGATCATGAAAATAAATTGAAGCAGGATGCGTATATTTTTTCTCCTTCTAAGCTAATTGTACTAATTTTGTGCAAACCTCCCAATTCTTGGCCGATCCCGCGTGGCGGATATGTGTCACCTTGTGCAGAGGAACAACAACAACAATTAGGAGAATAATTAAGGAGAAGCAGGATGAGAAGTACATTGAGAAGCAAAAGATGATTCAAGAGGAGGAGAGAAAAAAATGAAGATTCTTTAATGTGTTCCGGAACTTGGAGACGTGTCGCCATCTGCCTATCCCCCTCAATGGGTGCGAGCCATGATAAAGGATCATCATCATCATCATCATCATCATCATCATCATCCCAGCACTCTTCGCATCCGCTGGTTTCACGTATTGAGAGTCGAACTGTCGTCCTCCCTATTCAACAACGTTGGAGCTCGTAGCATTTTACTATCCATTGGTTTTGTCAAAATATCAAAGACGCCAAGAAATTGGGTCGTCATCAGTGGTCCTTTAGCGGCTCTTCCATGAACTGAAAATGCCGCACCACGAGAACTAGACGTACGTGCAACCTACGCTTTATTAGAAGAACATACTCAAGCTACATCGTTCAAACAATATTTGGTATTCCAGTGGGTTCCTAGTCATTACGGAATCAAAGGAAATGAATTGGCGGATGCTTTGGCAAACGCGGTTCATGCAAATTCGGAAACACGCCTTATTCCCATATCCCAATCCGACACCCAGCGTATCTTACGAGGCCTTGAGCGAGAAATGTGTGTGGCGAACTAGTTCACAGGGAGCACAAAAGAATCGCTATTATATGCAGTTGACGCACACCTTGAATACCAGCTAGACCCTCAGTTTCCACGACGCCATCGACACCCTCTTGCATCGTCTCCGCCTCGCAACTGCTTACACGAAGAACTTTTTTTTTGTATTTTCGAATAAAGCGTGCGACTTCTCCAACATGTTCTTGCGGCTACAATGACGAGGATGTATGCCACCCACTATTCGAATGACCCAAATCTTGCGCCATACACGGACGGCGCCTTGAACAAGAACTGCGTTTAATTGACTCACATCGGCCTCCTTCACGTGCAAAGGTGTTAGGCCCATAGCCTTCAAAAGTGCATCACAATGCTGTGAGGGCACTTCAACGCTTCTTTGAAGACGCATGCATTTGGGCTGATTAGGGACTCTACTGCGTCGTGCCTTTAAATCACGAGTACTCCAGACATCCACAGGCTTCACTGCGAATGAGAATTTCGCGAAAGAGGTGGTCACGCTTTGTGTGTTATCCCCTCTTTTTAGAGCATCACCTAATGCAATCTTTTTCGCTTACTTTAATTTTTTATCCTATATTATCGATAAAGTTAAAAGGGGTAGCCGTCGCCAGCAAACGGTGACAACTCCTCTGTTTATTTTTATCTCAACTCCATTACCCTTAAGAGGCTGATGAGCCATCCCTCTTTCAATAAAGCTTCACCATAACATACCAACTCAATAAAATAAATGAAAATGACGGTCTTCTGTATCCTTTACCGTGTGGAACGTCATCATCATCATCATTACAAAGAAGAGAGTGATGATGATAATGAAGAACAGCAACGTAACAGAGTAGAAGTTTATTCATTTCCATTCTGTGTTTCCCGAGGTTTCTAGCTCATATCTTCATCTTCTAGACATTGCAATGAATCTTATCATGGTGGCCTTTCGCAGTCGGCTTTTTTGTCCGTCGCTAGCTGCCTCAGCGAGATTGAGGTCTGCAACAAGCTCGATCGTCCCCGCAACGTTCTTCGTGGATTCTTGGGGGGCTCGTCTTTAATTCTTGTTTTTCCTTGTGGTATTTTCCTTCCTTTCACAAATAGATCGATAAAAAGAAATATAAAAAAAATCTGTAAATTGGAAGCGAGAGAAACGTTACACGGAGCGGGCCTTTTTGTTTCGCGAACCTACCGACGATGACAAAGACGACGGCGCTCTCGGCGGCGCTGCGAATTCAGCCGGTTTGCATACATCCATGTTAAACAGGTGGAAGTCCGGTTGCTTGCCGGCGGCAGTGCGAATCCCGAAGTTGCAGGTCCAAACAAACTTCGGCCGCGGCACAATTCGCGCGTTTCGTCGCTTTTCGCCGAGTTTTAATTTATCCACGCCTTCGTCGGTGTTCTCGGCGTTGTCGTCCCGTGACTTAGACACGCCCTGTTTTTCATCCGCTGTTGCGCTCCCAGAAGAAGATAAAAATAGACGAGCTGCCTGTTCTGTACCTTCGCAAACAGCCTTTCCTGGCACGAAATAAAATGCTGCAGAGTGGTTCCTTTTTATGTGTAGATTTATGTGGATCTCTTGAATAACAACTGTACGGGAGCCAAATGCGGAAGCTTTAAAGCGAAGCTTTCTTCGAAACGTCCCTAGGTTTGCCGTGGCTGCTGCTGCTGTGGCGGCCCCTCGGTGTCTCGCCGGATATGCTTTGTGAAGAAATAAATGAATAAATAAATGAATTATGCATTTAATTAACCTATTTTTATGACAGCTGCACGGACGATGGCCTCTCCCAGCAATTTCCAATTACTCGTGTCTTGCGCGAGCTGATTCCAAGTTGTGCCTGCCAACTTCTTAATTCCGTCACACCGCAAATTCTCCCCCGTCCTCGACTGCGCTTCTCTTTAATTGCCACCTATTCTCGACGTATATATATATATATATATATATATATATATATATATATATATATATATATATATATGTGTGTGTGTGTGTGTGTGTGTGTGTGTGTGTGTGTGTGTGTGTGTGTGTGTGTGTGTGTGTGTGTGTGTGTGTGTGTGTGTGTGTGTGTGTGTGTGTGTGTGTGTGTGTGTGTGTGTGTGTGTGTGTGTGTGTATACTGGGTGTTTCAGTGAACCCTTTCAAAATTTATCTAAGGTTTCCTGTGGCAGTTGGCCCAATTCTAGTTAATGAGCTGGTCTACTCGAAGAGGCGGACACAACTTGCACAAAAGATTGAAATGCATATTCGACTAATCAACAAAAACTCACTAATTAAGTTTTTAACTAATTATCTGATGACAGATACTGGAATATACAAATTGTAGTCCTGGAGTTCGCAAGGCGGATCCACTTGCAATTAATTCTCGGGATGACACCAGTTTCGAGATAATAATCCCCGAACTTTGCAGAGAAATGCATTGGCGTTCAATTGCATTGTACAATTCATCGCTGTCGCTGAATTCGTCGCAAGTCGCTGATTAATTTCAGTGTGCGTCTGTGTGCGTCCGTGCGTGCGTGTGTGTGTGTGTGTGTGCGTGCGTGCGTGTTTCCCTGGTATTTGCCTTTCTGTTTACCCCTTACCTTTTCCCCTCCCTCTCTGCAAACAAATACATAAAGGCATGTGTAATGGCTTGGAAATTCGAAATCATAATTAACATAGCGAGCGCTCTCAAGAGACACAGCACGAAAGAAAAGGGATGGTCCATTCTTTCCCCTTGTGCTGTGTCATCTTTTTTTTTTTTTTTTTTTTTTTTTTTTTTAGAGACGAAGCTCCTTATAGCGGCACCCGTTCGTCCCCGTCGTCATCGTAGTAGTAGTAGTGTGTAACCAGTCTGAGAAAAATGAGAAAAAAAAATTCTGAAGTTGTGTCCGTAGCGCGGAATCGAACCAGGGACCCCTCGCTTCCGAGCGCGCGGCGTTAGCCCACTACGCCACGAAGCGGACATGCACGCACGCACCACGATGGCAATAAATACCCTACATTAACGAAAGGCCGCGTTTCTAGCGCGTTTCTAACGCGTTTGTGCTAGCGCGTTACGGCCCGTGTAAGAAGCTGGTGTAAGACGCTGTGGACTCTCCGCCTTACCTTCAACGCGTTTCGAACGTGCTGCCCAAAGCAGTGGCAAGTCAAGTTCAAGTCGAGGAGCGTTTATGAATACGGGGGGTATACTCTCTCAGCAGTCATGTGATGGCGTCGGCAAACGCGGTGCACGTTCCGGCATGTGTAAATGGCTGCGTAAGACGCTGTGGCCGCTCCCCCTTACTAGAGAGTACTGCACGTTTCTAACGCGTTTGTGCTAGCGTCCCCTTAAGCGGGAGATCCGATGATTCCCTCCGGAGCTTCACCCACTCATCATCATTCACCCCGTGGATATGCTGTGATTTTTTTTTTTGCACTCATTAACTATAACGAGTATGCACCAGCTAGACCTACAGCAAGTCCTATTACAAATAATTAAGGCCACAAGCACATCCATGCACGACCCCTCGTTTCCATGGTAGCCGAGCGATGACAGCGCCAGAGATCCCTATGGTGGCTTTTGTAGCAAGCTCCACGGAACGAGCCAGAAGAACACGCCCACGCGAAGACGTCACCGTCACGGCCGTCTTCAAAGCAATACAACTCCCGTTGCGTGGGTGTCTCACTCGCGCTAGCATAATCTCATCGCAAGTTTTCGACGGTCCGTAAGAAAATCCACTTATAACGTGCCCCTACGCGTTGTTTGATAGCAATTATTTCTCAGAAACGCCCGCACGCGCGTAAAGTTATTTTTAGCGCACCTATATTTTACTCTTTTAGGAGTTGGCCGGCGAGGTTTCGATCAAATCCGTATTCAGAACAAGGCGCGGAATACGCGTTCTCGATGGGCTTTCAATAAGGAAGCCGGTATGCCCGCTCTTGATTCAAATAAGCTATAGGAAGAGAGCGACAGAGCAGATCGATATGTAAATTTCTTTCCTTCCACAAACGAACTTGCGCACATATGTTCTCCAAGTACCAGTTTATTTATTTTTTTTTTTTTTTTCATTGTAGCCACCTTCTTCGACCAGCGTAAGAGACTTTTCATCTGCACTCTGCTTTAACAGGCGCAGCTGGAACCTGGGCTTCAGCTTTAGCACATCGAAAGTTTCCAAATGCTTCGCGTAAATACTTTCGCAAACAGTGCGTAAGAACTTTCGGCGAATGGTAGCGAAGGTACTACTTGTACTGCGGCCATGTTTATTGGGAATCAAGTTGGCGAAAATTGCTTTGCACTTCAATTCAATTTATTAGACATAATTATGTGGATGTCAGTAGCACAGACGAACACATTTTCCGATAGGGGAAAAAAAGTAAAGTGGTGCTCTCCCTTCGTTTCGCTCGCATTTTAAAGGGGCCCTGAACCACTCTTTATCGAAGTGAAGAAATGCATTTGAAGTGAAAATAGGCTATTTCTGAAATACTGTGCAACAAAAAGTACTTCAATGCTTTCAGCAGAAGCGGAGTTATTGGCAATGCGTATGTATATCAAAAAAAAAAAAAGCTCCGTCGCATGCCCCCGCGCGAGGGACACGTGTAAATGCAGAGCATAGTGGGGTTCCGTGGTGTTGGTGTTGTTGGTGTGGTGGTGGTGGTGGTCTGGGTTGAGAGAGAAGAGAGAATTGTAAGTAGGTAACGTAAAGTTATTATTTTATTGGCATCACTGCGATTCTTATTATTATATTATATTATATTATTATTGCTTCTCTGTTGTTCTCTTCCTTTCTTTCTTCTTCTTCTCTTTCTTCTCTTCAGAGGTTGCGTCGACGAGGGGGATGCCTCCGGTTACGTCCGTCCCCTCTCTGCGGGGCCTCTGGGGAGCGTGGTCGTTGAGATGGTGAGTGGTGAGTGAGTGGCGAGTGTCGATTTAGCGCACGACGAGCACGACTGTCTTGTGGTCGCTAAGGTGGACGGTGAGAGGGTCCGTGAGTAGGGGCTGGACGCACAAGTATGAGGACGAGGACGCAAAGACGAGGTCTATGCAGGGCCCGTGGATGGTGGTCGGCTGCCTGCTGTTGACTGGGTTGTGGTCATACACGCAGTCGAGACCGTAACGGTCGCGCACGTGCCTGACGATCCAGTCGTCTTTGCGAACGTCGACGTTGAAGTCGCCGTCGAGGACTATGGGTCATCGTTGTTTTAGGGGCGAAGCTCCTTATAGCGGCACCCGTTCGTCCCCGTCGTCGTAGTAGTAGTGTGTAACCAGTCTGAGAAAAATGAGAAAAAAAATTCCGAAGTTGTGTCCGTAGCGCGGAATCGAACCAGGGACCGCTCGCTTCCGAGCGCGCGGCGTTAGCCCACTACGCCACGAAGCGGACATGGACACACGCACCACGATGGCAATAAATACCCAACATTAACGAAAGGCCGCGTTTCTAGCGCGTTTCTAACGCGTTTGTGCTAGCGCGTTACGGCCCATGTAAGAAGCTGGTGTAAGACGCTGTGGACTCTCCGCCTTACCTTCAACGCGTTTCGAACGCGCTGCCCAAAGCGGTGGCAAGTCAAGTTCAAGTCGAGGAGCGTTTATGAATACGGGGGGTATACTCTCTCGGCAGTCATGTGATGGCGTCGGCAAACGCGGTGCACGTTCCGGCATGTGTAAATGGCTGCGTAAGACGCTGTGGCCGCTCCCCCTTACTAGAGAGTACTGCACGTTTCTAACACGTTTGTGCTAGCGTCCCCTTAAGCGGGAGATCCGATGATTCCCTCCGGAGCTTCGCCCACTCATCATCATTCACCCCGTGGATATGCTGTGAATTTTTTGCGTTTCTGGTTGTTCTGGTTGTCGTCGTTGCTGGCGTCGATGGTCGTTCATGGCCAGTTCGAGGAACTCTGCAACGGCGTCTCGGTTGAGTTTCGGCGAGAGGTAGAAGGTGATTACGGTGATCTCGCCGTCGTCTTGGCCGTGACCGTGACGGTAGGCGTCGTCGCACACGGCGGTGAAGCCGGCGTATTCGCCGCGCGTGTCGGCGTAACTCCAGCTGTGACGGACCATCCCTCCTCGCCACCGCACGTTTCGGTAGTAGACGTCGACGCCACCGGCACGGCTAGCGCGTCCACGGCGCGCGCGCGAACCACCGGCGCGAATCCTTGTTCTCCTACCACGCCTTCTCCTCGTGCTTCTTGTCCTCCTTCTTGTTTGTTGTTGTTCCACGTCTCCGTGAGACACAGCACGTCGACCTCTTGCAGGACCGGGTCTCTTGCAACGTCGAGCGCGTGCGCCCGCAGAGACCGAACGTTCAGCAACGCTAGCGTAAACGCGTGTCGTCGCCGTTCTCGTTGTTCTTCTCGTCGCAGGGCGTCGAGGTAGCGGCCGGTTACGGTCTGCAGTCTGTGATTTTCCAGCCTTCGAAACTCGTCCGTCATGGCACTGTCGGGGTTGTCCTCGCGGTGGTAGAACGAGTGGTCGCCGAGGGCGTTGGTCAGGTAGAGGCCGCCGAGATGGGTGCAACGCGAGAGAGCCACGTAGACGAGCTTCTGAGGGTGGGTTCGCGAGTACTGGTGCTTTTGAACTGGTGCTTCGGCGCTGATGTTGGATTGCGTCGAGGTACTAGTTGAAGGTCTTGCTTCCATCGCTTATCAACTGCGACCGCCGACGAACGCAAGAGAAAAGAGCGCAGGAGTTGACGAGTGGAGCCCGCGCCAACCCGCTTTATATTCCTAGCGCGCGCGTTAGAGGGAGAGGGGGTGGAGAGAGGGCGCGCTATCACGCCAGCACCTGCTGATGCTACGGTGCTTGCAGCGCCGGAGCGCGACTCAACTACGACGCTTCGCGCGCTGCACATGTGCTGCAAGCGTTATGCGGGAGAGGAGGAGTGGGGGAGAGGGCGCATCGTCCGTCCGCGCACTACAGTCCCTAAAAAAACTACAGTCCCTAAAAGCAGCACTACAGTCCCTAAAAAAAGTAGCGCCATTCGTGTCGCCCATGCAGGCTCCTCCTCTCCCGCGTGTCTTGCAGATTGTAAATGGAGCCAGTTGAGGGGTGGCATGGCTACAGTGCACTAGAATAGGGGCAGTGTGCTCACTGCCATATCCCTGCGCCGCGTCGCCGCGGCGCACTCAGTGTCGACTGCTCCGGCGCCCGCCAGAGGCGCTGCCGCCAGTTTCTCCTGAAAACTTCCCTCGCTTGGTATGGAGTACGTTCTGTCGGATCGCGACGTTGACCGTTATCCCTCAAGGGTTGCAGAAGATAGCGCCAACCTTTCCTTTCTGAAAACTAACCACTTAATATCGACGTTGTCGGCTCTCGACTGCAAGTCCCGCCGGCGTTTTCAGCAGTATCCTCTCTGCTTGCTCTCTGCTTGACGCTTTACTCAATGTGCACTCTTAGTGAGTGAGAATGGCTAGCCGCCATCGAAAATACTGCTTTGAACCCGAGTGCAGATCTGCCTACAGTCGTGTGAAAGATGCACCAAAGGCGTCTTTGCTCAGCGTTCCACGTGATGAAGAACGGCGAAAGGAATGGGAGAGGAACCTCAACCGCGCAGATAAGACATTGGAGGAATCTTGCAAGTCTGTGATTTACACTTCGAACCGCGATTCATAATTAGGGACCTGTGCACCTTATAAATATAGAATGCAAAGAGGTGTGAATTCCTCGTGACAATTGCCACTGCTATCAGAAAACGCTGTTCCCACGATTCTTCCGAATTTACCACAGTACGTGACGAAGACGACACCGAAGCCCAGGAACAAAAGGAAATGGTGTGAAAGGGACGAAGCAACCGCGAAGAAAAGCCGAAGCGCACTAGACAGTAGCTATTCGGAATTTTCACCGGCTGCTCCCGTCGCTTCCGGGATCATTCTTTACTTCGTTGTAAATAAACATTGTTAATTATTGCAGAAATGTACACCCGTGAGCAAAAGTATACGGACCAGGGATTGCGCGATAAAGCTGATTTTTTTCAACTGCCTGCGAATGCAACTTGAAATTGAGGACTGCAGTCCAATCTTGGCATTGCGAGCTTTAACGTGTACTGGTTAATTCCACTTTATGCATGTTAATTACGAAGAAATTGAGTTTTTTCGGCGACCCTGTGGTCTGTATACTTTTGCTCACCGGTGTACCTGGTATTTTCATCCTTTCGATTTCATGTCGCATTAACGTTACGAAAGATGTAATACATAAATAACCAGCTAACCAGCTTAAATTGTGCAGCAGTGATACCTAAATATTCAATTTCGTGAATAGATGGGGCAACGTGAAAATGTCTAAGGCGCTGCACGCCTTACCTGCGAAAAAAAAAAACTCGAAGTGGTGGATAAATTTGGCGCGGTGGTGGTGGAAACGCGGATGCGCAGTCGTTGTGGTGAAACCACACTGACCATTTTATCGATCAGCTGCAGAAAAAACTCGAGTGCCTCTTGCTACCGTGACTGCAGCAGCCGTATCAAGCCTTTAACAGAACAGCATGAATCGCAAGGCTAGTTCATCCGTGCCTCCGGCTAAAAAAAAATCGCCAACCCTCTGTAGATCAGCCGCAACAATAGTAATTTATTTCACTGCACACTGCGAAGGTGCACCAAAAGAACTTTCGTGCGCTGCACGTCGTGCATTTTACTTTTATACGGTGAAAACAGCAACACGCGATAGCTGTTTTACCGCGACGCGTAGGAAAGTTTCAGGTGACGCTGCGAACAGCGCCACTATCGGCGGCGACATGAAGTGCGTCAAGCTCTGCCGCGGTGTGAGCGCACTACAACTCTTCTAGTACACTGTAGGCATGGCTGTTGGCCGAAAAGATGGGCTTGTTCAAATCTTTCTGCTAAACGGACTAGAGCGCTGCGGTCTAAAGCGATTCATTGGAAGAGTGTTCGAGAGATAAATACGGCAAGTATCATGCTTTGTAGACCAGTGAAATAATAAAAACGCTTGCACTGCAAAAAACATCACCTCAAGCAAGCAATACTCGATGCGAGAGCCGACCGTTTGCTTGCGGACGCGCTCGGCGCTGACGCTCTCGATGGCAGCGCCACTATCGCCGTGTAAACTCGGCGGTGCTAAGAATCTGCAAGCATGACGCACTAGCTTTTCTGAAGGTAGTGAAGGCGCCATTTTGTCTGTCCACTGCGTTGTTTTTTTTGGCACGCGATGCCGACCCGAAGACCCGCGAAACGAGCGCGCGTTCCACAGACGACACCGGCGTACCGTTCGCCGAGCGGCTGCCCGAGCGCGGCCGCGCGCCGCTTTCGCTTTCGCGTCCGTAGTTTCCTCCTGGACGCTGTAGGGGCGCTGCTGCAGCTGCTGAGAGAGGAGGCAGAGGCGAAGGGGTGCGGTTGGCGCTACTTTATTTTTTTTAGGGACTTTACCGCGCACCTCTCGAGCTGTTGCGGACGGATGGCGCACACTACATGTGAGTTAAAGAAATGCTCTGCATTTAAAATTTGTCACAGTTTCACCCGAAAGGCGAAGCATCAATTGCGATAGCAAATTATTGGAGAGCTATACGGAGTAAGGATAATAGTTTTATCAGCTGTATAAACTTGGACATGCAGCAGCACCAGCAAGACGCAGAACTGTTGTCGACGCCGTCGACTTTTATGGCGATTGTAAAGTAGGAAAGAGACGCTTAATTCTGCAGCCCTTCAGGCAGCACGGCGCCGAACGCCCGTTTGCTCTCCGACGTGCGTTCGCTCCCCGTCAAAGCGCGCGTCCCTCGCGCCCTTTCACTCGCACATACAGCGTCCGGAGCGCGGCGCTGAGCCGTGCTCCCTCAAGGGCTGCAGAAGATAGCGCCAACCTTTCCCTTTCCCTCAAGAACCACTTATCATCGCGGCGACGATTTCATCGCCGTTGACATCATACGGAACCTCACGGCGACGGCAACGGCAGAAATCCGCTTTGGTGTGTCCATATAATTGCTATCGCAATAAAACGTTGCGAGGCGAGAAGGTGGTAAAGACTTCCGACGCTGCTCGACGAGTTTCCCGTTCTGATCTCATCGAAAACCTGCGAGCCGCCCCCAGAGGCCCTGGCAACAGTTACCAACACCACGCGCGTTCGGTGCGAACGCAGGCAAAACGGCGACGGCGTCGACACAGCCTGCAGACACGACAGGTGCCCACTTGGGCGTTTCAGCGCGAAGTTTCACAGCGCGAAGTTTCAGGGACGTTTCACCACGCTCCTCGGTGCTCGTCGATGCCGCTCCACGCGGATGCACTTCGCGTTTACGAGCCAGCATGCGCTCGCGTTCTAAACCACGCTTCGCTGCGTATCCAAGACGCTCCCGCTGGACTTTTGTTGTAAGTTTATGCCACACTGAGTACACGTTTCGGCTCCATTCGTTTGTATTGGAACTCGCGTCTGCGTTCGGGATATAATGGCTCTGGTTGTACCGAACCGCGTCGGTTAGCGCCATCTCCAGGATCGATCGGTTAGCACAATCTTTATAGGACCGGCCCACCGTGCAAGACCGCCGCCAGACGAGCCATGCGTGTTCCTGGCCCATTGTACAGACAGCAGCTGGCACCCACAAAATCTGGAGATGAGTACAAAAAAAGAAAAGGAAAAGAAAGAAAATGTGACCAGCTTGCACTAGTGGCGCAAGGCTGGAGTGAACAGCGGAGCTGTTGATCAACCTAGCTTCTTCCAAGTTTTACTAGGCTTGGCTAAGTTTTGCTGGTAAATGTCAAGTGCTGCTGGGCACGATATTCCGAATTGTCTTGCCGCCGACGCGCAGATTCTCGCTTGGCCACGCGACGCGCTTCAAGATGAGCGGCTTCTTCTTCGGGTGTCCGGATCTTCTTCGGTCATACCATTTCAAGGCTACATGTACTCGCCACAGAGTCTTCGAGAGTTCTGCCGCAGTCGTGGCGGCTCCGAGCTTTATCTCCCCGGTGACGTCAGGGCCAAGCTGCGCCTCCACATTTGCCGGGGTGTGGCCGGTCAAAACCTGCCGAGCCACCGCCAGAGGCGCCGGCTGCAGTCACGGACTGCAGTCCAGGGTATGTGGAAAGGTGTAATGGTTCCAGGACTTACATTTGGAAATGCGGTTGTTTGCTTGAAGTCAGGGTTACAATCCGGACTCGATGGCAACCAAAGGTAGGTAGGACGCCTCGCGTTGGGCGCCCACGGGAAGACTACTAATGAAGCTGTGCAGGGTGATATGGGCTGGACAAATTTTGAAGTAAGGGAGGCTCAGAGTAAAACTTATTTTCAAGAATGACTGAGGAAAATGAAAGAAAGTAGATGGGGTGCAAGAGAGGGGGGGGGGGGGGGGGGGGGGAGGTGTTCAGGTATTTGTGCAGGCACAACATTGACTCACAGTGGAGGAAAAGAACGAGGAAGCTTACAAGCAAATATGCGACTGGTATGGCGAGCAACGCGGCAACAAAGAACGTCAAACGCAAAGTGAGGGAGGCTGAGACAAGGTTATGGTTGGCGGCAATGGAAAAGAAACATGCTATGACTAACTACCTCAAAGGAAAAAAGGAAATCAGGAAAGAAACAATTCATGAAAACTCAAAGGGAAGCCCCTTACTATTCGAAGCGAGATCAGGACGCCTTAGAAGGCGCAGTTATAAAGCGAGGTACGCCAACGACGAAGCCGCATGTGCTAGAGAAACGGTGGAAGATGTTTTATTGGAATGTGAAGAAATTTACCCAGCTGCAAGTCTAGGCTCTTCTGACCTCCTTGAAGCCCTTGGGTTCAGGGATAGCAGGGGCAAAGTAAACTTGTACACTGTAGAGATTAGTAAGAGGTGGTTGGAGGTTTGGTGGCAGAAAAGTAGGGAGGCCACAAACAACGGAGACGTACAGAAACAGAGTTCCCAGTAATGGTTCACAAAGGTTGATGCCTGGAATTCTTTGTATTTGTGTGTTTCTCAAAAATAATGTGTGTTTCGCTTTGAAGCACAGCGAAACGTCCAAATTAGTCGGCTCTCACTCACAAAGGCGAGCATCGAGATATTACTAGAAGCAGACATACAGCCCCTCTTCATGCCACCAGAGAGGTCGCAACTATGCACAAATGCCAAGAGGTCAATAACCGTTGATCCAATCCCAAGAAACATACACCCGACCCACAACGAAGGGCGGAGAAAAGCGAGAGCGAAGGCAATTCTTGACAACATCAAACGTAACGAAACGCAAGTCCTCTTCGTTAACGCGGCCAGATATTGGAATCGAGGCGCATACGCGGTCTCGGTGGTGGACGCCCATGACTCACTCGTCAACGCAGCCACTGTTGTTACCAACTTCACTCACGAAGCAAAAGAAATGGCCATCACGGTGGCCCTTCGAAGCTGCAAAGAAGCCTCCGTAATTTACTCGGACTCAAGAACCGCCACCAGAACCTTCTCGGCGGGCCCTCGTCCCTAGGAAAGCAGCTACGGTTGTCAACAAAATCTTCCAAGAAACGGGAGGAGACAACCTCACGTCCCCACAGATCACATGGTTCCCGGCCCATATGGGCAACATTTCCGGACCTCCTCACTGTAATCCGAACGAGCGGGCACACCAACTGGCGCGAGAACTCACATTCCGCTTCTGCGGACCGCCCCCTCGCTTCAACCCAGCCTGGAGGGATCTAGACAACAAAGACCCGCTCGTATCATACCACGAAATCACTTCAAATCGTAGGTTAGCACGAAGAATTTTTCCTCCTCCTCACCAAAACCTCAAAAAAGCACAGGCCGTCACTTACAGACAGTTGCAGACTAGGACATACATCACACCAACAACACTAAGCAGGATCAATCCTGACCTTCCTACTGAATGCCCACACTGCGGCCACGAATACAACTTCGAACACATGCTCTGGCTGTGCCCTGCCAACGCGGGCACGGACTTTCCTGACCAGTCCTCCTGGGCTCAGCGCTCAGAAGCACGGAGCTCATCGCTCAGCTCAAGGCTGTCCAGAGGGCCCGGGCAGTCACCGAAGGACTCTGTCTACCGGCCCCGACCTGGGTGGAGCCACTGGATTGATTGGCGGGGCCTCCGGCCCCGCTTTAATTCATTCTCCTCAGGACCTCAATAAAGTTCGTACTCACTCACTCTCAAAAATAAAGGTAGGACATTAGGCAAAATAATAACAAGAGCTTGGTGGCGCAACCCACCGCCCCGTTTCAAAGGGGACACTCACAGCATCCATCCATCCATCCATCCATCCATCCGACACGGCGCGCATTCGGCGCGAACGCGGGGAAATGTGGACGGCGTCGGCAGCAGCTCTGCGCGCTGCCTCGTTGGTGCTGCTGTAATTTCTTTCTCTCGCTCTCATTTACTCTTTCTCTCTCCCGAGCATAGGGTGCGCCGCGCGCATGCTCTCCTTCCCTCTCCTTAACGTCCCATGTCAAAGCAACATGTGCACGGCACGGAGAAGAAGCGAAGCACATGACGCTCCGCGAGGTGGTTGCTACGCTACGCGCGGGGACGTCATCGCCAGGCGCAGTTTTTTGTTCGCACTTCACGGCCTAACCAAGAACTAAACAGCTCCGCTGTTAAAACATTCAGTGTCAATGCACTCTGTGGTGGATGACCAGCGAAGCTGTGTATGTGGTGATTGACCGTTGCTCCGGTGAAACATTCCAAGTTTGCGGGATCGGGGCCACATTGACGGTTCGCATTTCTTTCCCCCTCACGGTCCTGGTGGGTAACACGCTTACGCTTGGCGTCCGCGTCCCGCTCATAGTCGGTGGTCTCCTTCCGACGCCGCCGCGCCCATTCCCTTTTCTGTTCACGCCGTCGTTCTTGGTAGGCACGCTGTTCTTCTTCAGACCGTACAACACGCGGCCTACCCATTTCACAGTCACAGCAAAACTGAGGAAAGGCGCCTACGTAGAGCATGACGTCAGGAGACAGAAGACACTCATTTTGGTAGGCACTAGTTTCAATACGCAGGATGACATACACGTGCATGGTGCGAACGTAGACATGGCCGACGCGAGCCAAAGTATAGTATCTGTTCTTATCAGTATCAGTATCAGTATCAGTTCTTATCTTGTACGGATTGTATTTGGACCCAAGGTATCAAACTTATTTTTGCAAGTTGGCGGAGTGCTTGAAGCCTGCTTCACCTGCGCCGCGGGTCGGCCAACATTTTTTGGTCTACGGACATCTGATCCGCTGGAGACTAGCCATATACAGCTTCGCTGCGAAAAATTCGCTTCGAAAGAATTTGTCATGTTAATTTATGATTTCCTGACTATTTCTATCACGTTTCTTCTATTTTTTTATATTTTTTTTTCGTCTGAATCATTCGGGGTCCTTTAAATGCAATAACACATTCATGTTGTCTGACTACGAAATTGCGCACTATTATGTTGCTCCCAGTTCTGTGTTGCCCCCATTTTTTTTTTCGTCTATTTTTTTCCTGGCTGGACGATATCTGTGAGTTTTATACAAGTGCCCGATCCTTAGCTCACCCCCCGTTGCAGTTACGGGCCATGTTTAGGGATCATCATTATCCTCATAAGAAGTGGACGAAGAAGAAGAAGATGCGAGGTATCGTGTGAACGAGCTGTGGAATAGTGCCGAGGTACAATGCTCCCCATGGCCACTGACGAGAACAAGCTTTCCGATTCCAGGTGAGCCTGGTAGACACCGTCCTATGCTTTCGAATGCAACGTACCGAAAGACTCCGACCAAACGCGAACTCCCTTATATTTTAATTCCTACGAATCGGTTCCGCCCCCATATTGAATTTCTCTTTCCACATGAGTGGGGTTACGCGCCCACCTGCATAAATCTTATTCAAATACCTTCAAGCTTGTAGGAAAGCGGAGGCAAGGTAGAAGAAGGAGTGGATTGCACAACATCTTACCATGCAGACCAATGCTGGCTCGCGTGGGGACCTTCAACCATTCAGTTTAGGCGACGTTCAATCCTAATGAATTAATCCATCCTTGACTTGAAGAAGGGATGTCTCTGAGGCCTGGACAGGGTATGAGTGTTCTTAGGCGGGGTTGTAAAAGCAGTTGCACTAAAGGCGCTGAGGTCAGGTCATCAGGTCAGGTCCAGTGAGGTCGGTCTCTGTGACGCATTCTCATACTGATAGCAGACGACATTTCGGCGTTTCTGCGTTTCCAGAGGAAGATTAGGTAGTGTGGACTTCCACTCCTCGTTGCTGATGGCGCAATATGCTCCTGCGAATTCTTCTCTGGTATCTTGTTTGGCGGGACAGTCCCAAAGCAGGTGCGTCATAGTGGGCATGGATAAGCTCGGTTCCTCAGGTGTCTTCGCGACCTCTTCAATTTTGACAGATGCGTTCCTCTTTCTCTAATCCCGCCATCGTTTCGTGACGTAGGGGGCCGGTGCAAAACCATACCTGGCTTTGTAAGATAGGTATTGTCTGAATCGTACCTCCAGTGACGGCTTACTCTGAGCAACGGATGCCATTCTCGAAGGCCATGCATTCATTTACTGCAAATTCGAGAATAATGATGACCGCCTAGGGGTACATTAACGTGCATCTAATAGCAAACTACACGAGCGTTTACGCATACAGCCTCCACCGGAATGCGGCCGCCGCAGCCGGGGTTGAACCCGCGACCTCTTGCCCAGCAGACCAAGATCATATAGCCACTGAGTCACGGCGACGGCTATATAATTACATTTTAATGAAGGACGTAATCACTTAGTACTTTCATTTTCGGTTGTATTTTGAATCGTTTCTATCACGGAAACAACATACGTTTGGAGAGGGTCAGGGCCAGACTTAAAAGCTGTATGCGAAGAAATATTTTAAACAGCCTAATGTACGGAAGTCAAAACTGCACACCACTTATTGTTCATAGTTAAACGGTGACACTTGGGAGATAAACAAAGTGCGTGAACACCTCGATCTTGACCCGCGCCATTTCTTTCCCCTGCATTCACTGTTACACAGTTACAAAGTATATAGTCCAAAGCACCGTCTGAAGAGGAATAATTACTTCTTCGCAGGACTGACGCAGTGACCTCGACGCAACCAAATGAACAGAGCGTCGAGAAAAAAGAGAAGCATAAGAAGAGGAAGAGCAAGAAAAGGAAGACGTCGCTTCGTCACAGCACCGAAAAGTCTGACGTCAGCGCTTCGGCGCACGACTCCACGACGACTTCGCGGGTGTCGGCCACGCCGAGTGCGACTGTGACACCGCGCGGCGAAGTTTCCACCAGTTCCATATCGCTATCGCCGAAGGCAGCCGATGCGACGTTGCCCGTCTTCGGAAGCGACAGGCTCGACAGCACTGGCTCCCAGTCGCTGCGACGTAAAGATAGTGCCGGCTTCAGCGACCTAGCGCAAGGGGCCCTGGCTAGCTTCGCCGGTAGCAGGGATGCACCTGGACAACTTCCAGAGGCGCGGTCGACGACGAGGTCTGAGCCACAGCCGTCAGATGTCTCCGGCACTGCGACGTTACCGGGCGCTTTCCGTCCAGGAAAGTAAGTGGACCTGGCTGTTAAGCGAAGCTTTATAGGCTCACAAGTTTCGGCGGTGGTGGTGGTGGTGATGGGTTGACGCTGAAACGTGGGCCGATCCTGGTGATAGTGCAGAAAGGGTCCAAGCTCAATGGCGCATACCCCTGTGGGCTCGCGAACCTGTAATGCGCCCTTGAACTATCCTTGTCACAGGTGGGACCCAAAGAGAAAAAATCACCAGCCCTTCCCCTGTGGAGAAAATGGAGGTAAGCGAAGCTTGTCGTCCGATTCTAGCGTGAGGGCTTCCGAAGCCCAGGCCAAACGTCAGCGAAGAGCCGCCGACCCTGAGTTTAGGGCAAACGAAGCGGAACGCCTGCGACAGTGTCGTCTTAAGCTTCGCTTACCCCCATTTTCTCAACAGCGGAAGGGCTCTGAATTTTTTTTTTTTTTTACCAGCCTTCGGTATAACACAGGCTGCACGTGACGTTAGATTCCGCTCATGCGTCCGCCATTGTTGAGCACATTCGTCGTGGGGCCAATGTTTGTTATCGACCGAGCCGCAGATCATGCGCACGTCATACCTTACCCTATGGCGTTGTCTTAATGGCATGATGATCTGCCCCGCATACTTTGATAGACTTGTAGGACTGACGTACGCGGGCTCGGGACAGTGAGAAATTTTTCTCTTGTGATGTGGCCGATCTATATCATCCCGTTGGCGGAGTGCTTGAAGCCTGCCCGTTGCAGTCTTTGACTTTGGGACCCTCGTCTGTATAGTATCGTTTACATAATCGTTGTATTGAATGGATAATAAACTGAAACTGAAACTGAAACCCCGATTCGCTACGGACGCCGCAATTGATGCGAACGTTTTGCCAGCGGTCACGCATGCTTCTCGTTCGGCAGCCAAAACATTAGTGGTGCATCTATCCTTTAGAGTTGATTGGCGATCTTAATGTTATTAGCGATCTATCTTATGGTTCATGGGCAAGTGTTGGTGATATGCTTTATATAATGGTTAATATGAAAGACTGCACATGCCCAGTAACACATACGCGGTTACCTAAGTTGTCATCAAATATGTTTATTGGATAACGACATATATCCAGTGGCAAATACCTTTTGGCCCAAGTTTGCGTCAAAGCGTGGTTCATTGAAGAGCCCCGCATCCCCCGAGTTACATATTCAGTGACCCAAGCTGGCGGGAAAGAGGTTCATTGCAGAGCGGC
The DNA here is from genome assembly GCF_013339745.2 of Dermacentor silvarum. NCBI lineage: Eukaryota > Metazoa > Arthropoda > Arachnida > Ixodida > Ixodidae > Dermacentor > Dermacentor silvarum. Next base: position 187,011,229 of record NC_051156.1, read on the forward strand.
TCATGTCCATTGGCGCATACCGAATGACCCAAGCTGACGTCAGGTTGATTCATTGAATAGCACCGCATACCCAGAGTGACGTACTCAGTGGCCAAAGTTGGTACCATGGTTGCTTTTGATCCCGGTTCCACTGGCACAGCGGCCCTGAACTCTACCTATTTGACCATAGACTATACCTAACGACCCAAGTTGGCGGGAAAGAGTTAGACGCGGACACAGATAAACAAACGTATACCGCAAACTGGGGTAAGTTCTCTAAGAATGCCAAAGCATTAATATTGCACAAATCACCATTGCGATGATGGCAATGGGTATTGCGAACGTCGAAGAGCTACATTCTGTGAGGATGTTAAGTTTATCGTCTGCTACATTGTGTTCGGTAATGGAAGCACCGTGCCCCAGAGTTTCGCGCAGTGACGTGCGTGCAGCCTATGTCTACGATAGATTAGAGTTGACTGAATAGGGTTAGTTGATAAAGCAGGAGCTAATGGGAGCATGCTCAATATGTTGCGAAACTCCACATCGCACAGCGGTTCTCACTGTCTGGTCGTCGACAATGCGGTAAACAAGTGGGCCCTTTACAAAGCAAGCTGTAGAGTGGGGAAGCCTTTCGAGTCGCCACGACATGTTTATAATTGTCCGAGTCACCTTCGCTAACAGTGTGTTCGGTACCACTATCTGGGACAAACGCACATATATATTCGCGTCTTGCCGTTTAAATAAGTTGCTCTTCTTGTTTCCAATGTGGATTACGCCACGCACACGAGACGTTTCATCTCGGATGTTCTGTTGCGGCGGTGCGCTGTGAAACCTCAACTGAAGCGAAAAATATCAAATTTCAATGGGACGCTTATCCGATCCCTCAGGCCATCGTGGTCTCGCCATTGGGGTGGCAGCCTGTTCGACCTGTCCGCAAGCACCAGACTCGACGACACGACGACGGCCCGGAATAGCACGTTCGGGCTATTTGGTCGATGGGCGAAGTCGGTGGAGCCTCAGCACGCCGACGTTGCCTCCAAACGCACCGCGGCTTTTCAAGGTGAGCAAGATGTCGCGACAAGATGTCCTGACCACGGGCTGGCTCCGTGGAAGAGCGGTATAACGGCGCACCACCGCGACCTTTCGCAGGTATGGTTTAATACCCGAACGTCGCGCATTTTAATGCGAAAGCATTATATGCCCCATGAAGCGGAAAATCCGGCGTTATCATCCGATGGTACCAAAACCACGTGACCAAGTGATGACGTCATGTTCCCGGCGCTGGACCTGCTGCGGCTCGCACTGCGAAATGCCTCGGTGAACAGCCACGACGTCGGACGGACGCCGTGGCCCACACCCGAGAAAACCGACCGGGCCCGCTCCGAAAATTAGATTAAGGTGGTTTGAAGTGGATTAAGGTGGATTGAGGTTGATTGAGGTGGATTAAAGTGAATTAAGGTTGGTACAAATTAGAGCAATGTGGAATAAGGTGGAGTTTTAATTTAAGGTGAAAACTTAGACAAGTCCTCATGCTTTCGCATTCAAATCACGTAAGGATACTTAAGGGAGTGTCAGCTTTTTGTGCAGCCCCCAGAAAGGAGGATGAAGGCAAAGGGAGAAACGTTATTAGGATTGCAAATCGGGCACGTCTAGTAACGATTCATAAAGCAACAGCACAGCATGACTTGCAACAGTAACGAGGAAATAAAACGTAGGACGTGTGTCGCTGTTAGGATCGGATTCGAAAGCTTCTCGGTACGTAAGAAATATCTATTAAGGACAGCAGATGTCATTTATTCTTCTTGTTCGTTCCCGTAACAAGGGATTGCTGTCGCAGTATAAGGAGTGAGAAGTTTCGATAGTGGGCACAAATTTGCCCTCTCCGAGTGTTATTTGCTTGTTACGAGGGTAATAGCTGCTTAAGACGCATTTACTCAATAATCCACAGCGAAGCTCTTAAGGCAGCTTCCGCAGCGATTTTCGTGCAGGGCTGACGGTCGGCGTGCGATGGCGTGGTCGATATCAAATGTAACTTCAATGCAACGCGTGTCGGAGCCCCGAATTTTCTTTGAAGCGTAATAATCAAAGATCGTAAAATGTGCGTTAACTTGCGTAATCTCATTCCAATAGACAACTACTTATACACGCGGCGTATAACACGTAATTGTCTTGTTTCTCCCGTCGCCTTATATACCAGCTCCACGTTACAGGACATCTAGGACTTTGTACAGCTCAGGCGGCGGTGTAAGCCGACGCAGTGGTGATGGAACGCAGCCTGCTGTATATACCGCAGCTAGTAAAACGTGGCCCGAATTGTCGTAGCTATAACTGAGATAGCCTCCGAAATCTCCGGCGCTAAACTTACAGGCGCTGACTAACTAAAGGCTTTAAGTAACCTGCACGAGGAAAAGGACACATTCGTTCGGCATCGTTGCAGACACGCTGCCGCCTTGCACACTAAAAACGCATGCGGTAATAGCGGCATAGGTATAAATGTCCTGGGCCAAATTACATTGCATGGAAGGCGGCAATAAAGCTGATGCTTAGAGCACGCGGGGCGGCGCTCAGCCGCTCGATGAAACTGCAGTAATGGCGGGATCGTCGTGTTCTTCGCCAAGGGAGGTACGGGAATCACCGGCCGGGTAATGAACGCGGCTTCATTCAGATACATGCTCAACTATGGCTCTGGACAAATCTGCCGAGGAAAAAAAATAGTTGCAGTTTCGCCCGAAAGGCGAAGCATCGATTGCGATAGCAAATTAATAGACAGCTATACAAAGCAAAGATAGTAGATTTATCGGCCGTATACAAACTTGCGAACATTCGCTTACTAACTTAATTAACAAGCACGGTGTCAGCCCGCACCCGCAAACATGAGCACATCACACTCGATGAGCGCGGACACTCGCTGTCAAAACGCTAGCGTGAGGAAGCGCGGCAGCGAGCGAAGTGACCTTCTTGCTGTCTATCGCTTTAACGCAAATTGAGCGGCGAGAATGCAGCACGCTCAAAGATATGTGAGCCGTCGAAGCACCTAGACTGCCCTCAACGCAGATCGGTTTCAAGATATGGCGCGCGCCGCTGCGCCACACACTTGCTGCGGGAGTATAGACGTTTTCACGAGGGCGCTCCCGACGGTCTGGCGTGGAGAGTATGTGTCAGTGTTGCCTGTTCGGTCTGGACTGTGAGCTTGCCTTGCGCTTGCATTGCGGAGTGGTAGCTTTCCTTCGATGTTTCCGTTTATTTTTGTCACGAATGACTTACGCTCGTAAATAATGGCATATATACTCATCAAAAGGCTACAGGTCAGCACTGTGCAGTTTATGGGTGTGCAAACAACCAGCGGAAAATAACGATTTTCGGGACTAAGTGTGTCCACAACACAGCACTCCGTGAGACCACTGCCGCGATGTGGTATGTTCACGCTTCGCCGGTTTCCTGCATCACCTGAGGACTTGGCATTTCAGCCTAATGTGAACCAATGCACACATCAGTAAAATAACGCATTTTGGTAAACTCGTTTCGGCACATTTCCCAACATGTTGCGAGAATTGTCAGCTCTTCGATGCAATATTTTCTCGTATGTAGTGGCAGAGGCTACATTTATTATTCTTTCAAACACGACTTCATTCCAGTGCCTAATACGGGGGTCACATGGCGCACTTTTGATCGTGATCGATCGAGCCCGATATGGGTCGAATTTCTTGGTCGCGATTGGATTCTTTGCTCAATCTGCGGAAGGGAGCCAATCGCGGTCGAACATTCCGATCCATATCGGTCTCGATCGCTGTCAAAAGTGGCCGTGTGACACCGGTATAAGACAAATTGGAGCACTCTGCGAGAGAACTAGTCGGTAAATACACTTCGCAACGATCTGGAAAAATCGTGACCTATGGAAGATGTATGCAGACCCTGTGTCCACCAAAACATTGTCTCTGCGTTCACACGCACCCTACGCAGCCCTGCCCATAAAGGTAATTAACTTCAACAGTGTGGTGCTGCATCGAGCTCACCCATCTTTGAGCGTTGTCTATGTGCTTGGGCAGCAAGAGAATGCAAAAACGAACGTGTCAACCTGATCAGTGCGGCCTAGCGCCAGTGTTAGAGTTCGGGAACCGTAATGCGCTAACTGTGCGTGGCGTAGAGATTCGCTAAATGAGCCCGCGCAAGTAAGAACGTAAAAAAAACAGTATTCGCATGGGTACGCGGACAATAGCATCATGCTTGCAAGAATAACAGTAACGAAAAAAAATTCGCACAGTCGATCAAGTGAAATACTTACGTGCGTGCAGAGACTGCTTCGCTGACCACTAAGCGCTTTTCACGTGCACGGTCAGTAGTGGTTTACAGTCATATGCATATGTATTTATTCGACAATTGTTAAGACTCGACATTACTTTATTATGAACATAGCACAGTGAGACGGTGTAAGGGAAACAAGAGAAAAAGCAGAGATGGCCCTAACGCTGCAATATTATTGGCTTATTTCGCTTCAGAGATAGCGCACAGGAACAATTCTTGCCGTACGCGATATCTTCAATACAAACTTCGCGCACGATCTACGTTAAGGTTCACCGTGAGCGAAGCTTGTTCCAAATTCAGACATTCGAAAGAAAAGCCATCCCAGGTAAACAAACGTAAAATATGTGTAAACAAATATATCTTTATAACAAGTCCTGTTATAATCCCTATTGGGATTGACAGTATGTAAAAATAAATAAATACTAAAAATAAAAATCTAGCACCTGGGCTGTATCAGTCGCGCTGGCATCTGTGATCACTGCCGCGCGTCGGTTCGCTGCCGGTACCGCGCTGCTCGATCGCCACGCTGTATGCTTTGACATTTAGTTATAAGCACCCTGCACCGCACCAGATCCAATAAATTTTGCATGATTGAGCTGTTCAGTTGCGTCGGAAGCGTATGGAGTAACCACCGCATATCTACCAACCACAGACACGCGTCGTCGGGCCGCCGGCGCCTGGTTCTATAAGCATTGCCCGACAGCTACGTACGCGCCTGCTTTCGCTAAATGAGGCAACCCTCAATCGCGAAACGTAATGGTGATCAGATTCAATCGACGATACGGTCACATGTGCCCAGCAATAACAATGAAATACACCGCTGATTAGCACGCCAGGTCTCGACGAAGCAGACGTGGCTGCCGCCGCTACCGACGAAGAAACACCACATCCACTGGCTGGGCTTGCTGTTGCCATGGCACACTACACTGAGCGCTCACGCGAGCACGTGAAACATGTAACAAGTCAAGCGGCACAAGACAAGCGAAGCGGAAAAAAACAATCGAAATAATGCGCGGCGAAAATCACACAACCGAAGTGCGGCCGGCCTGCTCTCGCAAGGCGCACAGTCCAAAATGGCGGCGACGCTAGACGTCGCTCGTGTCGGCCAATGGCGCTGCTCAAACGTCGGTTTGTGAAAAGGTCTATATTTACAACGCCGCTCTCTCCCTGCCTCCCCTCCCTTCGGAACCTAGCGCGCGACGGAAGACAGTGCGCTTACTTCCCGCTTTACGCCCTTGCGCGTGCGAGACTGAGCCGCGATCATCGGCTCCTCTCGCGCGTTTTTCACTCGCACATTCCACAAACGGCTCGCGGCGACGGTGTTATCGCCCTTGGACTTTAGACGGAACATCACGGCGACGCCGACGGCAAGAATGCGCCTGGAGTGTCCATATAATTGATATCGCAATAAAATAGACAGGCTTGTTCAGCATCGCTTGCAGGCATGCTGCCGCCTTGCCCACTGAACACTGAGCATTTTATTGTAGTAATTTGGCAAAGGCTGCCTGCTATCAGCTGAGACTGTTGTCGTCGTGGGGGTTGTTGTTGTCATTGTTGCTTGTTTTGTGACTCAAGTAGGCGGAGTAATTATCGATGTCAAAGATAATCGTGTGCCGCAGCTTTGATGACACGCATAAAACACAGGGCAGATTCCACGCACTGTGGAAATCGACGTTATGCTAAGCATTTTGCAGGCAGCTTGCCATGCAGCATTGTTTGGGGTTCCACAAAGCGCTATACGAGGTTGGCCACTGCGTTTGCGTAAATCCATTATTTGCGTGTGTGACGCGAGTGCCTGTGTGTGGCGACAGAAGCAAGATGACGACGGCGGTAACGACGATTGCATGACTTCAACGAACGATCGAATTGATGTGTAATGGTAATGTGTAAATTAAATATTCACTGACGACAGCGCGTGGTATCAGTTAGAGGAGACTGTAGCACATTCTGATGCCCGTGCTCTTTTATAGCCATTCGGACGAGTAACGCGGTGCACCTGCTCGCCTAAGCCGAACAGTAATGACGCTGCCATAATGGAATTTGATGCCACGTTGTCGTGCTCAGACACTATGTCAACCAGGAAAGAGCGCGCCTCCATATTTGATTAAGTGGACTGGTAACGACGACAAGGGTGGTGAAAGTTCTGTACGATGTTTGGGAGGGATGAGAAGGTGGCGCGTTGCTGTCCGGCGCTCGGAAATCAACGCTCGGGGGAAACTTGCTTTTTCAATTGCTGTTTGAACGGATGTAACCACCACTACCTGGTGTTCTGCTGTCGAGATGCCATGGTCTTCTTACGCGTGAAACCTGGCTCGACCGCAGATGTCACGCGAGAATCAAAGGCGAGAGTCGGATTACTAAGTTGGAATGTCGATGCAACGACCATCACGGCATCACGAACACGAGCATATAGTGATCGGCAGAAGTTAGTAGAAATATTTGGAGGACGCTTAAGCTTCGCCAGAGTGGAACGCGATAGCATTCAAATATTCCTGACTGTTTCCCACGCTTCCCGGCAACCCGAAGTTCGGTTTCGCCTCACGCGATTGGCCTAGGCCGCGATATCGGCGCGGCTTGGGCAATCGCGTGAGACGAAACCGGACGTCGGCTTTTCGAACACGTACAAGATAGCGGCCTGGCAGCTTTCATTTTCTTTTTGCTTCACCTTCGCCCATGGAGGAAGGAAACACCAGGAGAGGCCCTGGCCAGCACGAGCGTATTGGAGAAGGTGTGGCGGAAGTCACGTGCTGTTTTTCGCAAAGGAGCACTGGGACGGGTACCCCAAATGTCAACGTTGCCATGACAACTGCGCTCCTGAAGCTTCGCTGCTGTTCTCGGTCTCTGAAAAGTGAGATAAGATTTTTCCGCCGGTGTCTTTCCCGCAGCACCTTTTGTTCGTGAGAAAAGCTGACTTTGGGGTTTGGTGTGTAAGCTTGAAAGTTATGTTTTGGGTCTGTGAGTGTGAGTGTCGGCCAGCAATAGATACACTCAAGCAATCACGGCGCGGGTTTTCGTCGTCTTCTTCAACGTGCCACGGAAAAACACAGGAACGCGTCTGCTTCACTAAACCTGCTACAGAAGTGTCGTAAGCTTTGTTTTGACGCACGTCGGCAGCACACACTTCCGGCCGCTCGTAACAATGCAAGTTCAAAGTTCGCGCCCATCTGCTCCGGCGAGCTGCAGAACCCCTGATTGGAGGCGCAAAGAGAGGTGGCACACCAACATGGCTGCACTTCCGGCTTCAAAAAAGTGACGTCAGGGCCTCTCCTGTTTTGTTTCCTTCCTCCATGCCTTCGCCTCTGCGCGCCGTGGCTGCGCGGAGGCGAGAGCCATGTGGATGATGTTGTTGCATGGAACACAGCGGGCCGCGCCGCTTTATGAATGGCAGAAACGCTGGAAAATGGGCTTGTGTTTGAGTTACCAGGTAACAGAACTATGTTTTCTCGAATATTCAAATTGCAGTCCAACGCTATTATGTCAGTAGGTTGTGATTTAAGTTGCACTTTACGATTTTTCTTACGCATTTTATTTGAGAAATTCAATTACTTAAGTATCACCTCTGCGTCACGCGGAGGGCCTGCGTTGTTGTGGTTCGCTTTATGCATTGAAGCACAAAAGTAACTGGAATGCTAATGCATTTCTCCGCAAAGTTCGGGAATTTTAATATCTCGAAACTGGTGTCATCCTGAGAATTCGTAACAAGTGGATCCGCCTTGCGAACTTCACGGCTAGAATTTGTACATTGTAACATGAATTTTTGTTGATAATTCGATTATGCATTTCAGTTTCTTGGGCAAGTAATGTCCGCCTCTTCGAGTAGACCAGCTCGTGATCTAGAATTGTGCTATCTGCCATAGGCAACCTTTAGAATATTTTTAAAGGGTTCGCTAAAACACCCGGTGTAATTTTTTTATATTCGTGCATACAAGCACCGTCGTATATACGATGGCGCTTCTCGGCTGCGTCGCTTCAAAAGCAGGGGTATAGGCTGAGGCAGGACTGCTGGAACATCCCGTATTTGTATACGAATTGCAGGTCAAGGTAAATCGGAGGCCTTGGGAGGCCGTTTACCGGTGATGCCACCCGTCCAAGTGCACTCCGCTTCAGCAATACAGTCGGATGGGCGTGGCCTGATTGCCTCTGCGAGGGTGACGCAGCCAGGACAGCCTGCGAGTGGAGTCGACGGTTCGCGCTTGAGAAGAGCTTGGAACGAACGCGAGATGGGCTACTCTTACTTCAGGTCGCCATGCAACGAGACGGAGGGACAAGGCGGTCGTGCGCCGAAGAGAGCCCGACACGGGATGAACTCGTCTGGCCTTTCTAGCCTACAGACCGGGGTGAGTGCCGCAGGCCCCCTGAGGTCAGCCTACTTGAAAACGAAACTTTACCACGTGAGCTTCTTTAACCTACGGTCCCTATTCTAGGGGCCGTACTTAAACGCATGCGAACGGAGAAATCATTTGTCTCGGCGTGCATCCAGTAATTCAGTTATGGCGGTATATATGTTGCATTTAAGGCAAATCAGTTCTGTGGAAATCCGCTAGGTGGAAGAAGTTTCATGAAACCTACAGCTGCGGGACGAAAAAAAAAGCGATATTTTTGCGTTGCTGCTTATATCGAAACATAAATACTCGTGAGCAGCGGTTGTCACCTGGACAGGTAAGCCGCAGTCTTCAGTATGGTACATCCGGAACTTTGTAGCTGCTTTGCTATGATGAGCAGAGGGATGCTCAGAGCATTTATGAGTTTGGCTAAGTGCTACGATATTGATGAATGCTGTCGCTGCGCAGTTTGCTAGCGAAGCCTTCTCTGCGAACCCCTCGGGACATTGCTGGCCGCTGAATAGCTCATACATAGTACAGCAGGCGTATAACGAATCAGGTTATATACCAGATGAAAAGTTACATGCGCGTTACGGCGAAACCAAGTGGCTCACAAGACATCTGCTATGTGAGAATAACGTGAACAATTCTGTGTGCGTACTTGGATACCAATTCAAATTTCACTGTAGAAGCAATGAGAGTTGAGCGGCTCGCTATGGATTGGTGACGGCTTTTCCCCCTTGTGATGTTGACTTGCGCTGTGCAGCCACCATGAATAAAATCGCACGCAATGTGTGTCTCTTTGCCTAGCGTGTAATTCAAACGCTTCACGAAAGCTTTGCTTAACGACAATTTCAACAAGGACGTCGTATCTACCGATCAGTGGCGCACCAGCTACTTTCCGAGTAGAGGGGCAAGCTCCCCAGCACCCTCCTCGCTCTAGAGAGAGAAATCTGTGACGAAGGCCAAACCTCGGCCGAATCGTCGGAAGGCGTGCGTGCGTGCGTGCGTGCGTGCGTGCGTGCGTGCGTGCGTGCGTGCGTGCGTGTGCGTGCGTGCGTGCGTGCGTGCGTGTGCGTGCGTGCGTGCGTGCGTGTGCGTGCGTGCGTGCGTGTGGTGTGTGTGTGTGTGTGTGGTGTGTGTGTGTGTGTGTGTGTGTGTGTGTGTGTGTGTGTGTGTGTGTGTGTGTGTGTGTGTGTGTGTGTGTGTGTGTGTGTGTGTGTGTGTGTGTGTGTGTGTGTGTGTGTGTGTGTGTGTGTGTGTGTGTGTGTGTGTGTGTGTGTGTGTGTGTGTGTGTGTGTGTGTGTGTGTGTGTGTGTGTGTGTGTGTGCGTGTGTGTGTGTGTGTGTTAGCTTCTTCTGATATTATGATTAAGAATCGAGCCCCTCGGTTCCTTTTATGTATATATATATATATATATATATATATATATATATATATATATATGTATATACCTGCAGGTTCGACATTGTTGTACTAATATTTCAGTACAGGCAGGAGGCACGGTGATTTGTTGGTCCAGTAAGCTGCAGCGCTATTAAAACGTTTAAGTACACCCAGAAACTACTTTGATCGGTTGGCTCATAATTTTGCAGCCGCTACAGCGCTATACGAATGTTCGGACACGGCCGCTGGATAAAAAAAATCACAGCATATCCACGGGGTGAATGATGATGAGTGGGCGAAGCTCCGGAGGGAATCATCGGATCTCCCGCTTAAGGGGACGCTAGCACAAACGCGTTAGAAACGTGCAGTACTCTCTAGTAAGGGGGAGCGGCCACAGCGTCTTACGCAGCCATTTACACATGCCGGAACGTGCACCGCGTTTGCCGACGCCACCACATGACTGCTGAGAGAGTATACCCATAGAGAAAGTAACTTTTTTTTTCTTTCTCTATGGTATACCCCCCGTATTCATAAACGCTCCTCGACTTGAACTTGACTTGCCACCGCTTTGGGCAGCGCGTTCGAAACGCGTTGAAGGTAAGACGGAGAGGCCACAGCGTCTTACACCAGCTTCTTACACGGGCCGTAACGCGCTAGCACAAACGCGTTAGAAACGCGCTAGAAACGCGGCCTTTCGTTAATGTTGGGTATTTATTACCATCGTGGTGCGTGTGTCCATGTCCGCTTCGTGGCGTAGTGGGCTAACGCCACGCGCTCGGAAGCGAGGGGTCCCTGGTTCGATTCCGCGCTACGGACACAACTTCGGAATTTTTTCTTTCATTTTTCCCAGACTGGTTACGCACTACTACTACGACGACGGGGACGAACGAGTGCCGCTATAAGGAGCTTCGCCCCTAAAAAAGGTGCGGCCTGCCGCGTGCATCGAAAACGGTGTGATCCGCCGCGGCCCCACACGCCGGGGGCTGTTGTCTGGCATCGGCATAGGAAACGCGTCAGGAACGCGCTTGGAACGCCGTCGCGCGTGCAAGCTGACGGGGTTGGAACGCATCAGCTAGCGCCGTTCGGCCCAGCCAAGCGGCCGACAATGCAACTACGGCCGTCACGTTCGCTCCCATAGCAGCATGCCCGACGTGGCAGGCCGACCCTTTTTTTTTTTTTTTTTATCCAGCGGCCGTGGTTCGGATATAGTCCCATCGGTAGGCCGAAGCTACAGCTTCTACATCGCGCATTACAATGATGATTGAATGGGCAGGAAAATCATTCTATACGCCACAATCAGTTGGCGAACTAAGTTCACTTGCTTGGTTTTGCTTCCAGCGTCGGATTCCCGACTCATCCGTTACATCTCCGGGATTCAAGACCGCCTGGTGCGAGACCACGATGGTCGCTGCCGGGTTCTGCATATTCTGGACGGTGTTCGCCATCGTCGTGATCCTCTTGCGGGAGCGTCGCGCGTCTGACGACACCAACGACTCGCTATGCCAAACGGACGACTGCGTTCGACACGCCAAGCTTCTCGCCAGCATTACGGCCACCTCGAACGTGGATCCCTGCGAAGACTTCGCCGCGTACGTCTGCTCCGTATGGTCTCCTCCCAGGTTCCAGATTGACGGCAACTACTTGTCTGCCATGGACGCTGCCATCTACAGCTGGTACAGAGGACTGAAAGAAACGCTCCACAATGGCGTCAGCCAGATGCCCGTTGGCATCAAGGCACTCGAGATGTACGAGGCCTGCGTCGGCGGCGAATCGCGGTACGGCACCAACCGGGACGAGTTCCTGCGTTTCATCAAAGAGGCGGGACTCGGCTGGCCCGAACACCCTCCGGAAGGCGTGAACGCCCTCTCCGTGTTCGTGTCGCTTGCGTTTAACTTCGAAGCTCCCGCCTGGTTTTCGGTTGTCATTTCCGATTCCCGAGACCGGAAGCACTGGCGACTGGTCATATCCCCGGACGGTTACTTGCCCATACTGCTGGCTCATCACAGGGACATCGTTAAGAGAGGCGGGTACGTTTCTTACTGGAAAAGAATCTGGAACTCTATTGCGCCAGGGGTCGCCCTTCCCAGGGAGTCCGAGCTCGAAGCCGAGCACCGCACGATGGAAGACATATTGAGGAAGCTCCACGTAGTAGCGTCAATTCCACTGAAGGAGACTGCGCTGTTTACTCTAGGCGATATCGGCAAGTACACTCCCTCCCTTCCATCCTCAAGTTGGCTCGAGGCACTCAACGAGACCTTACCTCTGTATCCAACGACGGCCACAGAGGTATACTTCACCGACGTAAGCTACATGAGGACGGTCGGCGACCTTTTTGCCCAGTTCGACGACAGGCAGCTCGTGCGACACCTCTCTTGGCTCTTCGTACAGCTGTACGGCCCCGTCGCAGATCCCAGTCTTCTCGTCGATCGATTCGGCAACGACGACCTCGCGAACGCGTCTCGCCCTTTATTCTGCGGCTCCAACGTCGAAGTTTCCTACAAACTGCTCCTTTCGGTGTTGTACTTCGCCTCGAGAATTTCCAGCCACGACAGAAATTTGGTCGACACCTGTTTCGACTCGTTAATCGTAATGGGAGCGGAGAAGGTCACAAACTCCAGATGGCTGGACGAGAGCAGCAAACTGCTCGCCGGAGCCAAGATCAAGGCCGTCGAAGCGCGCGTCTGGCCCGACGAAGTGCTCGTGAAGACCGGCGTCCTGGAGCAAATCTACAAGGAGTTTCCGGAAAACAGGTCTTCGTTCGCCGCTTACTGGGCCGAATCTCGCAGGAAAATTCGCAAGGTCAAAGAAAGAAAGCTTTACCGGCGACTGTACAATCAGCCTCTCAGTTCTCGAGAGCCGTACCTAAACTACGATGCAACTCTCAATCACGTACTCATCGCCATAGGCGCTCTAGTTAGGCCGTTGTTCTACAGGAACGGAACCAAGGGCATGTTGTACGGAGGGATCGGTTTCTTGATGGCGCTGGAAGTTGTGAAGTCGCTGGACAGTGCCGGATTGCGATGGGATCCCAGCGGCAACGTCGTCGCCGATTCACTTTTCCCAAAGACGTCATTGAAGGAGTACGCTGCGCGTGCTTCGTGCTTCGGCTCAGAAGAAAGGAACGTCACTGTCTTTCCGGAGATCCCGGCGTTAGAAGTCGCTTATGCCGCGTTCCAACAGGCACTGAAGAGCGACGGACGTCGGTTCAGGATCGGTGGGAATATTACCGAGGAGCAAGTGTTCTTCTTAACCCTCTGTTTCACGACGTGCCTGCGAAGGTACGTCGTAAGCCCCACCAGCGCCGACTGCAATAAGGCCGTGCAAAATTTTCCCCCGTTTGCGAAGACGTTTTCCTGCCCCGACGGTTCCAATATGAACCCGCTCGTTCGGTGCAGATTCTTTGACTGACGCCCGAAACGCAACCCGACAGGACACTATATAGCTTGCTTGAAAGACGCTTGTTTCTTCTTAATGAATTTCCGTTTTTGCACTGCGCTCAAGAAAGAGACGAGATATTGTCGACTACTAACTAGAATTGGAACTAAGGCGTCAGTGCGGGGGTTAGTGGCCCACTATATGTCACCCACCTCTTGCCCTAGTTTGCGAAACATGTTTCTTGCAGCCTAGGCAGTGCTTCAAGCAGTAGGTCGCCATTTTGGTTAGGCTAACTAAGTTGAGCGGTAAGGCCTGGTTTTTGTTTATAGATTGTTGTAGTTTCTTTTTTTATATATCTTTACGGTGGTCTTTTATACGTATCTGAGGATATTCTTCATACAATATGTCTAGTTTTCTGGTTTTCTTTTTCTTTTACCTTGAACCATGTGTGCTAAGTGGTGCCGCGGGCGTGGCATTTCTCAAGGTTTTGCGTATTCATAGTTAGACTATAATGCCTCTGTATGTAATATAACTGGTCAAGAATTGGTCTGTGGAACGAGCTTCCCGGCCAGCTACTTCCATTTTCATTGCTGATGTGCAGGAAACGTTTAAGCGTATATCTACCATATTAAGTGCGGAACATTTAAAGCTTGCTGAAGTGGCCTTGCATGTATGAACAGCTTAATCTGGTGCTGCGCCATTTTTGTATACGAATGAATGGCACGTGTCCGTTGTGCAGCAGTTGCAAAAAAAAAAAATGATGCTCCACGTTAGGCTTCGTGCAATTTTTTATCTTGACTTTATGGTGAGAACTTCAGTCTCTGCATTTTAAAAGAGAAATGTGCCGTTAAATTTGTGTTTGATCATAAATGTTGCTGCTAAGGCAAAAGAGAGATGCGCGTAAAGGAAACGTGTGCCTTGTAGTTAGTCTTTGCTCCTGTCTTGTTTCTGATAGGTTTGATAAAACATTTAGCATTCTATCGTCAATGACTTCTTTGCTTGTCATTGAACGGCCTATACTCAGGCGTACCATAAACACTCATACGAGTCATTTCAGAAGCCGATGTTTGGAAGCTACGTTTTCTGGAGATAAGTTTATTTTTGTCCGTTTTTGCCTTGGTATTTGTTCGCGAGAAAGTATTCACAATAGCGGCTCAACGCATCGTAAAATATTTTATAATAAAATCGAGTAAATGTCTACGTGACTCACATTTTCAAAACACTGAACCACCACCTTGGCAAATAAATTTGTAGGATGAATATCGCCCGCATAGAAAGCGACGTTTGAAAAATTGTCATTCCAATTATCTGTCGTACTAAGCGCACACCCGCTTCTCGAAGAAAGCCTTAACACAACTTTGTGCATAGCTTTATTGTGTACGTGTGTGCGCGTGCGATTGTTTGACTGTTTATGTGTTTATCTGATCACTATGGAAAACACAAGGCATACGGGAGATGGAGATTCAAGACGACGAGCAACGTGAGAACAAGGTACAAGCAGGAGCCAACGTTTCGATAAGTGGGCTGGTATTTTTTAAGGCGGGAGCCAACGTTTGAACAAGTGGTTTATTTATTTTTTTTTTTTGTAGTAATGTCAAATTGTTGAAAAGACACCACACGTAACTTCGTTACGTCGCTGCGCGCCGTATGCTATATGCGCGAGTGAAATCGAGTTTAGCGACTATAGATTCACATCACCTTGCACCATCGGCCGCAGCACGTTGGGCGCTGTGCGTTTGGCTTCTCGTCGCTTTCGTATCCATTCGCGCTGTTGAGCGCGCCGGCGCTCCTCGAAGGCGCGCTCTACCTCTTCGGAGCGAGCGACACGGGTTTTACGCATACCCGAGTCCAAGTGGCCAACTGATGACGTCGCAAGGGATATGGCTATGTCAAGAGAGAATAAGACACAGCTATTTGTTGGTAGACTATTACGTTTTATGACCGGCGTTTCGACACGCATCGTCATAGATTAGGGTTTGGGCAACAGGGTTCATCGCTCCGGCGCATTGTTTTTGTCTATTTGGGTCCCACGTGTGACAAGGGTAGTTCAAGGGCACGTTGCAGGTCCCCGAGCCCACAGGGGTATGTGCCATCGAGCTTGCGCCCTTTCTGCACTATTACCAGGATTGGTCCACTTTTCAGCGTGACACCACCACCACCGCCACCGCCTCTTGTGAGCCTATAAAGCCCCGCTTAAAATTCGGCACCTTGTAGACAATCGAGGACATCGTCCATTCGTGGTAGAGGATAAACCTCCTTGCCTGTGATCTTGTTTAGTCGGCGGTAATCCACACAAAATCGGATTGAGCCGTCCTTCTTCCACACTAGTACCACCGGAGAAGCCGAAGGACTGCGTGATTGCTGGATCATGACACATTGCAGCATGCTATCGACTTGTTCACTAATAACGTTGCGTTCGGCTTGTGACACTCGGTAGGGACGCTGACGTAGTGGAACATGGTGACCCGTGTCAATACGGTGAACAAACGCTGACGTGCGCCCCAGACAAGGTTGGCCGAGGTCGAAAGAAGCGCGAAGACGGTCAAGCAGTTGAACGAGCTGATTGCGCTGAGCTTGCGGGAGCGTGTTATCGACGCTGCACAACAAGACGTCGTGGTCGGGTGAGGCGGGTGCGGCGGCAGAGATGATGGCATCGATAGGCAGTGGTGTCGTATCGCAAGGCGCATCGTACGGAAAGATGGCATCAAAAGTGTCGAGACGCCCAACAGACTCGCCGTGTAATAGAGTTGAAGGGCATGGAAACGGATTGCACGCGTAAACTGCAGTTGAATCATCAGCAAGTGTGACGACTGCGAACAGGTAGTACAATGTTCCAGCGACGCGCCCATTCCTCCGACGGCGCAAAACGCGCAGTGGAATTGGAGGCGACAGAGAAAGCAGGGATGACGACGTCAGCAGCGACAACCGCTTTAGCAGACGGGCGAGGGTCATCAACGGTTGTGGTACAGAACGGAGACAAGGTGAGTTGTGCACGAGTGCAGTGCATGATGCGTGGAAAGAAAGTCCCATCCCAGGATAACGTAATGCGACACATGAGAAAGGACGACAAATTCGACAATGTAGAGCGCATCTTGAATTAAAACACGAGCGGTGCAGATGGCCGAAAGCTTGACGTGCTGCGAGCTCGCTGTGCATAGCGGAATATCAAAAAAACACCATGAGAGCACCAAGACGTAGGCGGCTGTTTCATGACCTACATGACACGCATGCCATGATATTCAGGTCATGACATATCATTTATATTCGTCATATACTCTTGTCATAGTGTGCCAATTTTGGTACATAACAAGAGAGAGAGAAAGAAAGTACGTAACAATTGTTTAACGAAACGACCATGAGAGCACAAAGTCATAGGCGGCTAGATAGATAGATACGGTCAAAGTAGCAAATGTTCGCCAAGAAATGCTTCGCATTTAAAACCGGAGTCGTCGGCATAGAACTTATCTAATCACACAAACAGCTGCTCCTGTGTCTGGCGCTGAGCCGTGCTCCCTCAAGGGCTGCAGAAGATAGCGCCAACCCCCTTCCTTTCCAAATGAACCACTTAGTAGTCCTGTGTCGACAAAAGCGTTCGTCGCGACACCGTCTATAAACACTGCAATCTCGTTAGGCGGTGAAAGATGAGGTCTTGGAAATTTCGACGACGGCGCAGTTCTTGCCTCAGGAACTGCGGTCGTTAGTTTACCTCCTGGGCATGGTTGGAACGGCGAATCACGGGGGAAAGGGAGCGGTGGCGGGGTGAAGGAGATTGCGTGAGCTGTAGGCGGGCGACGTTAATACGAGTCCGTTGCGCCAGGTGTAAGACGCTCTGTAGGTCGTTGAGAGACATGGCTATGGTTGGATGCGCCATCGCGAAAATAGAGTCCGAGGAGGCGACAGAGGCGCGCAACGTGCCCCGGAGTACCTTAAGCTTAGTACACTGGACTAACAGACAGGGACAGGGGACAGACTTCGGATCCTCGGCTTACACTTACAAAAGGACGGGGGCGGAGGATACGCCATACAGAAGCTACAACACACGACCACGCAGATCTTGCGCATGATTCAACGAATTACTAGCAGGAAGAGGGGACTCAAGGAACAGGACCTTATTCGATTAGTGCAGGCTCTGATTGTGAGCCGCATTGCGTACTCGGCACCATATTTAAATTTAAGGAACGCGGAAGTGGAGGTACTCGACCGGCTGATACGCAAGGCGCATCAGCAAGCGCTCGGACTCCCACCCGGAAAAGCTACTTTTCGCCTCGAGGAGACAGGGGTGTACAACAACGCACGGGAAATCATAGAGGCCCACCTGGTAAGCCAGAAGGAAAGACTACTACGCACAATAGCGGGACGCTGCGTATTGGAACGTCTTGGATATTCCGTACGGAAGACCAGCGCGCTGACCAAAATCCCAACACGAATACAAGAAACTATGTACGTCTCACCGATTCCCAGGAACATGCACCCAAACTTCCACATCGGACGGAGACAAGCCCGAGCGCAGGCGCTCGCGAGAAAGTATGGAAACCAACCCAATGTCTTGTACGTAGACGCGGCCAGCACCGCAAGAAGCACCGCATTCGTCACCAGCGTAGTCGACAATCACGGGACGGAAATAAATGCATCGTCGGTTTCCAGAGTGAGCGCTGCGGAGGCAGAGGAACTAGCGATAGCGTTAGCCATCACGACGAGACCGCAGTGGGATTGCGTCATAGTTCTGACGGACTCTCAGACGGCATGCAGAAATTACTCGAGGGCCAAAATTTCCAGGGCTGCACATCGCATTCTGAATGGAGCGCACCAGCTGCCACCATACATACAAATCGTGTGGACTCCGGGACATGAGTCCTTACGCGGCAATCAGCAGGCACACGCCTACGCCCGAGCGCATGCACACCGGGAGCCGCGAGATGACCGCGCCGAGCAGTTCCAACCAGAGCCCATACCATTAACCTACACTCACATCCTACAACACTATCGCCTTTCACGAAGAACACTACCCCCACCTCATAATTCTCTGACGCGAGAGGAGGCCGTAATATGGCGAAAACTCCAAACAAACACATATCCACATTTGAGTATTTACCACGCCATACACCCTGCGCTGTATTCCTATAAATGTCCACACTGTGATCAATGTGCAACACTTTACCACATGGTATGGGCTTGCGCAAACACATCACAGCTAACACCCATAACTCACCCCACCACACGGCAATGGGAGGCAGCGCTGTGCAGCTCCGACTCGACGGACCAGCTCAACCTGGTCAACCGAGCGAGAAGGGCAGCTAAGGCCGCTGGACTCCTGGACTGAGGGGACCACCCACTGCAGAGCGGGGGAGCTACCTACGCTCGCGTGCTCTTTTTATTAAAGTTTATTCTCTCTCGCTCTCTTAGTACACTGGCCCTTACAGGTGGTCTCGGATGCGAGAACGGTACGTGAACCAGCCGTACCGGACTTAGTAGCGTGTACAAGTTGGTCGCTGGGCTGGATGGGACTGGCGTCGGTTTGCCATGAGATCGTGTAAGGACCTCAGCATAAGTGAGCGGCGCCGTAACTTGCGGCGGCGAAGCTGGGGACGGGAGGGCCTCCGCAACTTGCGTCTGGATAACCCGACGAAGAGATTGGTCCAGTGTGGTGAGAGCCTCGGTGACCGATGCCACAAGAGAGAGCTGACGTGCAACTTCCTCACGTACGTATTGCTGAATTTGAGGCCGCAAGGAGGTGTAGTCAACACTAGTGCGGCTAGGATCCAAAGCTGAAAGTTTAGCCGTTTGCATTCCAGGGCGACGTGTGGAGATGCGCTGTTTACGCAGCTCGTCAAAACTTTGGCAAAGTTCAACAACCTGAGTAAGGCTCTGTGGGTCTTTAGCCACGAGCATATGAAAGGCGTCATCGCCTATGCCTTTCATTATGTGTTTGATTCTGTCAGGTTCCAACATGGACGCATTCACCCTCCTACAGAGGCTGATGACATCCTCAGTGTAGCTTGTGAAGGTCTCACCAATTTGTTAAGATCGTTCGCGGAGGCATGTGTTCAGTGCGAAGCTTGCGCACCACTGGCCGGCCGGGAAACGAAACGAGGGTCTCTTTGAAAGCTTACCAGGTGGTAAAAACAGCTTCGTGGTTCTTGAACCACAGGTTGGCCACGTCGGTAAAATAAACGATGACGTTAGTCAGCTTGACGTAGTCATCCCACTTGTTGTGTACGCTAACCCGTTCATACTCGGCCAGCCAGTCTTCTACGTCGTGACCGTCAGTGCCACTGAAGACTGGAGGATCACGCTGACGAAGCACCCCAGCGCACACGACAGATGTGGGAGCGGGAGCAGCTCACGAGGGGCCGGCGTCCTCGTTCATTGCGAAGGCAGATGGTAGCGTATGGCTGCAGAGTTCCAGGACGCTGAAAGGGACGACCCAGCACCTCCACCAAATGCAACAAGCGTATTCTTCAGGTAGGCTTGATAGAGCACTCGACGAAGCGGTTAAAGAAGCTGGGTCAGTTGAAAACCGACCTAGCGCGAACCACACGATTGTCAACGTCTTCTTCCACACTGGCACAGAGCTGGTGCCGATGTGCTCCGGTACAATGACATGCATTACATACATACATACATACATACATACATACATACATACATACATACATACATACATACATACATACATACATACATACATACATACATACATACATACATACATACATACATACATACATACATACATACATACATACATACATACATACATACATACATACATACATACATACATACATACATACATACATACATACATACATACATACATACATACATACATACATACATACATACATACATACATACATACATACATACATTACATACATACATACACACACACACGCGCGCGCGCACGCACGCACGCACACACACACACATCAGGTTAGGTTAGGTTAGTTAGGTTAGGTTCGCTTGCGTAACCGCCTCTAACATCATCAACATCATAATGATGTGTATTGCAAGATGAAGGTCTTTCTCAGCGACCTCTAATTACCCCTGTCTTTCGGTAAAGCTGTTTCTCTAAATATTTCTTTTTACTAACAATTTTGCCAACAGCAGCATATCACTTTGGGCTTGAAATACGAAGTAGAATAGTAGAATACATATAAATTACGATACCCGGGTAAACGCAAGGACAAATCAGATGCACATAAATCGATAGCTAAAAGGAAACAAGAAAGAAAATTGCAGGAAGCAAGAATGCCGAAGCCCCTCAGCCATTCGACGCAGACACATTCAAATATTAAATAAAGGCAAAGGCAGCTCCTCCATTCTATTAAAAAATGAACGAAGATCGTTTACATAGCTGTGAATATAACGCTTGTTGTTGCTGTAACAATCAAGAACGAAACACTTGGGAAACAAGAACAAGCTTGTTTTTTTTTTTTTTTTTTTTTTCATTTCTTGGTTTCTTTCTTCTTGGCGCAGGAACTATTTCGTGTGAAACTGCAATAATGGTGTACTTCAACACCATGATGCGCCTATATCTGCGTATGAGAAAACACTTCTCCTGCCAAAAACAAAAGGAAAGAAAAATATTTGCGAAGCTAGAGCAATCACGTTGTTTGTCGACCCACTCCATCATGCCCTATGCTTCTTTTCTCCTGCGTGGGAAGTGATAAAATACGACTAGCTGTACGATATTTGACAAGCACGAAAGCACTAGCACAGCCACAGCGTAAGTGAAACGCTAAGAAAACGAAAAGGATCAAAGCGATGCGCAAAACAGTACCACGAGCAATCTCGCTTTTGCGTTTTGGCCCTTTCGCACTTTCCATCAGACGGCAGCAGCGGCTTCCATCTGTTTAGCATGGATGTATGCATACCAGTGAACTCACTGGTGCGCAAAGCGGCATTATCACGATGTGAGCAAGACAAAAGAAAGTGCTCGCTCGAGTGTTTTCTCCCGGTTCCTTTATTTTGCCGCTTTTATATCCCACGTGAAGAAGCGGCTGGCGTACGGGCTGCCATGGGGCCGTTGTCACGCATCTCTGCATTCTGGAGACACGCTTGCCTGACATGTTTGTTTCTATTGCTCTTTTCGCTGTCAAGCTAATGCGGATTTTAATGTTATCGTGTCTGTGCGTTATAATCTTATCAATCTGCAATCTGACAACAAACCACGCTCCGTTCCTCACAAGGTGCTAAGGTGGCCCCGATGACGTGAGCGACTGGAGAAGGATTTGCACGGTGGCAACGCGGCAAACAAAACTCTTTGCTGGCAGGAACTGGCGCTGCTATTTTAGCCGGTGGTGTCAACGTGCTGATCAGAGTTGAACGAACGAAGCCGCCGTATTGCAGGCGCAAAGAAATGTAGCCGTTGTCCTCACTGGGCCTTTTCGATTATCCGTTCCTGACAGACCCGGACTGTCCAAAGCTGTGCTTTCAGCCAATGAGCGTTGCCTGTGCAGCTTCTCGGACAGTACGGGACTGTCAGAGACGGATAATCGAAGAGACCCACTAACACGTGTTATACGTGATATCGCTCGCACTCTTACTTATATAAGGATGCATGCTAGTAAACCGAAAAAAACACCACCCAAGCACTCCGTACAGATGGTTAACCAGCGAAGCTGAAGCGTGCAGCCCCGGAGTTTAGCAGTGTGTTAATCCCGACACTGTATTGAAGCGTTTCTCAATTATTGGTTACATGTTTGTGTTTCTAGTGGAAAGCAAGTGCCAATGGCAGGCGGATGCTGCTAATCACGACGCCGAGCTAACTCCAGATATCGAACGCATGCGACAACGGCGAGCCGAGGAGTAGGCGTGGCGGGCAGAGCAGCGTCAACGTGGCAATGGCGGGAACGCGTTCGCTAACGACGTCACAAACGGCGCTGCCAATGGCGCGCGTGCTTTAGTGCGACGTAGAGAACGACGTAACTGACGGCGCAGCCAATGGAGATG
This sequence comes from Dermacentor silvarum, assembly GCF_013339745.2. Classification (NCBI taxonomy): domain Eukaryota; kingdom Metazoa; phylum Arthropoda; class Arachnida; order Ixodida; family Ixodidae; genus Dermacentor; species Dermacentor silvarum. The sequence goes on from NC_051156.1 coordinate 187,033,551, forward strand.
TTTAGCGAAACATAGGAAGAACGGTTTTTCGTTTCGCCTAGCCATATACAGCTTAAAAATCGTTGTAAAAATCCGCCCCGCACAATTCTGCGTAAGGCTCAAATGACCCATTGAGCGAAATGCAGATCCACTAACCTGAAACCTGGGAAGGTGCGAAGCATGCAGTGATGCACCGCTAATGGGCTCATATTGTCTTAAGCAATGGTTCATAACCCCGTAAACGCGACCTCCCCATTACGCCGATAGAAGTGAAATTCTAAGCTGGAATGATGAGCGGCAACGCAGCCAGCTGTTGAAGACGACGATGACGAACGCGGGAACAGTGGCACGAGCGCGTGCCGAGCGCGAGCACGAGCAGCTTGCTTACCGTGACTACGACTGCGACGACGACTACGACGACAATTACGACAGGAGACGCCGACAGCCCGGGCGCATAAGGTGCTTCGCACCTAAAAGTTCTGGCGGAGATTCGTCGCAGACCTGCTGCAGACATCATGTAGGCATGTTCTAAAAAGTACCTGCAGCCCATACACTTTGCTAAGGCAGTTTGGAAACTATATATGCACAAGAACCACAATACCATGGACCTGCGGCTTTGCAGTCTTACTTGACTTATATAATGCATGTCAAACCTAGCGTTCTAAAGGAAGGCCACCAGTCCCCTCAGCCAGGCGTGCCGAACAGCTTACGTGTAACTCTCCGGAGTACGGTGGTTATTCGGACGGCGTGAGTGCTACGGAGTACCTCGAGGCACTGCACCGCTATCAACATGCAATGCGAGGCTGGACGACAGCGCGTTGCCACGCACTCTATTGCCCGTCTGGCTAACAGCCTACGCGCCACGGTGGTACCGACTCGTCGGCCGCCAAGCTCGTTCGATGGAGGAGTTTGGAACGCGTTTCCACAGTAAGTTCCTCCCTCTTGAGTATGAGCCCCGCATGCGTCGGGAGCTCGAGCTTCGGACCCAACACCCCGATGAATCTCTGCTCGAGTATGTCCGGGCTATGTAGGAGTTCTATCTTCTTGCTGACGCAATGGTCAAGCCCTTCAAACCGTCAAGCCCCTCAAACCTTCGCCGCTTACCTTCGGAGCGCCCGTCATTGTGACCAACTGGCCTCCGATGCAATTTCCGATGCCATCTGATTTACTCCGCCGCCAGGGTCCGCGGCCGACGAGCCATTGCAGCCGGTAAGGAACACCACGTGAACCTACCGCGTGATCCCCACGAAAGGATCAGAATCTACCCCATCACGAAACACATGCACCCCATACACAACACCGAACAATGGCAAGCCTGGGCAGGAACCGTTAGGAAGGCGTGGGACGCCCAGGAAGACACATTATAGGTGGGCGCACAATGGGGGGGGGGGGGGGGGGGGGGGGGGGGGGCTTATGACGGCGACAGTCCCCGAGTCTCAAGTCAACCTCCGCAACTGTGCCTCTATCATAACTACGAACCCCAAGCAGACAAAATAAATGGAAATTGCGTTAGCCGCAATGACAAACCCCGGTGCAAACATCCTCAAGGACTCCCAGCAGGCCTGCCGGAATCTAATCAACAAGGCTGACGCTTGCTGCAGCCCGTGCCTATAGCGATGAATTGCGAAGAAAAGAAAGACCAGGCGAGGTACGCGCCACGCACTACACTGTGAGCTGTCAGAAGAAGAAGAAGGATCCTCGCCATGGCCACAGAACAGAACGGGCTTCCCGATTCAAAGTAAGACTACCTGATTTCTATACGTTTACAACAGTGCTCGGTGAGTTGTATGGCTTTTAAGACAAGATAGCGCAAATATTTCTTGAGCGGCAAGGATGCGATGGCTAGAATAAACCACAGATGGGACCGTAAAAGCTGGCGCTTAATGCTTGAGTGGGGCGCGTTTTTCGCCTAATCTTCTGCAAGAGAGATAATAACTACGATCAAGCATAACTGCTCGTGGCTGGTCGAAGATTGTTAACACAATGTGCGCTGAAGCTTGCCTGGCCAAGCGTGGTGGCAACAGTCGAGAGGCATGGCCTCCGAGGCTGCGGGTGCAGCAGATCTCGGAAGCCATCGGGGAGGGATGACGAGGAGATGGAGGGAAGCAACGCAAAATCTGAGTTGGTGAGGTAGGAGTATGTTGGGAAGTCGATCGAAAAGTTCCATGCCCTTGGTCGCCCCCGACATATCGCTTAAAAGTCCACGGGTTTCCGTCATATCAGTTTCAGTTTTCAGACGTTATAGCCATATTCTGCGAGAAGGCCATTGGCAACGTTACCTTCCATTAGTTTATCTCCACCTTGAATTCCGCGAAACTATCCGTGAAATGTTGATCTGAACCTATGATGACGCGTTCTGTTCACAGAGGCCCCGCGACGCTTCCAGAGCAGCCAGAACAACTGGATGGCGGAAACAAAAAGCAGAAGAAAAGGAAGAAGCGCCGCTCAAAAAGCTCGCGTAAGACCAGCGATGGCTCTACGCAGGAGTCGACGCTCATTTCGCAAGCATCGGCGGCGTGGAGTACACCCCTGACCGCGGAAGACGGGGAGACGTACAACGCATTGCCATTCCGGGTTGCAAGGGGGCCGAAAATCGCCTCGGATAGGGCATCGGTTGACAGTGCAGCACCCCTGGCGGCCGGGTGGCTAACATGCAAGGATTCCACCAGCAGCGACGCACCGCACCAGCAACAGACGACCGTCGCCGAAAGGAGCACGTCTGTTGTTGAAGCATTGCCGCAGACGACCACCGCCAAAAGCAGCTCGTCTGCTAAGGAATTGCAGCAGACGACTGCGGCCGAAAGCAGCACGTCTGCTAAGGAACTGCCTGAGCCCGGCGCTCCAGCGAGACGGGAGCGACAGCCGTCAGAAGCCTCACTCGTCCCTATGTCGCTAGGCACGTTCAATCCAAGCAGCAGGCGTGCATCGTCTCGTCACTGGGGCGGCAGCCTGTTCGACCTGTCACCCAGCACTAAGTTGGACGAGACGACGCTGGTCCTCGGATCTCACGCGAGCATGCCCGAAATCTTTGGAAGGTGGGCCCCAGACGAGGGGTCGTCAGAACATCAAGGTGCCGGTCCCGCTGGTGCCGCGGGACCTGCAGCGCTCAGCGTAACGCCGGGAGGCAGAGCGCCAGAATCGCTCCGACGTCCCGCTTCACCTAAGGACGGGGTCACGCCATCGCGACTTTCCAGAGGACAAAGGCGACTTTCTGCCGTGCGATGGCCGCCCGGTAACGGGCAAACACCGGACAGACGCTCTGCAGGAGGCACGTCGGTAGCGCTGGTACCAGGACATCCGACGAAAGACGCTCGGACCGAGTCTGAGGTATCGCACTGGTGCCTGGTCTCGTATCGCTTATTGTAGCACAAAATGCGATGAGAACGTTGACGCGCTTTCTTTTTTTTTTTCGCCTGAATTGAATTCGCTACAGAAAGCTTGAAATCGTTGAGTCAAAAGGTAAAAACGGAGGTTCTTTTATGCTAGCGACCTTCTAGTAAATTTTCATCCCTGCACTCCATACCGGCCAACATTTACAATTTTGTCATAAGATATCATATAGGTAGGAGTTGTTTACGATTCTCGTAATGACAGTAATGTTTCTTTAGATATACGACATTTTCGTTGTGTGCAGACAAGGGCAAAATTTATATCACGGAAATGCATATAGAGTTGCCCATCAAATTTACGACCTGACTTTTCGTGCTCACTCGATTATTTAGACATTCGCTGCAGCAACGGCCGCCAGCTACTCTATATAAAACTAATGTTATAGCGGTAACCAAAACTTCAGCCGCCATTACGCAACTATTTAATGAATAACCTTCACGAATGTGTTTTGTTTGTCGTAGGTGCGGATATTCTAGCTGCCTGCCTACAGCGTCCAGAACAAAGTCTCCGATTTTTTTTTTTAGCATGCAGTTAATAAACTTCAATAATACACCTTTTGTTAGTGATTTTCGCAAAATTTCAGTATTTTCTTACTGCGACTGTAGTATTGTTTCTTGTAAATTCTTAGATCGCCCCGTTTCCGACGGGAAGAACTTTTCTTTACACGCGTTCGGTGTTGCGCGCGTCGCCCAAATGCGATGTAAGCAAACTGATGAATTGTGTTATTTGGTACTTTATTGTACATCACGTAACGAACACGGAGGACGCAAACAATATGGACACTCGCTATGCATTATGGTGCTTCCTTGCTTTGTATGTCATTGCGGTAGAAATTTTATGGTCACTCCAGGCGAATTTCTGCTGTCGGCGTCGCCGTGAGGTCCCGTATAAAATTCCAGTGCGATAAGATTCAATCGCGCCCCGCACACCGTAAGCTCTGGGTGTGAATGGAAGCGTGCGAGGGTGGTCTGCAAAAGATGATGGCTTTGTGCGATGTCCAATATTGGAGGTCACGTGAGAAAGCGTTCGCAAGGCGAATGGGGGGGGGGGGGGGGGGAGTTGAGCGCATAGTTCCGTGATTGAGCATGCGCTAGGGAAGGAGATGCGTTGTAGTGAGAGGCAGCAGAAGCGTTCGATTACTCCTGTTTGTGCTCTTCTTCACGCTAGCCTTGGGACTCGGCCAGTGTTCGCGGTCATCGCGTGAGATCTGCTCATGTTTGCCTGTACTCGCATTACACGACCATGCTTGCTATTTTAATTAGTGAGCGAATGTTTACTGCAGTTTATACGGCCGATAAATTTACGAACCTTACTTGTGTAGTCGTGTAGTACTTTCCTATCGATATCAATGCTTCGCCTTTCTGGAGAAACTGCTACTTTTGTTATTGCCGCGTCTGTACACTTTCCACTCAGGCGAGTCTACACTTTCCACTTTCTTTACTCTTATTAGGAAGTCTTAGCTCGTCTGTAGACTCATTACCGCTTGAGGATTACCGGTTACCGGAGCTGCAAACGGTAGTAGCAACCTTGTTAACGACATCTCGTGATGGTTTGTCCTACTGCAATGCATTTAAAATGTTTTTGTGCTGCGAGAGTGTTCTCGTCGAGGGAAAATAATAATAAAATAAAATACCTGCATGTTATAACGATTATGTCGCTGTTGACGCTTTAACCCAACGGTTAAGTAGAATATCCAGGATCACTGCACTCGTAGCATTGTGTGATTTCCCTCGTTAATATCTGCCTAAGAAGGTGTCGCTAGCAGAGTTGTTGCATCCGTACTCCACTCACAATTCCGCGTACCGTAATACGATTACGGACAACCTAATCTCTCCATTAACAGCACCCGTGTTACTGGACTTTCTTTCAGATGCGAGCAATGCAAGCTCCGCACGCCGCCGTCAGAGTTCCGCGGAGCGGCAGAGTAGATCGCGGAGAAATAGCGGTCGCCAGCTCCCTCTGCTGCACGTTCTGGTTGACGTCGATCGGCATCCTGCTGCTTTTCTGGAGTCACCACGCGGCGGACGACCGCGACGACCCGCTGTGCAAGACGGAGGACTGCGTCAGGCACGCCGAGCTCATCGCCGACATCACTGTCGCGACGAACGTGGATCCCTGCGAAGACTTCGGCGCGTACGTCTGCTCGGCCGTGTCGTCGCCGGCCAGCTTGGCTACTGGAGGGCAGACCGGCCACCAGAGCGCGTTGTCCTCCGCCATGGACACCGCCGTCTACGCTTGGTTCGACGGTTTGGGAGAGACGCTACGCAACGGCAGCCTCGCGCTGACGACCGGTCGCAAGCCCCTGGAGATGTACGAGTTATGCATGGGAGGAGACGACTCGCGTCAATACGGCACCGACCCGGCGGAGTTCCTGCGTTTCTTGAAAGAGGTCGGGCTGAGTTGGCCCGAGGACCCTCCGAAAGGCGTGGACGCCATCTCCGTCTTCGTTTCGCTCGCCTTCAACTACGAAGCTCCGGCGTGGTTCTCGGTGGCCATTGCGGAGTCGCCATCGGGCTCCCAGGACTGGAGGCTGGTCGTCGCTCCGGACCGTTACACGCCCGCGCTGTGGGCGCTTCACAAGAACACGGTCAAGTCCGGAGCGTACGTCTCGTTTTGGGAAAGTATGCGGCGATCGCTGGTAGGCAACTCCGCGACTTCCCTCGACGATAAGGCGATCAACGAGACGGCTGCGATGGAAGACGACATTTTGTGGAAGCTTTACCGAGCGCTGACGAGGCCGCTGAAAAAGACAGCGCTGTCCTCGATCGCGGAGCTGGCAAACTACACGACCTCGATTTCGTCCGCGAGTTGGTTCAGGGCGCTGACGTGGAGCCTTCCGCTGCGTCCTACGCTCGCCACCGAGGTCTTCCTAACGGACGTAGCCTACGTGAGAACCATCGGCGACCTGTTTGCCACGTACGACGACCAGAAGCTGGTACGGCATCTGTCTTGGAGCTTCGTGAAGATGTACGGACCAGTGGTGAACCCTCGGTTGTTCGCCGATCGCCTCGAGGACGCCAAGATCGCCCTACTCTACCGTCCCTTGTTCTGCGGCGTCAACGTCGAGGTTCCGTACAAGCTGCTTATTTCGGCCCTGTACTTCGTCGCGAGAATTTCCGACCACGACAAGGCGTCCGTCGACGCCACTTTCGACAGCTTGATCCTCGCGGCTGCAGAAAAGGTGTCCAACTCCAGTTGGCTGGACGCCGACAGCAAGTATCTGGCCGAAGCGAAGATCAAGGCCGTCAACGCGAGCATCTGGCCCGACGAGTCGCTCCTAAGAACGGACGTCCTGGAAGCCATCCACGAGGAGTTTCCGGAAGACCAATCTTCTTTCGCCGCTTATTGGGTAGCCTCTCGGAGGGCAATTCGTTGGGGCAAAGGTCGAACGCCTTACCGTCGACACTCGGTCGGCCCGATCAGTTCCGAAGAACCGTACCTGACTTACGACGCCGTCGCCAACAGCGTGCTCATCGCCTTGGGCGCACTCGTCGGGCCGTTGTACTACAGGAACGGCACCAGAGGCGCCCTGTACGGCGGCATCGGCTTCCTGATGGCGCTCGAGATCGTCAAATCGATCGACAGAGAAGGTCTGCGGTGGGATCCCAACGGTAACGCCGTCGATTCGTTTCTGTCGCAGCCGTCGCTGGAGGAGTTCGTCTTGCTCAACTCGTGCCCCGGGCGAGGCCAACGACAGACCGCGTTCCCGGAGATTCCGGCCCTGGAAGTCGCTTACGCCGCGCTTCAAGCGGCGCTGAAGAAAGACGGACGTCGTTACAGAATCGCCAGATACCTGACCGAGGAAAAAGTGTTCTTTATAACGCTCTGCTACATGACGTGCGCGCAAAGGGGCTCGGATAACCACGCCGGCACCAACTGCAATAAGGCCGTGAAAAACTTTCCCGAATTTGCGAGGGCGTTTTCCTGCCCCCGGGGTTCCAAGATGAACCCGCGCACGAAGTGCGTCTTTTTCGACTGAGCGAAATGTGAAACCTGGCGGCTGGGGCTTATCGGTATTCGTAAGTATTCGTAACCGAATCTCGTTTGAAGGCGTGCTTCGATGGGGCGAGTTTGTTGCGACTGGACTACGACAGAAGCAGGAAGGCACTCGCCATTCGAACGCTTTTGTGCGAATGCCGTACCGCTCTTCCTTGCGGTGTCTCATTTTGGTTCTCTGGTTGAGAAACCTATTCAGTGTCATCAATAAGTGGGTCGTTTCGTTCAGCACTTATTCGGGGTCTGGTCATTAGGTGTCGCTGTGTTTGCCACAAAACAAAAACGGTACATCTTGTCCTCGCTACTGTTTCTTTTTTTATTTTTCTTTGTTGCTTTTCTTTCGGTTTTTCTGACCGTGCATCCCGATGAGTACGAATAACCCCATTTTGTCTCGTGCCTTCAGTGTCTTCTGTGCGGGATTCTTCGAGAATACTGGCCGGGTGATACTCGCGTGCTTTCACGAACCGAAATAAGGCTTCTTCGAGAACTTATATATATATATATGTTGATAGCTTTCACGTGACGTCACGCACCCACCTTATCACCGTGTCGGGGCACCAACATGGCGACTATATATATGTATACGAGTGCTTCAGTCCAATCCATCTTATTGAAAGCTTTCACGTGACGTTATAGAACCCAGCTTATCATCGTGTCGGTGCATCAACATGGCGGCTACAATGACGTCAGTGCAAGCCATATCTATAGTGCGCCACCCCGCTGGTTTTGAAAGAGCGAGGGCACCGTTTCAGATGCGGACAAAGCTGTTTTCTTTTTTAGATCCATCCGATCTCAACAAGGCTGCTACAAAAAGTCACGTGTTCAGTCGGCCCCTTCACATGCATCTTCCCGGTTTTCCACGAGAGCATTACTTTGCGCGATCTTTTGCGATCTTTTGCGTCAAAAACAGCCGTCGGTATTGCTTTCTTATTATCGTCGTTATACCATGTTTGCCATCGCCGCCCGTAACGCCTTGTTTTCAATGTTGATTTCGATCACCCCCTTGCCTTTCGCGCCGGCACGCGCATTCTTGACGGCGGCTGTTTTTTGCGAAGCAGCGTGGCACGATTTCTCGAGATTTCGAGTAGGGCTGACAGTTCCGAGCGACAAAAAGAAGCAGCATTTACAGAAGCGAGAAGTCGCGGCCTTTAGAGAAGTGCGAGCGAGCGAAATGGAAACGTTTGAAACGATCGAGTTTTGCTTGGGCAGAAATTACATCCGTGGAAGCTTAGCGCGGGCGTAATGGTGTTGTAACGGCAGACCCGTCACATTTTTTGCCTGCCGTCGGTTGGTGGAAGATAAGTGGGCGGGACGCGGCATTGATGCAACAGCGAGCTGCTCGGCGCGCGCCTCGTTCTCGATTTATTTTTTATTAATTTTTTTGCTGGAACTGCCACGCCACCGCGTGTTGTCAAATGATAATCGAAAAAACGCGACGCTTGCTAAAATGGCGTAATCTCTAGGCGTGGAGGAGCTTCCGTACCAATGTTTAATGATTGTACGAAACTGCCTAGCTCGGGGTAAAATGCCACTCACTCGTGGAATCGAAGCGTGGGAAGTGCGTACGCATTATTTTTTTTTCTATTACTATTATTAGTTCCCGATTCCGTTCAACGCTTAATGGCAAACATGACATGGCACAAAGAAAAAAGAAAAGAACGAAGCCATTTCGCGCTTCAGCTGGAAATACAAGAGTGCATCGCATGTTTCTGTGTGGGTGACTGACGGATTACCCATTGCATGAATAGTATATTGTAACGTAGATCGAAGACGGAGTCTTGAAAAATAGATGCTTCTCTTTAATGGCGGGCCAGAAGAAGAACGTGCAGCCTACGCGCTTCGTCGTCTTTCATGGCGCCGACCTTTGCGCGCGCCGTCCCGCTGTGCGTGAGCCCCACATCATTGTGTCAATTGCCCCCCGTGCGAAAAGCGACCGTCTCGGTCGCGTCAAAAAGTTCTGTCAGCCATGACAAGAAATGGAGTTCCTCAGGTGCATCTGGGCGTTCACGTACGCGCATGGTATGGTTTCATGCGTACTACATGAACAACTTCAGCGCGAGGACGACGACGGAGCGAACGGGGGTCGGAACTGCAGGGGACGACTTCGTAAGTGACGTCGCTGAGGCGGCGTGTAACCTTGTAGGGACCGAAATACCGGCGGAGCAACTTTTCCGAGAGTCCACGGCGACGGATGGGCGTCCAGACCCACACGCAGTCGCCGGTATTGTAATGGACGTCGCGGCGACCCTGGTTGTATCGAAGGGTGTCGGTATGCTGTTGGCTCCGGATACGATGTCGAGCAAGCTGGCGGGCTTCTTCGGCTCTTTGTACGAACTCTTCCACGTGTTCGCTGGTCGGGCTAATATCATCCACAGGTAGCATGGCGTCAAGTGTTGACGTGACGTGGCGCCCGTATACAAGTTCGAACGGCGTAAACTGTGTAGTCTCTTGTACAGCAGTGTTATACGCGAAGGTGACATAGGGTAAAATCTCGTCCCACATTTTGTGCTCTACGTCGACATACATGGAGAGCATATCAGCCAGCGTTCTGTTCAGACGTTCCGTTAATCCATTGGTTTGAGGGTGATAGGCAGTGCTCTTGCGGTGAGAGCTATGTGTTAGCTGGAGAACGTCATGCATAAGTTCGGCTGTAAATGCTGTACCGCGATCCGTGATGACAGCAGAAGGCGCACCATGTCGCAGGACGATGTGGTGAACGAAGAACTTGGCCACTTCATACGAGTTTGCTTGCGGAATAGCTTTGGTTTCGGCGTACCGGGTTAAGTAGTCGGTAGCGACGACTACCCATCTGTTGCGCGAAGAGGTCACTGGGAATGGCCCAAGTAGATCCATTCCTATTTGTTGGAACGGTGCTTGAGGAGGGTCCACAGGGTGGAGAAAGCCAGCCGGTTTAAAGGGCGGTTTCTTGCGGCGCTGACAATCGCGGCAGGTCTTCACGTAGCGTTGAACAGAAGAAAAAAGCCGGGGCCAGTAATACTTCTGTCGTATCCTTGCTAATGTCTTAGCGAATCCCAGGTGTCCCGCGCATGGCTCATCATGGCAGGCTTGCAAAATGTCTTGGCGCAGCGCCGACGGCACGACAAGGAGGTACGTATTTGGACCGCTTCCGCAGTTTTTCCTGTAAAGGACGTTGTTGCGCAAACAGTACGATGATAAGCCGCGCACGAGCGAGCGAGGTAAAACACCTTCAACTCCTTGAAGGTGCTCGATCAGCGGCAGCAGCTCAGGGTCAGCGCACTGGTGCTCAGCCATCTTTACGGCGTCGACAACGCCGACAAATGGCAAGTCATAGTCAGGGTCCGACGATGTCGTAGGGAGCGGTGCGCGGGACAAACAGTCAGCGTCACTGTGCTTCCTTCCAGATCGGTAGACAACGATAACGTCGTACTCTTGTAAGCGCAGGCTCCAACGGGCTAGTCTGCCTGAAGGATCCTTGAGGTTGGCAAGCCAGCACAAGGCGTGGTGATCGCTGACAGCCTTAAAGGGTCTACCGTACAAGTAGGGTCGGAATTTACTAATTGCCCACACAACCGCTAAGCATTCTTTTTCAGTGGTTGAGTAGTTTTTCTCAGCCTTGGTGAGACTGCGGCTTGCATAAGCAATAGTACGTTCCGCACCATCTTGCCACTGCACAAGAACTGCGCCGAGACCCGCATTGCTGGCGTCAGTATGGATTTCTGTGTCTGCGTCTTCGTCGAAATGAGCAAGTATTGGGGCAGCTTGCAAACGCTGGCGCAATTCATTGAACGACTGCTGCTGCTCGTCCGCCCAAATGAATGGCACATCGTCGCGTGTAAGCCGTGTGAGAGGCTCGGCAATTGTCGAGAATCCCTCGACAAAGCGTCTATAATAGGCGCACAAACCAAGGAAGCGTTGGACAGCCTTCTTGTCTGTGGGTGGTGAAAACTCGGCGACGGCAGCTAACTTGTCGGGGTCTGGTCGGACGCCTTGAGGACCAACGACATGGCCGAGAAATTTGAGCTCTTGGAACCCAAAGTAGCATTTTTCGGGCTTGATGGTGAGGTCGGCAGTACGGATCGCAGCGAGGACGCTCTCGAGTCGTGCGAGGTGCTCGTCGAGCGTGCTCGAGAACACGACGACGTCGTCCAAGTATACGAGGCAGGTTTGCCATTTGAGTTCAGCAAGCACGGTATCCATCATCCGCTGAAAGGTGGCAGGTGCGGAACAGAGACCGAAGGGGAGAACTTTGAACTCATAAAGGCCGTCAGGTGTCACAAACGCTGTTTTTTCACGATCCTGTTCATCAACTTCGATTTGCCAATATCCGGATTTAAGATCCAACGAAGAAAAGAACTTGGCATGTTGTAGACGATCCAATGCGTCGTCGATGCGTGGCAGTGGATAAACATCGCGCTTGGTGACACGGTTCAACTTTCTGTAATCTACACAGAAGCGTAACGTGTTGTCTTTCTTTCTGACTAACACTACAGGGGAGGCCCACGGGCTTGTGGACGGCTGGATCACGTCGTCTTGGAGCATCTCTTTCACCTGCTGCTTGATCGCTTCCCTTTCCACTGGAGACACTCTGTAAGGATGCTGGCGAACAGGACGTGCGGATTCATCCGTAATAATGCGGTGCTTTGTGATGGACGTACGCCGTACTTTGGACGACGTTGAAAAACAGTCGGCAAACTCGTTCACGAGACTCAGTAGTCGGTCTTTCTGATGGTTTGGCAGCGTATCGTTAACGTGAATCCGTTCGTTTAGGCTGGGTAACTCAGATTGCTGAGACGATGCGATTTCCAATGTGCCAATGTCAGTAACATGAATGATTTCTCGAAGAAATGCGATTGTCGTTCCTCGTGGTACATGCCGATACTCGTTGCTAAAGTTTGTTAGCAAAACGACTGAACATTTGTTTTGCACCTCAAGAAGTCCTCTGGCTATGCAAATGTGGCACTCAAGAAGCAGGGGGATGTTTGCCTCAGCAATTCCTTCGGCGACGTCCTCCATGTCGCATCGGACAAGGGTAAGCACACTGCTCTTGGGTGGCAACGTGACGTGATCGTCTGCAACGCGTAGCGCGATGTCACGGTCGTTGTCATTACTGTGCGCTATGGCTTGCGTAGTAGCAAAACTGACTCTAGACTCTTGCAGGTCGATGATAGCGCCGTTCGCCTGAAGGAAATCCATGCCGAGTATAAGGTCCTTTGAACATTCAGGAAGAATGACGAAGTCGCCGATGTACGTGAAGCCTCGAATGTTGACTCGTGCCGTGCACCGGCCCATTGGGGTTAAGAGGTGCCCTCCCGCAGTACGAATCTGAGTTCCGGCCCATTGCGTCGAAACTTTGTTCAGCATACGTGCGAGATTCTGGCTGATGACAGACGTGTCCGCACCCGTGTCGATTAACGCCGTGACTTCGTGGTCATCTATGGTAACTGGCACGTCGCAAGATACTGACACCGAACTGCACCGATTTCTCTGCGTCTCAATTGCGTCATATCGCGGTCGTCGTAGTGGAGGATCTTCAGCGTTCGCAACGTCAGCGACCTCACCTCCGCAGGTCGCTGGACTCAGTTTTCCCGGGAAGCAGGGCTGGGTGAGCGACGCCTTGTTGCGCTCGGCGTGAAGAGGGGGCTGGAAGACCTGTTTCGGGCGGGTGACGGTGACCGGGTGTCATGGAATCGTGGGGCAAACGAGGTCCTGGCGTCCGCGAGGTAGGCTTCAATCTCTAGAGGGCGTTCGCCATTTCGTGGGCACGGGGCGTTCAGTGAAAATCCACGGAGCCCAGCTCGGCGGTAAGGACATGCCCTGTAGAGGTGGTCGGCTTCACCGCAATGAAAACACAAGGGCCTCCGGTCTGCAGTGCGCCATACGTCGCTCTTGCGGGGTGGTCGCGCTTCAGCCATGAATGGCGTGCGGCGAAGCCTGACGTCGCCAGTTGCTTGTTCCACGGCGCGCACTCCATGGAAGTCCGGCACGTCGCTCACACCGTGAAAAGTCGGCGACAACGAACTTCGCGCAACTTCCGCATACGACATGCGAGGCTGTGGCTGCCGTATCTCGGGCTGTGGTGTCTCGCTTCGCTCTGGGACTTGGACTGCCTGCCTGATTTCCTCTCGGATGATCTCAGCCAGAGCAAGTCGCGGTACCGATGCCGGAGCCACCTGAAGCTTCTGGAGCTCTTCTCTAACAACAAGCCTAATGAGCTCCCGCAAGGCGTCGGTATTGTCAACAGGTATAGTGAGATGGTCACGTGATAGGGTCGACACGTCGCGGTTGTACTGCCTTGTTCGCTGCTGCAGTGCCTTTTCCATTGATGTGGCTTCCGCGAGAAACTCTGCAACGGTCCTTGGTGGGTTCCGTATCAGGCCTCCGAATAGCTCTTGCTTGACACCACGCATTAAGTTCCTGAGCTTCTTTTCTTCCGGCATGGACGGATCCGCGCGTCGGAAAAGTCGGCACATATCCTCGACAAACATTGCGACGCTTTCGTTCGGCCGCTGTACTCTCGCCTGAATTGCAGATTCAGCTCGCTCCTTGCGATCGAGGCTGGCATATGTGCTGATTAGCTGCCGTCGGAATTCGTCCCATGTTGATAGGGCCGCCTCACGGTTCTCAAACCATGTCCGCGCATAGTCCTCGAGGGCAAAGTAGGCGTTGCGTAGCTTGCGCTCCGGAGTCCAGCCGTTGAATTCTGCGACACGCTCAAAGTGATCGAGCCAGTCCTCAACATCCTCGAAGGTGTCCCCATGGAAGGATTTGGGGATTAGCGGCTGATTAAGCACGACCTCGGTCGGTGCAGTTGAGGAAGAAGACGGAACTGATGTACTCATCGTTCTGACTCGGTTGGGTAGAGGCTCGTGCTCCGGTGGCAGTCCTTGAAGTCGACGGCTTGTCCGTACGTGAACAGGAGTCAGCTCGACCGGACTTCGTACTGGGCTTGTAGGCAGGGTTCGATCTGGGAGTGGTAGCATATACCCAGCACCTCCACCAGAAAAATGTAACGTAGATCGAAGACGGAGTCTTGAAAAATAGATGCTTCTCTTTAATGGCGGGCCAGAAGAAGAACGTGCAGCCTACGCGCTTCGTCGTCTTTCATGGCGCCGACCTTTGCGCGCGCCGTCCCGCTGTGCGTGAGCCCCACATCATTGTGTCAATATTCGTTCATCTTCTATTTATCTTTTGGGGGTGATTTCACGCGCCAAAAACTTGCGTATTCAGACTTATTTGAACGCTATATATAGAACTGTTTCAGTCACGTGAACACCCGCAGCTGCTGCTGGTTTCTTCACAGCCACCACTCTTACGCGCGCTGACGCACAGACGCGACACAAACCTGCACACACATTCGCAAGCGTACTCGTACACATAGGCGCTCTCGCGCTAAGCTGGTTGTGAAATGAAAGCGCTATGAACTTCGAATTCAAAATGTCGAACTAGAAAGGAGGCAGACATTTCTGAGAAAGAGAAACTCGCTATTGGAAAGCAAACATTTTCTTTTTCCCCGGCGTGCGCATGACATCTGACATGCTACTCTGCTTATGGTGGGGGAGAGCGATTAAAAATGTTCGAGAGTATAATGGGTCAAAAATTAGGATGTGCGAGTACACTTGACGATGATATTTACGGGCGAGACGATTGCGAAAAAAATTCGGGCTTTTCTATGCCATGAAGTAAACTAGGTGGAAGCTTTCCGGGAAGCCCAATTTCCGAGAGGTACTTGAATGAATCCAACAGTGCACCCAACATGAATGAAACAATGAAACAACCACGTATCGCATTCTGCGAGAAATTTTTTGTCTCGAGCGCCAAATGGATGTTCACGACTGGTTCAGTTATAAACTTCGTTTCACAAATGACAACATTAAAGCTCTTCTTGCCCGCTTATCTCGAAAGTCTCAACCTATACCTCAATGCTGCTTATAATAATGAGGGATCCTTTATCTTGTTGAGATTCGCGACGCCTTTAACAGATATTGAGCCGAGAAAGTAGTTCGGATTCCTCTTAACTCAGTAGGAATGGACCCTGCCGTCCATTGTGCGAGATGTACCCGCTACGGCTCACCGAAAACAGAAAAAGCCATCGCCGATACGTCAAGGAGCCCCAGAAAAGAAGTTAAGTCAGAAAGTGTAAAACATTTTGGCGGTGAGTTAGGTAGGTAGGTACAACTTTATTCGACAAAAGGTGTCGTTCAAGGCGGGAGGTATACCGTCGGTTAGGTCATAACATCCTAACTTTTTTTTGTGTGTGTGTGTGTGCTGGGTATTACTTCGGGCTGTGGAATAGCCGGCCCTGAAGAGACCTGTCTTTCCACATTTCTTCATTTAATTACGAAAAGGATCATTATTCGCTGGAAGCATAACGAGGAAAGAAAAATTATTCTTCCACTATTCCAGACGGAACGCGGCACATTGATCATCCCGTCAAACATGCTAGTGGCATCAGCATGTTTGATGCATCAGCTAGTGGCATCAGCCTGAAGAGAAACGAATACACATTGAGTATGAAGGAGGTTCAATTGACCCGAAGCTCAATGGTGCTTGGCTTTTCTTCGCCGTCACTGGATATACGTGGCAAAAAAAAAAAACAAGTCGCGTACAAATATAGGTACACCGCGACAAAAGGAGACAAACAAAACGAAAATGTAGATTTTTGTTATTATTTGATTTGAAAACAGATATACACTTTCAAGAAAGTAAGACAGAATAAGGCATAGGCTGGCAACTGTCACTAGAAGCGGCAGAACGCCTGCCTATACTCTTCAGGAAGGAGAGGATGGAGGCAAAGAAATGAAAGAAGGGAAGAAGGGAAGGAAAGAGAAAAGAAAGAACACGATGACTAACCTAAAAAAAACTAAAATAAAACAAATAAAACACACAGAAAGATCACTACAGGTCCCGCTAATATTTTTTTTTTAGAAAATAGAAGAAATAATGTCGGAGGTCTCATCACTCGCAAGCAAACAAAAAAATGCTACGTACGAGAAGACAAGTCAGTATCTCTCAGAAAATTAAGGAGGGCGTGATGATCCTGGCTGCGTCGAGACGCACAA
Organism: Dermacentor silvarum; assembly: GCF_013339745.2. Taxonomy (NCBI): domain Eukaryota; kingdom Metazoa; phylum Arthropoda; class Arachnida; order Ixodida; family Ixodidae; genus Dermacentor; species Dermacentor silvarum. The sequence continues at coordinate 187,049,957 of NC_051156.1, forward strand.
TCACTCGGATAGAGGCATTCATCGAAGGTGGTACACTGCAGGCAAAGAAGGTGACAGTCTCTCAGTAGTGACGTGCACGTCGCTATGAAAGCAGGACACTTCGTTATCACGTGGAGTGTCCTGCGTGGAGTGTCCTGCATCCACAAAACGCGCTGTCCACACGTCCTTCTCGGTGTAAACGTCCACACACCACGGCACAGCAACGCCCCTTAGCTTGATTACCAGAGCTCTAGCGCTAAGAGGCAAGCCTCGAACGCGGGGGCGTACGCGTTCTATTTGCGACATGCCGGCGTTGGTGCTGCTTGAAGAGGTAGTAGCGACGAATCAACGGACGAGCGTCATCAAGCCTGCATATGTCTGGCCAGTCAATGACGGACACTGACAATGACGGACGTTGACAATTTCCGGACTAATGACGCCACGATTGGACAAACGTTGCAAACCGGAATGTAATTTTTGGTGGGGTACCAATGGTTTTCTACTTCGGCGAGCTTTTCTGCCACAACGACAGTACAGTAAGTGCTTCATTTTCGCTTTCAGCAAAATGGATGGATGAGCAAGCTGGCGTTACCTGGAGATTCATTTCTCATGGCATGGATATATATATATATATATATATATATATATATATATGTGTGTGTGTGTGTGTGTGTGTGTGTGTGTGTGTGTGTGTGTGTGTGTGTGTGTGTGTGTGTGTGTGTGTGTGTGTGTGTGTGTGCGTGTGCGTGTGCGTGTGCGTGTGCGTGTGCGTGTGTGTGTGTGTGTGTGTGTGTGTGTGTGTGTGTGTGTGTGTGTGTGTGTGTGTCAGCCGTTTTTATACTGCACTCCACAATGCGAGTTCAATTGTAGTTTCTGCAGAGCGTGCTTCACCACTGTATTGGTCGTTATGTGGTGAAGCTTTTTTTCTGGGCGCGAGAGAACAAAACAATATTATACATGTACAATTCCAACCAAATTTGACGGTATTCCATATGACTACATACCTATGTCCTACGTTATAATCAGCCAATACTTACCAATTATTAATGTGCTGAATGCACGCCTCAAAAGAAAAAAAGATGGAAAGACAGGGGCCTTAACTATGGTCGCGCAGGTGGTGAAAATTAATGCGGAGTCCCTCCCTCCTACGGCGTGCCTCATGATCATATTGTGGCTTTAGCACGGAAAACCCCAGAAGTAAATAAAAAGAAAACGTGATCGCGATCAGTTGGCTATGCTACACTTGGGGAATGTGAAAGAGAGGCGCACGTAGTCCAACGAAGACTTCTTGTGTCACCATAAAGGAATAACAGCCCTGACGCTTCAGTGGAGCGTGCACTTATAGAGTGTCCACGATACGACCAACTGCGGGATCGCCTGATTGGCCGTTTGAACCTTGTGGACGGACGCCTTCCATCAGTGAGCAAAGTGAACTGATAAGCGGAGGCATGTTTTCAGTGGCCTCCGTGGTTTTTTATCATGGGACGGCCTCTCAGGACCATTTCAGTGCTGTGAGTGCCATTTCAGTGTAACACATTACACTTTATGTGCAAGTTTAGATGTGGCGTTCTCCCAACGTGATGTGGCGACTGCACCAAATAACCAGGTCATGCTTGTGGAGCCCATGCCGAGTTGACACTATTTGCATGCTTGCGAGTTGGTTGATGGTGTGTGCAACGTTTGTTTTATTATCTTGCTATTTTCATCTTTTCTTCTCTTTTTTTTCCTCTAGAGTACTATATTATATACCTCTTCATTCGTCTTCACTTAATAATAAAACAATAAATAACGAGTGTCTCGATGACGTGTGCTCACAGTTCAGGTCGAAGTTAGAGGGCCGTACCGAGACACTGTTGTAGCTCTTGCGCGGGATGCCGTCTTCAGACGCCTGTTTATCGCTTAACCTTCCCACCCTCCCAACCCTTTTCTTTGCTTAGCCTCTTTCATTTCCTAGACAGCATTAATTTTCTATCGTTGACAGCGCGTTTGGCGCGGTAAGCTGGTCGCCTGAAAAATGCTGCAACCAGCACAAGCCAGGCTGGTGCTAACCCCCCTCACTCACGCAAAAAAAAATGTTCCTATTCATCGGTGTTCTACTCTTCCAATCACATTGTTTTTCGACATTATTCAGTGTTTATAGGAAGCAAACTTTTTGCGCACAGAAGAGCTAACTGAATAGAGTGCTGGTTCGGGCGAGTTGACGATGTGCTTTCGTCCTCCTTTTACGCGCAAGAAACCCGCCTATATCGAAAACGTTAACTTACTCCCAGGTCCGCCTGCAGCAAGCAACCTTTCTCTTCCTCCTCCTCTTAACTTGCTCCTGTATTAGGCTCTACAATCTAAAGTAAAACTTTCGCGCACACGTTCGACTTCGTTAACATCAAAAAAGCCGACTTGGTGGTGAAGGAAAGGGTACATCTAAAGAGTGTTTTGGAAGCAAGCGATGGCCGGAGACTGAGGTTAATACCCGGGCTCGCATGGTGACAAAAGGTAGCAGAGTCCCCTCCGCACCATGTGCGCAGGAGAGGAAGGCGCGAGATCGATGCGGTTTTAGCGAGACTCCTTCGTTGCTTCATCGAGACGCGGCCAGCGACCTATACGACGGTGTCGACATTCAAGCCACCGCCGAGCCACGCTTTCTGCTTCCCGGCGTTCCGCAACTCAAGACGGGGGCGTTGAGAACAAGAGGAGTCGAATTCCCGATGGAGCCGGGCTCTCGACAGAAAATAGTTCCGCGCCTAAGAACCTTTCACTTTGCCTTTATTTATTCCTTTTTGGCGATTCCGCGTGCTGTACGAGCATTTCGTATCCCTCTCTTTCTATTTAAGGCGGCAGTGTGTGCTCTCTTACTTTTTTCCTGGTTCGTGTTTTTTTTTCTTTCTTCGGACTTAATTTTCACTGGGCCTTCGTCTGTGGCTTTCAGTTGTAGTCTTTTGTGGTGATAATTTATCCTTTGCCACTAATGAAAAGGCAATGAACTGGTGACGCAAGAACATGAGATGGGGGTGGAAGTGGGAGGAATATGTTGTGAATTGCGTTACTTGCATCAAAGTTTCGAGTTGAGTTGCGGTTTTGCCGATTTTGTACGCGTGGCTTATATGCCCTTTTTTTGTCCACTAATTAAGCGGCACTTCTTGTGTCTCAAGACATTACTCTAGGCTAACGGAGTATGGAAATGCTCACAGTCTGCTTAGATGAACTGACGTATGGGCGGAGCAATTATGAGTTGCGCTAAGTACGACGGGTTTGATGCGTGCTGCCACTGGGCAATGCTTGCTGATGTACAATTTTTATATTCATTCTCACATTGATTAAACTAGCTTTTTTTTTTTCATTTCCAGCGGTCCAGCTAATGAAGAAGAGAAACAGAACTTAGCATCGTTAACTCTCTTGGGTATGTGATAGCATAATTTATATTGCGACATCTCTACAGCGCACGCGCGCCTCGCGGGTGACCTTGCCCATTCTCAGTTACGAAAATGATGTTTCTATACCATGTATCTGTATTGCGATTTCCTGCACACTGTGACGCGCTCGCGTACGTTCAACGCACCTCGAATTTTTCGGTTAGATAGCTCCAAAGTTGGGTGAAGTTCACCTATATAGTGCTATCGGTCACGCATAAAGAAATGCATGACCGATTGTGTGTTCGAAACTCTGTCTTCCAGCAAAGCAGCCCACTGCTCTAACCATTAGGCTACGATCGCACGCATGCTTCTCTCCCGCCAAAGCAGCGCTTTGAGACGTGTGGCGAGCGCGTCACGTGTCAGTTGCCCACATTCTTCCCTCGTGACCCCTAGCGCTTCGAGACGTCGCGTTAGAGTGCGCTGCCTTCGACATCTGCCCACATTTTAGAGCGATAGCTCTACTACCCCAGGTACAAATCCAGAAAACGGCTGGTTCCGTAAATCGGCCAAGGACAAAGTGGGCCTTAGCCTGCCTAATGCGTTTTGGACACGCGCGCGCCTCGGGGCAACAGGAACAATAAAATAATAGAAAAAATGGTCCTAGGATCTTCATATTTTGATATAAGACGGCTTATAATGCTCCTGTAAAATGTTTTTCCAGCAATGCAGTTGTGTTTAAACGTGAAGCCAACTTTAAAGGGATCGTCGTAAGCTTGGTTTTTATAAGCTGGCTTTCCCACATTGTGTGCTGCAGTGAAGCCTACTCATAAAGAAAAATGCGATGCGAACGGGGCCCGATAGCGCTATCGCGTTCCACTCTTAAAGGTGAAGCTTAAGCGTCCTCTTTTTTCGTCAGACAGATACCTACGATGTGCCATCCTATACTGCTGCCGCAATAAAGAAGAGGCGCAAATACTCCGCTGAAGTAAGTTGGAGCTTTACAGAAGTTGCTCCGCTGAGAGAGAGAAAAAAATGATGTAGTTTCGCCCATAATGCGAAGCATGTGATGCGATAGCTGGCACAATATTTTGCGCAGTATATCTTGCGCTGTTTCATCTGGCATAAGTTAGGGTAAACATTCGCAGGGGTGCGTGGCGCTGTCTCCTGTGCAGAAGAAGAAGAAAGCTTCGGTCATGTGGAGGTGGCGCTCCCGGTGGCGAAGTGGAGAGACACAGCCATTCCTTCCTTCTCTTCGCCATCGTGCATTTTACCACTGGTGCCATTTAAGTCATTTCACCAGGGTGCCAGTTTAAGGTAAGTTACCGAGCGTTAAGTCAGCTAAACATAGTGGCTGGTGACGTGACCGCATTCTATAGGCGCAACATTCTCTGCTGTAGCATCGGCGTAGTGGCTGAGATATATATATATATATATATATATATATATATATATATATATATATATATATATATAATATATATATATATATATATAGAAATCGCTTTATTGTATGATATAAAATGCATCGCTGCCCTCAGTCCAGGGCGTCGCTTAATGGCAGAGAGGTAAAACCTCCGACTGCCACTCTGTGGGACCGCAGTTCTAACTCACTCGAGGCACTGCACATTTTCTTTATTTTTATAAACTTCTCGCAAAGTTCTTTTTTTTATTTTATTTTTTTTTATTTCTGCTAGGAGCACCAGCAGACATCGGCATCTGTGGCAGGAATCAAAAAAACGACTAGGGTAGCGAGTCCATAACATATATCTCTGTATAGAAGCATAATACTTTAAATTAAGTTAAGCCCAATAAAAAATACGCAATCCAACTCTGCAGCACGTAGCTTATTTCGTACGTGCGTTGTTCGTGGTTTTCCTGTTTTTCAACACCAATCATGAAGGTACTCGCGTTCGATCGAGATCCGTGCGATCCCATACTGGCGAAATTGTGCTGGCTACACTTTCAAATGCAAGCGTTTTTTTTTTTTGCCTTCTTAACCAATTTTTGCTCTGTCGTGCCGCTTGATTTCACATTCGCACGAACCACAGCCACCACGAAGACGTAGAGCAGAGGTACAATTCCCCCCCCCCCCCCAAAAAAAAAAAAGAAAGAAAAAAAATCTGCCCGACTTTCTTTAAAGGTTACCCCGTAGATGTCGCATAACGACTTAGAAACCCCGCTTAGAACTTGTGGCATCAACGCCACATTGATCTGCACGCAGCTTTCTTGGTCTCGTGAACTTGTTTTCTGCTAGGATGTAAATTATCCCGCACTCCGTCTTCCCAATTCCGCGCAGTGCAGCGGAAGCTGGGGGTTGAGTCGGCCAATTAGAGCAGAGAGCCAGAAGAAGGACTCGTCCACTGCACGCCTCCGATAGTCCCTTCAGGCGACGCTGACTGAATGGAATCTTCACGAAAGCAAAGGAAAGCAGGACCCTCAACACAACTTTGAAGCAATGTATTTCACGTTTAACTCGCAATAAGTGAAATAGAAGCATTTAATGCGGCGCAGCGTGAGATAACAATAAACAAGTTGGCCCCAAATGTAGTTTTGTTCCTGATGAAAAGATTCACCATCACTGTACTATATTTTATAGCGTGACGATGGAAATAAAATTTTTATTGTATTGACATACTTGCCCCGCAAGACACTCCATCACTCATATTCTTCCCCAATCCGCAGATTTCTGTCAATAATTTTCTCTTTTTTTTCTAATTTTGGGAAAATGGCGCAGGGTGGTTCGCCGGATATTGCCCGATTAGTGCATTGTGGAACACTGTAGATGCGGTTACTTGACGCCCGTTAACCGTTCGCAGCCATTCCCGCCCTCTCTCCCCTCCCCCTCCTACGCCCCCCCCCCCCAAAAAAAAGAAAAAAAGGAGGGGAAAAAAGCTATAAAGAAAGGAACGCCGCAGAAACCGCGTGAGCCGGGAACCCATCACCACTGAACGGCTTCGGAGAAAATCCGCAGTGGCGGTGCTAGCGTTGCTGGAAAGCACGAATAGACAAAAGTATTTGGAAGCATGCTTAAGAGAGTACAGCAGTGTTCACAGCAATAAGCCCGCACGAGTGGCCGTGAAATCGTTGAACAAGAGTATTGCTCCCCTATCCTTATGCTTGGATCAGATGTGCACCGAATAACTTGCTATTGACGGAACGGGTATGTACATTATAGCGTTAGAAAATTGTTGCAGTCTCCTGTCTTGCGCTCCTCAAATTTCTACACTTAGGCGCACACAGTGGCCAATCCCTTGTCACTCTTTGCTATCTTGCACGATGACAATGGCTAATGCTGACTGGGCTGTCCATTCCAAGACTTGATGAACAAGCTATCTGTTCAAAACAAAACCGTCAAGCAAACATAACTATTCGTGCATGCGAACGAAATCTGTATAGGGGCAGCTAAAGAAACACCATCATTTCAGTTATTCCGAGTATTTTTTTTTTTATTTTGTGAACTTACCCATCGCCATCAGATTTAGGGGGGGGGGGGGGGGATGCTAAGCGCTAGATTTCCAGGACACACTTAGGTAATAAAAATCTGAATGGTGGCCAGAGCGCTACGAAGCAACTTAAAAAAATGTGGTTGATCCCTCTTATATAGGAATCGGTATAGAACACGAAAGTGAAACGTGTCTTCACAGAAGTAGTGTAATGTTTATTGCACATTGATATATAATGTCTATTGGTGTTTTGTGGCTAAAGCGCCCTTAGGCGTTGATGCACCCACGCTGACGCCTGGTGGCACGTCTCCTCCATCACGACTACCAACGTCGATGACCATGAGCAACCGTCGTGCATATGGAAGCTGCACTACGCTGCACACGCTAGCACAACGCGAAAGACGAAGCACGTAACTGACACACTAATACAACGCGCAAGACAAAGCACGTAACTGAATCGTCACCGAGTCAAATCAGCGCGTACAGCGCGTCGTAATTGCAGCCTCCGCGATCAACTTCAGAAACATTTTCAGAGCTGATTGCGGAGGCCACGCTCCGCTGTGCTGAGTACGGTGAACGCCACTACCAACGCCACCTAGGTGGCGTTGGTAGTGCTTCTTGATGCCAGCGTCCCTTCGAATGCTGGCATCGAGGCGTCGTAGTGGTGAGACCACCGAAGCGTTCACTGTCGGTGCGCGTTAGTGTCATAATGCAGTACTTCTCTTTTCTGCTCGTAGGCGGCGGCACCGCCCCGAACAAGAGCGCGGGTACACGGAGGAGTGTTAGATATATAAGGCGCGTCTGTGTAGCTCTCTGCAAATGCGTTTGTGGCGCAATGGGTTAAACGCTCGGCGATCTATCGTCGCGGACCGAGAGGTCGTGGGTTCGATTCCCAAATTTTGCATGTTTGTGGAACTTTTTCTTCTGGTTTCTTTCTTTGTATTATGTTCTATGACGTATTTCCGTGACGGAAATGCGTCAGTGAAGTCTTGGTGGACCCCGGAATAAAACACTTTCGTGTTAAAAAAAAGAAGAAGGAGGAGGAATAAACTTTTATTGTGGAACCAGCACTTTAAGATGACCGAGCCTAAGCCTACCATGAGGGGACGTCGAGGGCTTGCCTCGCCGCCGCCTCACGGGGGTGCTGGGTCGCCCAGGTTTGGTCGTCGAGGGCGGAGCTCCGCAGAGCCTCACGCAACCTCGACGAGAGGGTCGTGGTGTTAATTTGTGTGCACTGTGCTGGGCATTCCCACAGCATATGCGGAAGCGTAGCCGGGTGAGTGCCACAGCACCGGCAGTTGGCGGTATTGTAAACTTCAGGGAATATAAGGTGGAGGCGGGCGGGTGAAGGGTACGTATTTGTTTGTAGCAGACGCAGGGTGGTAGCCTGCGCCCGGCTGAAAAGAAGAGACATTTTTTTTGAAAAATATCAACTATAAACCGCTATTAAAAGGTTGACATTTCTCCAATATCGCGATCGCGTGCCCTCACCATACTCCTGGTGAGTAATTTGATAATGTTTCCCATAATGAGTTGATCAGTGAATTATTTTTAGAGCGAAAGCTCTACTACGCCATGTCTCGCCATGTCTCGCGTCGCAGTGACCTTGAGCCGCCGGAGCGCAAATGTGGCAGGTGTGACGTCACGTCATGTGATCCGCTGCGGAGAGGCGTCGCAGCTGCGGTACCACATGACTAGGCGAGAGTTTAACGGCTGATTCAAGGTCGATCCACATAGTTCACGAAGCTTCGGGTGAAAAGCGGTTCAGAACGAATTGTCACCGACATCAGCAAGGGTGGTTATGGGAGCAGCGATTGAAGCGCGACTATGTTTGGAGGGAATAAACACTGGGAAAGAAAAAAAAGCGATTTCTAATTAAAGCGAGACGCAGTTAGATTCATTCAACGAAAATAAAATTCCTAATCAATTTTATGTACGCATGGCGAGAAAAGAACGTACAATTCTATTTTACTTGATCATTATCAATAAGTACCTTTTTTCAGCGCCCACCGTAAGAGCGCCCATCGATAGCGGCGGGTGTTGACGCCGCTATCACTTGCAATGTAATGCAGCTCTTGGAGTGCATGGAAAGGCGCGCTCGTAAAGTTCACCTGTTACAATACGCCCCCCTCACATATTGTGTTGTCTTGCTTGTCGATGTTTGTCTGAATTTGGTGACGCGGGTAGTTTCATTGTTTCTTAACCTGTGCAGTCAAAAGTAGTGAGTTGCGATCGTCAGATACTTGTTTGCTTTAGTTGTTTTCGTGCGACAGCGCTGGCCGACGGGCTTGGCGTCCAACGAAAGGACGAGCACTACGTAATCTACTCCCAAAGCATTCGTCGGCCTTCAAAGAAAGTATGTTCTGTGCAGCGATGCGATTTCGACACCTGCACGGACTGACCTTTTCCTGCATCGCTTTCCGCGCTGAAAGCTGGGAACGCCCATCAAGTCGAGTGGCGGGGCATTTGAATATACAGCTCTAATGGCAGGCCTTCGAAAACAAATTTCGAGCCTATGAGAACAAAATTACGTCACTTCTGTTTTAACGGATATGACGTCACATTATTTTTTCTTCCACCGGAAGTGTTCCCTCCTCACACAGATGGCGCTAAGCCTCATGAACCGCCGATGAGCCGCCATGTTCTGAACGTATGGGCTTCTATGGAAGCTTCGCTACCAGGTATATTTACCTTGGGTGCATCGCCGGCGCTTGGTCGCCAAGTCTCGCCATGGATGGCGCGGGCTAGGCCGTCTGTGCGTGCGCTTCAGCGCAAGCGACAGCCTGAATCCAATCATTCAGCAGATATAGTTAGACGGCAGGCTGCGAAATCTCAAGCAAAGGCAACGTTGCCTGCTGAAACACCGGAGCAAAGGGAGGCCAGATTAGTAAAAGCAAGCCAAACAGACCTTCCGCTCATGATAACTAGGTTTACAAGAGTTAAACTTCAGCCATTTTTTTTTGTTTAACCCCACAAAGCCCGAATGCCATTCCACATCAAAGAAAAGTAAAAGAGCTTACTTACATTTATTTACGGCTATAGGGGGGTATATATATTGGTACAAAGAAAACAATGAAACAATAATTGTGTACCCATTAGTTAGTACGGTAATTAATTACTTAGTAATTGATTTGCAGAACTATCCACAACTGAGAACTAACTTCCTCCGGTATATCAAAAACACGTGTATGAGCCCTGCATATGGTTTCCAGTACTTAAATCAGTTTTAGGTGCCAAAATAAGCGTATCAAAAATGATACATTGGGCTTTGTGGGGTTAAACTGACATGTAGTTTGTTCTTTCTCTTTCTTTTTCTAGTTCACGGTCTTGAGCATTCCTTCAGTGGGTTTCTTTGACACAATTCGCGTCATCCTAGATACACAGTATTTCAGGCAAACAAGCCAGTATGTCAGGCACGCATAAAAAAAGGAACCTTATTGCAAAGGCAATGCGTTATATACTGCGACTATATCGGCTATGTTACTTGTTACTAAGCGACATAACAGCGTGGTTATAGTAGGATACTGGCGTGCACGCTCTGCTAGGTTAAACTATACATTTTATCACTTTTACTTGCGTTAATCACGACATGTGCTCTGAACCTGCTTATTTTTCCTTTAGTAATGCTGCCGATCTCATAAGACATCATGGCAGAAAAGGGTTTACATCAAAGTACATTGCAAATATAAATTAACCAATCTGAAACATAATTTGCTCTTATCAAAGATCAGTTCGATCATTCCAAGACCATCGTTTGCCTGCGTGCCCGCTTCACTGCGTGGCCACGTCACTGCACGTCACTGCACTGCACGTCACTGCACTCCACGTCACGATCACGTCACTGCGTGGTCGTGACTTTTGTCACGACCCCGTGACGATGCGAGTAATCTAATAAGTTTAAAAGCGCAAACGAATACGGGACGACAAGAACCACAGACAAAATTATTTGTCTTTGTTTCTTGTCTTCCCGTCTTCATTTGCGCTTTTAAACTTAATAGACTACGGAATACCAACTTTACCCCAAACTGCCACCCTTCTAATATACGAGTAAGCTCTGAAGAAATGATCGGAGCAAAGCTTCCCTTGACTGTGAGCCTATCGTTCTTGCACCTTTCCCCAGGTATCTTCGCGAGTATAGGGTAAAATAAACGAAGACAATGGCGACTATAAAGTAACGGCACCTAGCTCAAAACGAATTAAGTTTCTTCCCATTATTTTTTTTTTTCTTGTGCCTCGACGGTAACCCGCGGCGTTTCATGTAAGTGCAAAGCTTCGGAACAGAATACTTGAGAGCCGACGGGGCTTCAAAAGTTGCACCGCCAAAGAGGCTCTCGGCGGATTGCTCTAACCACCGGCCACGGCGGCTCAAGAAGACTTCAGAGGCCGAGACGGACAAACGAAATCCGCCGCCCTGAACGTGCTCTCCGCCACAAAAGACGCAGACGCTCGCTCCGGCTAGTTCCGGCAGCACCGCAGCTCTGGGTGCAGTGGCGTGGAGCCAGAATTCTTCTTCGAAAGAGATGCGAAAGGCCTGGGCACAATAAAAGTAGTATATATACTGTTAGCCCCACTGCTTTCAACTTCAGCCACCACTGCATTTCAGCAGTGTCCTTTCTTTAGACAAAAATTATTTTTTAATCTTTTTATTCTCTTTAGTTTTGTCCTTTTTTTTTCATTCTGGGCATTTAACCTTCCCCCTTCGTGAAGCATCTTTCATCTTCGGGCTAGAAACAATTTTCTGTTGCTGACAGCGCGCCCAGCACGGTCGGCGGTACGTATGAAATATCTCTGGAGCCGTGGAAGAAACGGTAGCGTCCTCTTTATCTCTTGTCCTCCCTTTCCTAGCCTTCCCTCTTTTTTTTTTTTTTTTTTTCCTTTTGCTATTGGCCAGTTCAAGATGAAATCTTGTGTACTTTTTTTTTCTCCTAGCGCTCACTGTTTCAACTCGATCTCCTGAGCGTAGTAATCTTACGGAGCAATTTTTTGCCGGCTACATACAGAGATAAAAGCCCGAGAAATGGCTGCGCGTGTTGCGTTTTACCTGTCCGTCAACTCTTCGTGTCATCATCGTCTTTAGGGCTAACAGCGGCGCGCCATTTTCATATCGCGTCGGCATCTGCAACGGTTGCACCCGACCGCACCGTACCGTGTTTCAGTGCAAGAGACGATCAGTCTTCGACGTTTGAAAGAACTCTGTGAACTTGAAGACAAGGTTTTCTTTGGCAACTTCGCAAGAGTTTGGTGTATACATGGAATCTGAGTTTACCTGACCTCGTGGTAAAAAAAGGGCTCTGGAGGCGCTGATACGGCGCTTCCAGAGCGCCGTATCGAGTCGCAATATGTATCAAAATGTGGGTCTTCACGAGGCAAGAAACGAGAATTAGTCACAGGGAAGGTAAAATTAACGGTACGGGCTAAATAGCACTACTATATTGGACTATATATTTCTTCTTTCTTCCAGGCGTTAGCACACACCGGCGCGCCATGTACAGGCTCTTGCTTATCTCGACTGCTGACCGGTTGATGCTTGCGTCTACTTTAAACCCAAGAGCTTCTAGGAAGTGTACGTTACCTACGGTTCACATTGGGTGAATCCCTTCGCATTTCATTACGATGTGCCGAGTGGTCACCGGATTTTTGCTGCAGCATACACATGCCTCATCTAGTTCCGAACATTTGCTCCGGTATGTGTTTTTTTTTTTTAATATTTTCTCCGGTGTTTGCGCTTGGCAGAGATGGTGCCGCCATCTAGGAGCGCTGAAGCGAAGTACTGCATCATGACACTTACGAGCGCCGACAGTGAGCGCTAAGGTAGTCTCAGCTCAGCCGAGGCTCCAACACGGTGTAGCCTGGTGTAGGTCACGCTGCCACGGCTGCTGATTTGTCAGTAGATCTACTGATATTTAAAATGTTCTGCTGACTCAGTGATAAGGCGAATGAATCTACTGATTTTTTTGTCTTTTCTACGGAAGCGAAAGCAAAAGCTGCTACTTTTCTAGTGCCGAGTTTAATTTTTTGCGGTGCCACCTGGCGAAAAAAAAAAAAAAAAACAGAGGGGCTACATGACTCGGAGACGAGCACATTCTTGCGTTTCGAGATTCTCAATCATGGTGCGACCTCTGTCTTATGAGCAAAGATGGGGAAAGGTAAGACGGTGAATCAGTGGAACTGAGTGGCACTACCGTATCCCACAACTATAAAACCAAAACAATAACTATTTTTCCTGCGGCGGTATGAGCGCCTGCTCTGTGCTAAAAGAGAATAGGAACCCGCACTTCTTAGTTATTTACTAGTTCTGAATAGTGCAGTCAGGCTGTCAATTGCTGCTCGTGTACTGCACATGCCACATGTGACAGGGCACGTCACCCATTGCGTCGCATCAACTCACGCATTAACCGGACTTCAGGGTGTGCGTTTCATTTAGCTCGCCAGAACTCACCAACACTAAATCTTTCAGGTATTAACTACCATATGACGCCTTTGAATTGTCTATCGCGAGGTCTTGAGTGTCTTTAATTTCGCGAACCCCGGGTTTCTCAAAATTATCGCCAAAAACCTCGACGTCATTTTTGTACAGTTTCATAGAAGCTGCAATACTAAAATAAGTACCAATAGAAGCACTGAATTCGTGGGTTCGAAAAACTAAGCGCAAAATTTAAATACAAAACTTACTGATTTCTATTAATTTTTTAACGAAATCTACTACTATATTTTTAAGTGTCATGGCAACACTGGGTGTAGGCCTTCTGACGAGATGATGAAGCAGTTTCCGTACATGGTTTGTCTTTCGCCTCCGATTAGCCTGCATGTGACGCCTCGTCGCCTACGGAGTGCAGCTTCAACGTGCGCCAGCAGTGCTTACTCCAAAAGGACTTCTTGGGCAAGTTGGTGCCGAGATTTTCTGGGTATACTTGACTGGGCGCGAAATACATTTCGTGAAAAGGGGGACAGCAAAGACAGCGAAGCGCCAAACTACCAACTGTTTAATGACAGCCTCCGAACGTACAGAAAGAAGGGTCGACTTCCACGCGTGCGCAGAGAGCCAAGGTGTGACATAGAAGTACATGGTCATGATTACATAATTTCAAGAAAGCACATTTTTGCAGAATACAATGTGATGGTTGTATCGCTAACACAATCAGACCCTTTCTTTTTAATAAAGAAAAGCTTCCAACTCCCTTGTTGTCCCCACTTTTGCCCAGAATCGGTATACTTGCTTAAAGCGTGGCTCACAAGGACAGGCCTTACAGTGCGCAGGAAGACTTTCACACTTACCAATACTTACCATGCTCCTTACCATGCTCCCTCAGTCTGTCATTAATGCAACGTTCCGTTTATGAGATACCGGTCCGGTCTATGAGATACCCCTAGACTGCCGCAGGTCCTACATTGGACAAACGGGACTTCGTAAGTTAGATTTTGATGACCCAACAATACATGGAATACCGTTCGCCGCATCTGGAAATCACATAGAAAATTCACACGCCATGTGTGTGTTTATGGTCAGTTCACTTGCTATCCAGCTCCGTTACCAGAGGTACCCGTGTACGCCTCGTAACGGGCGATTAGATAACGAATGTGCCAGTGTAGGAAAACTCAATAAAACACATACCACGCGAGGAGGAGGAGGAACAAACTTTTATTTAAACCAGCAGTTTAGTTGGCTGGGCCTAGGCCTCCCACGTGGGGACATCGAGGTCTTGCCTCTTCGCCGCCTCACAGGCTTGCTGGGTAGGCCAGAGTTGGTCGTCGAGGTGGAAGCTGCGCAGGGCGGCGTACCATTTCGACGAGAGGGTCACGGTATTATTTGCCGGATATTGGTCTTTACATTCCCATAGCATGTGGGGAAGCGATGCTGCCTGAGTCTTAAAGATCTTGCAAATGTTACTAAGGTAGGTGTCTGGGTAGATACTGCGGTAACGTGTTAGTGAGGGGTACTTGTTTGTCTGTAACAGGCGAAGGGTGGTTGCCTGTGCTCTGTTTAGCTTGTGATGAGGGATGGGGAAGTGAAAAAGAAAAACTTTGTCTTAAGAAGTAATTATACATTATACGCTGTATAACGTCACGAAATCGCACATTGTGTTATATGGATGGGGCCTGCAGTAGAGGGCTTCGATCGGACAACTTTTATCACCCGGGGTTTGTTTAATGTGCACCTAAAAAGAGAAGCGCGACTCGCTTTCAGACATCGTAACACGGTGGTCCAGAGTCCAAGAAAACGACGGGCAATGCTAGTCTTTGAAACATTGTGGCTCGAGTCCAGGAAAAAAAAAATGTCGAGCGGTCGAATGCGACGCTAAGCATTGGAAAGCGAGGAGCTTGAAAAAGGAAGAAGAAAGGAAAAGAAAAAAGACGCAGCCCTAAAGGCGCAGCGCGAGACATCGCAGCGCGACTGCGGGTACAGAAAAGAAAGAAAGAGAAGATATGGAGAAGGAAAGAAAGAAAGAGCTAGGGAGCGGAGGGCCGGAAACGCGACCAGACGTAGACGTTCAAACATGGCAGTGTAGAGTTAAAAAAAGAAAAAAAAAACTTCAACACTGCAGTGCAGAGTTAGAAAAAAAAAGTACACGATCTTTTCTTGAATTCCGCAGAATGCAGCAGTGAGTCGAACATAGGACCTCCCGCTCAGCGGTAGAACGCCATAGCCACCGAGCGAACGTGGCAGGTGGTATTTTGCATAACGCAGTCGAGCTTCGCTTACTTCGACAACCATTTTCGATAACTATTGGTATTCTTTTTTTTTTCTTTTTTTAGGTTAGGATTATGCCAAACATTCAGCGCCCTTTCAGTTTTGCAATTCTCATATTCAGTTCATTGACTATCTCATGCCAATTCTTGCCGCCGTGTCTATGTCATCCTACCAAAGAGAACGATTCGAAGAGCTACGTGTAGGGTAGCAAATTTAACGTTCACCTTCTAGTTGACTTGCCTGCCTTCGCCTGCCTTCCCATGTTTCTCTACGGGGTTGTGGTCAAACTATGTTCCCTGGGACACTACTCCTTTGCGCGAGTAAAACGCGGATTACATGAGACCGCGAATTAAATAGAAAGGTTAAAGGGTGTGTGCGTGTGTAGAAGTAAAAAGGAGGGGGGGGGGGGGCAATCAAGTAAAACGACGAACAGATGTAGCAGTGGAAAGGAAAGAAAAGGAGATTTGGATCAAGAGCATCGCAAAAGCTCTAACGGGACTTCTGCGAAGCACGGGTACCAACGGATAAAGAATTACTACAAGAATTCTGGCACGGCTGGCGAGTTCTCCACACATGGGTTTCGCCTTCTACGTGTGGAGCATTACCAAGCGCTCTGCTTTCTCGTTTCAGCCCGACCTGACGCATTTTATTATTATTTTTTTTTCGCTTGCGTGCCAAGATATATCCGTCACCTTAACGTGCGTTGCGTCTTACTACCTGTGCGTATTGTCTGTTTTGTTTTGGTTTCTTCTTGTAGCCCTCTAGATACAGTACACTGTACTCTAGAGAACGCCGTTTGCCGTGCGCGGTTTCGCAACCCGAACTTCGCGCCTCGTCGCCGTCTGGTGGTTGTAACGGAAATCTAATTTGTTACGATTTTTGAACCCCGTCGCTAGCAGAAACGGTACGTCGTCCGATGAACCGGCACATTTGCGAATTGTCGCGCCACAGACTTCCTTGAATAAAAGCGACGATATTGTGCACCGCTAAGCTGCCTGCCCTGTATAATATGAGAAACGTGTCATTTTCGCTACGCTGAGTTTGACGCCTCAAAACCTCTTCTGCAATTGATTGTTACGAGCTGTGCGATTTGTAGCTAGGACGCACGTAGATAGCCCATGTATGCATGCGTGCGTGTGTATGTATGTGTGTGTATGCATGTACGTACGTATAGATACACGCCTTTTACGCGTTTATGTAGTGATGTGTAGATATATCAAGGTGCATATGTGTGGGTAGTGTGTGTGTGTGTGCGTGTGTGCATATATATATATATATATATATATATATATATATATATATATATATATATACATATATAGTCGGTGCCTCCTCGCGCGCCTAATTGTCAGAAACTCCGATCCGATCAAGTTCCACTGGTGGGGCAACAGGCGCATATCACATATATAGTGGTCTTTCATCACTCTTCATTCACTTCTAATCGCCCGTTTCCCTTCTTCCCCTTTACTCCAGTGTGGATTATAGCAGGCCAGAGACACGGTCCTTCGGCCAACCTCTCCGCCTTTACCACTCATTAAACCTTCCCTGCTTGATACCCCAAACTTCTTTAGAAATGAAATATTGTGGCGTCAACTAAAACTCGCACTTTTCTTACCCCGCGTACGTTGCGCTTATTCATGTGTCGCTTCTGCCCTGTCCAGACAGCAGATCTCTCCCATACCATGTGCCAATGCCCCATAAAATCCCCCCCCCCCCCCCCCCCCCGCCCGCACCCTCAAACCATCAATCAGTAGCGAGGAGCTGTGGGAGACTGCCCTGTGCACCTCCGATCCCGCACTACTGGACCGAGTCCTGGGGTATCGGAGGCCTACCCCGACTGGTAGACTGACGTCTAGCCAAACAAGGTACGTGGTGACGGACCCCTGCTGGGAATGGAGCACACAGACCTCCCTCTCTCCTCCATGGCCCCTCCCCTTTCCTAAAAAGAGAAATAAAACTTCATTCATTCATTCATTCAACGAACCTCTTTAACGCCAACTTGGGTCACTGGGTATCACAATAAAAAAAGGAAAAAAAAAAACACCTACGTGGCATTACACAGGTGTCATCTGGAGTTCACTTACATTTTTCCATCTTGAGCTTTGGCAGTACAGGCGATGACCCACCTACGTTATCATCATGATTGGCCGGTCGTCAGCGACGAATAAGTGAAACTAGAGCAACAAAATTTCACAATTTCACCCGAAAGGCGAAGCACTGATAGTGATAGCAAAGTATTAACGAAGTAAGTGTTGTCGGCCTTATAAATTGCACTAAACATTCGCCTACAAATTAAAAGAAAGTCGCAGTTTCGACCGAAAGGCGACGCATCCATTCGATAGCAAACTAGTGGACAGCTATACGAAGTAAGGGTAACAGTTTTATCGGCCGTATAAACTTGTAAACATAGGCATACTAACTAAATTAATAAGCATGGTGTCACGCGCGCACAAGCAAACATGAACGCAACTCACCCGATGACCGCGGAAACTCGCTGTCAAAACGCTGTAGTGAGTAAGCGCTACAGCTGCAGCGAGCGAATTGACCTTCGTCCCGCTGCTCGCATAAACGCGAACCAAGACGCCAAAACGCAGCGCAGGAAGGAAGGACTCTTCCCCCGCCGCAGATGGTTTTCAAGATACAGCCGCCCGGGCAGATGCGCGCGGCGTAGTACGCGGCCTCCCCCCTACCTACCTACCCTCCCTCCGGAGGGTTGCGCGCGAGTGGAAGACGGCGCGCTTCCTTCCAGGTTCGCTCTCTTGCGCGAGCCGCGATCGCCAGCTCCCCCTCGCACGCTTTCACTCGCACATACAGAATACGGCGCGCGGCGACAATTTTATCGCCCTTGGACTTTATACGGAACCTCACAGTGACGACGACGGTGACGACGACCGTAGAAATGCGCTTGGAGTGTCCATATAATAAAATACTACAGAAATTCTGAGAATTGTCTATTAATGCGTAAGCATTTTTATTGCGACACTTCAACCGGATTTCTGCCGTCGGCGTCGCCGTCATCGTCGCCATGAGGTTCCGTATAAAGTCCAAGGGCGATAAAATCATCGCCGCGCGCCGTATTCCCCCGCGCGCTATCACGGAGAGCGAACGCACGGCGGAAAGCAAACGCGACCGTCGCGCGAAAGGCCGTGGTGGTATGGGAGGGAGGGAGGCGGGGCGACGCTGTGCTCCGGCACGAAATGCGTATCTTGCAACCGCGCGCAAGGGGAACTGGCCACTCAATCTCCCACGCTAAAGCAAGAAAGCGGGAAGGCAGCGCGGGAGGGAAGGAGGCTTCTACTCTGCCAACAACTGCGTTTGTACTTTGCCCGGCTGTGTCGCCCGCACCGTCTCTTATCTCCACGCGGCTCTGACCTTTGCATGCGCCGTGCATTCGCCACTCAATTTCCGTTGAAGCGATAGACCGCACGAACCTCCACCCGCTGCGGCGGCTGCGCCTGCTGCCAGCGTTTTGACAGTCGTTGTCTGCGGTCATTCAGTGTGATCTATTCATGTTTGCTTGTGCGCGCTGACACCACGCTTGTTAATTCAGTTAGTAAGCGAGTGTGTCCAAGCTTATGCAGCCGATAAAACTAAGATCCCTACTCCGAATAGCTCTACTAATTTGCTATCGCAATTGATGCTTCGCCTTTCGGGCGAAACTGCGACATTTTTTTGGCTCGGCTGTTACTTCGCTTTTGCTAACTTGCTTTTCCTAGCTCGTGCATGTCTACCCATCGTTCCTCCGGTGCCAAAGAAATGAAATGAGTGTACTAAACGGTGTGGAGGTGAGTTGCCAGGAAGCTGCTTGGCGCCTTCAGAGCATTAACTGAGTATTAACTGAGCCAGAACACAGTCACAATCTGTTTCACCACAGCTGTCTTTCCATTTTTTTATATTCTCTTTTTTCGTTGCAACCTCGAGGTGGGGATGGCGACGTCACCAGCGTTCTATTTAACGCCACCACTCATTTATTGTTAAACTATTATCACTTGTAGAAATCTTTATACTCAGCATCCCCACAGCAGGCTTCTTTGCACACAAATACGCAATGCGGGGAAGTAAGCTTTCAAGGCGGCCTGCCGGGAACGGCTGTCCGATTAACTTTATTGTTGTTTAAATTGTTTCTTATCGCTTATAAAGCGACCAATCATCTACATTTACACTATTGTATTGATTAAATTTATTACCTTCGCAAATTGTGCATTTTTGCGCAGATACAAGGCATTGAACAGAAGAGGAAGACATTAGCTGGCGCAGCCATTGGACGCCATTTTGACTGCACCATCAACCTCGTCCTTTAAATAAAGCCGGTTCAACATTAACCGTAACAATATATATACTACACACAACTTGTACTTTAAAAATCTTTATTTTAAACACAATATAAGACTACTATATTTCAAAACTGGCGTCAAAAAGTGACAAGCCTTCTGGGTGAGGAGGAGAGGACCACTTGTGTGGAGGGGAGGGGGAAGGGCAGGGAGGCAAGATTGGCCGAGGCCGCAGAGATCACGCGTTGTAAGACGACGAGGAGACATTGCCACCATGACCGGTCCAGTTCGTGTGGATGAACTTGCCGGGCTCGGAGAGTCGCTCGTACGTGTGCGCCCCGAAGTAGTCCCGCTGGGCCTGAAACGAGTGAACACGTGGACTGTAATGTAAGGCTGTGCCCACTTACTAGCACTTCATCAGTGTTTTCCTGGTTTTTAAGTGTTCCCAGTAGAAACTATCACAGTGAGGAACTGCCCAAAGCTTTCTTCAACCCAGAACCTTTATTTTCGAAGAAGCCGTATTGAGTTTCCTCTGTAGCTTCATGCTATACATGAAGCAACCCCCCACTTTCAGATTGCTGGAAAAATTCGAAAAATATAACTCTGGGGTTTCTCGTGCCAGAACCATGATCCGATTATGAGGCCAGCTTAGGTGAGGAGAATCTGGATTAATTTTGGCCACCTGGGGCTCTTTACCATGCTCCTAAACCTAAGTGCTCGTGCATTTTCGCATTTAGTCCACATCGAAATGTGACCACTTTGGCCTGGACTGAACCCGCAACCTTGAGCTCAGCTGTGCAACACCCTAGCCACTGCGCTGCCACAGTGGGTGCAAATTTCTGCAGTGCTGATTTGCTTACAGCTAGGAAAGATAAGGATAACGATAAGGATGTCCCACTTGGATTATGCGAACTCCTGAACAATAGATCTTTACCTTGCATTACTTTTATCTACAAGCATAAAGCTTCATGGTATTTAACCCAAGCAGGAAGTTTATCGAAACTTTTAGAAAATAAGCTTCTGTTAATTTGAACCACTTGGGGCTCCTTGACGTGCATTGAAGACTGGACAATACCCGCCTAGGTGAGCCACCGTGAAGGGTACTGTCCAAGAGAATAAAGTTTTAAATAATGCAACTGTATAAGCCTAAGCATGTTTTGTTTGCCAACTGCTGTCAAAATGTTGGGCGCCAAAAAAAAAAAAAGAAAGGCGAAAATATATTTAGACTTCTATAACCAGGATGGTTTTAAAGTTATCCTGTTCTAATCTCGGTGCACACGGCTGTGCATGACTTCAAGTCTGAATCGCATATTGCAAGTAAGCTTCATCGCCAGTTAATGCTTTTTCGTGTTTAACATGTCACTGCTATATAATATGGCATATTCAAACCAGAGATCAAAACGAAACAAGTGTTTTCTCATTCCCATCAAACATCTTGTCTCACTGAGCAAATTCTTGCAGGGCATGCGCTTTTAGCCACTACAGCCTCTTGAAGTCGCTGTGGATGTTCCTATTTCATAATGCTGAAGGGGATACATATACCTACATGCAGCTTTGGAAGAGTAATCTTAGTCTAAACTGTTAGAGTTTTGCTTTCTACTTCGAAAAAGACCGTTCAGAGGGCTTTGCATATCGTCTACCATGCTACTGAGGCACACCTGAATGAGGTTGGCCGGCAGAGTGTCCGAGCGGAATCCGTCGTAGAAGGCCAGTGCAGTGCTGAATGCTGGCGTGGGGATGCCTAGCTGTGCAGCAGTGGCCACCACATGGCGCCAGGAAGTCTGGCAGTCGCGGATGGCATCCACAAAGAAACTGTCGAGCAGCAGGCAGCTCAGTGCGGGGTTCTTGTCGAAGGCTGCCTTGATGTTGCCCAAGAAGGCACTGAGGGAGAACGATAAGAATGCAAATATAAAAGATTGATTAACCTAAGGCGGAAGTCCCTTTGTTCATTTAACAACAAAACTGAGAAAAGTGACAGCCAAAAGTGACAGTGCAAGTGACAAGAGGACTTCGATCACTAGCTTTCAGCACAAGCAAAGCGGAGTTATAACAAAGGAAATGTCAGGGTGTTTTCAACACACACACACACACACACACACACACACACCACCCACACACACACACACACACACACACACACACACACACACACACACACACACACACACACACACACCTTAAGGAAGCAAAATGTAACCGGAGGTCACAAAGGTTATTTTAATAAACACTCAGATTAGTTGTAATTTTACAACAAGCAGCAATTATGATTTTCAAAAGTGGCCAATTAATTTTATGTTTCTGTTCAGGCATAGTAAGAAAACATATAAGATGCTATATTTTGGGCAAACCAATCATTGTACTCTTGTACTAATACGCCGTAGCTGCTTAGTGCTAGCAAACAGAATACTTACAATGTCACAATGCCCCTACCTCATAGGAATGATTCCAGAATGAGTACAATTAATAGCATTTATAATTTAGAGCATCTGGAAGTGTCATAAATACGATAAGCACGTCGAAACTGTTTATAGCAAAGTCGCATCTGACATGAAAATACCTTGGTTATATCAGTTATATTTGTTATAAGCATATAATTGTTACATGCTGATATCAGTAAGACTGATTTATTTTGTAACATCAGTTAATTCATTTTGTCGAGAATCAACTATTGAAAGTATGTATCTGTGCCACCTTCTGGAAAGCTCGATAAATGGAAATGTACCTCCCCCAAAACGACCAATTGTCTACTAATTACACTGTCTCTAGGATCAGTCGTTTTCATTA
Organism: Dermacentor silvarum; assembly: GCF_013339745.2. NCBI lineage: Eukaryota > Metazoa > Arthropoda > Arachnida > Ixodida > Ixodidae > Dermacentor > Dermacentor silvarum. Next base: position 187,072,470 of record NC_051156.1, read on the forward strand.
CACTATCTCTGGGATCAGCCCACTTTGCCATTACACTGTCTTCAGGATCAGCCCACATTATTCAGCGAGAAACCATGGAAAACAAGGGAAGAAAGCTTCACTTTAATAAAGAAATTATGCACTTATTATGTGCTGCCCTGTGTTCAGCTATCTGGCAAGATAGCAGCAGCCACGATCAGCAAAGTCTGGGAGTGTTTGCAAAGAGTGCTTTGGTTTAGCACAATCACAGCATCACAAATGAAATATCTGCGCCATGTGTTGGACACAATGTCTTAATAGCACTTGCACATAAAGATCAGTCATACTCACCTCCGGATAATGCAGCCACCACGCCACATCAAAGCAATGGCCCCGTAGTTAAGGTTCCACTTGTATTCCTGGGCTGCACTTCGCAGAAGCATAAAGCCTTGGGCATAGGACACAATCTTGGAAGCATACAGTGCCTGAAAGAGCACAAGATGAAGGATTTGATTGACTGACAATGTATCAATCTTTTTTTTTTTCATTTACTGGTCGACTGATTGCATTTGAAGCCCCAAAACAACACAGAGGCCATGAGATGTGCCACAGTGAAGGACCCCGAATTAATGCGACCACCTGTGGTTCTCAATGGGCACCTAAAGCTTGCTACAGGGTAATTTTCGCATTCTGCTGATAACCGAATGTAGCCACGACGGCAGGGAACTGAACCCGCAACCTCAACCCCATCAGCAGAACACCACCGCCACTGTACCACTGCAGCAGGCATAAGATGAAAGCTCGCTTCAACAAGAACAGTGTGCATTAAAGATTTGTGTAATAAATAAGTTGAAGCAACCTTTAAACAGTTTATGCTTTTTCGGTCATAACAAAATGTATGCTGCTAGAATAAGCCCTAAAGAACCAAAACAACCAAGATGTTTTTTTCTTTTTCAAGCAGTAGACATAGTTTAGCTTTGTGGCAAAAATTGGCACTACTTATCTGCAAATTTTCGGTACAGCAAGTCCATACCGTATCTGCTACAAGACGAAACTGGGATCGGTCTTAGGCTGAAGAAGTGCATTATGCTCACCTTCCGAATGTGCTCGACAAACTCCGTGGGGTCACCAGTCAGCTTTCCAGTAGGGCCGGACAAAATCTTGCTCGCCTCAACCCTCTGGTCCTTGAGTGAAGACAGGCAACGGGCAAATACAGCCTCTCCTGCAAACAACAATAGAAAAGGTATACATTATTAAAATAGTTCTGGGGTTTTACATGCCAAAACCACAGTATGATTATGAGTCGTATCATTGTCAGGGTATTAATTTTGATCATCTGGGTTCCTTTAATGTGTACCTGAATCCAAGAAAACAAGAGTTTCTTGCATTTCCCCACCATCACAATGCAACCGTTGCTACCGGGATCGCACTTGTGGCCTCAAGCTCAGCAGGCAAGAAGTTGGAGTGGCACCCTCTTGCGAGTGACATCACGCCCAGGATGCCACTCGCTCCAGCTCATTCAGCTGCTGCATGTGCTCGATCGCTACATGCATGCTCGGGTATTAAGTACGCCAGCCATACTTCCGGAAGGGCGTTTAGGCTGCTTTCAAACCTAAACTGCAGTTTCTTTTTTCGAAACCACATGAATCGTGAAAATTTGCGACTTGGATATCAAGAGATGTAGCGTTGAAGTAATGGGTCTACGGCTGTTTCAATGCAGAGGTGGGCCATGTCTGTCCATAAATTTTGCATAAATAGACTGTCTGCAAATTCAGCATGCAATATTTTATACGATGCTTCGCTCGAAACATAACATTCCTTTACCACTTCCTCATGGCAGACATTGTATTTTACATGGAACAGCAATCTTGGCATTTGGTGTCACCATCATAAATCTGTGGTAGAATACTGCCTGTGAAGCTTCCATCAAGATTATAAGTGCGCTGGTGAGTTTTAGTCAAACGTAGGCACTGCAATAATGTGTAAAAGAAAAAGTTAAGCACACATTTCGTATGAAAAGAAATGACTGCTACTTTCACCGTTCTCCAAAACAGGCACCCAGAAAAAGCATTGTTCATAGCATTTAACACGACTGCTCATCATGTATATTAGTGTACACTTCACGAATACCATAACAGCAATCACCTAAAAGAAAAGTTTCGTGGTTAAGATCAAGAGCCACACCATTACAAGCGACCTGCAGCAGCCTTTATATCGACAATAAGGCACACCCCTTCTACAAAAGAAGCAACTAACAGTCGTTATGGAATTATTGCGAGGCACGCATTGTTCACGAGACCCAATCATTCACTACAACTTTGAATTGAAACCACAAAGCAGTTCTTTACAGTGCCAGTTACAATACCTAAAGTAAACTCAAGGCACTAAAGTGCAGCATCTTGAAGAGGAAAATCAAAGTACCTTCTGCATCACGATGTCTCGAACCTCTGTGGTTTAATTAAACAAATTCGGAGCTATTCACTTGATCCAGTTCATAAAAGACCACCTCCTATACCAGCCTCATAAAGAAGACGCCACAAACTTCACGAATTCACTTGATTTTTCCCCTTCACCGGTGAATGATGATATCTTCGATGTGTCCCATACTACTATTGAATGAGGCTTCGGCTTCTTGCTAGCTGCAGCCATACGATCTAAAAGGCATATTTCGCCCGAATATTTTGGCCGAGCAGCTCTGTCAGTTTCAACAAACGGATCCGTCATAACGGTTCCTTACGTAACAAGCACTTGTTCATTGCAGAACAGAGTTGAACATGTAGTGCTGAAAGAGGAATAAATATAGGTCGATGCCTTCTCTAGGCTGCAAACACCTGAAAGTGTCAACTAGCTTTACTTCAAATTCCCGGCACTTAAATTTAACTGGCGAAGAACGGCCTAATATTGAGAAGCAGTTCAAAAAGCAAGCAGCACAGGCAGAATTTAGACTGCGGTGTTATTTCACTACTTGTGCTACTGCCAAACGTTTGTGAAAAAATGCGAAAGTTCAATATTATACCATGAACTACTCGTCGTGAGCAAATGTGGTTTAGCGGGTTGAAATCCAAATAAATACTGTCGAAGTCATATACAGCCAGGATTTATTACATACTTGTTGCACCATGTCAAGTATGGTCGCTTAACTGGACTGTTCTATACCGTGTTTTTGCGTTGATGCTTTTATTATTCACGTGAACTAGAACTGCAGAGTAAAACCGCACATGAAAAACCCGCAATGCTCTCGACTAAGCTATATCGGTTGGCACTGTAGCGTTGCCTTTGATGAATAATATATTGTTCTACAAGAAATAAGCTCTTTGAATAAATTTTTACAAATAAAAACATTGTAAAGATATATTTGTAAGGACCGTCATAACTGTACTAGCATAGGGAATGAGAGCGAACAAATGGAAACACTGCCGGAGGCGCCCGGACACAGCTCAAACTAAAGCCGGTTTAGCACAAACTGTAGCAGACGGTAGGCACGGCGAGTCCATGCCCTGACATTACGCAAGCGGCGCTCGCAGTGCCCCTGTAGGTCGTTCTTGGGGCTAATGGCCCCTGGGCTACCACGGCAGGTATTTAATATTTCACAAAACCTGCATAAAGCTTGGCTTGCAGACCTAAAGTGCACAGCAACCTCCCTAAAAAAAAAAAAAAGCTAGCCTGAATTCCATGATAACTTGAACAAGTTTGCATATTTTTTGTTTGGTTTCTCACACATGCAGCACATATTTTTATCAGGGCTTTCAAACAAAACAAAAGTATTCCCAACGTTTTCTTCTGTCACAAAGTTCTATGCAGTACGCTGCAATGCCTGTAGCATTTTCTCAAATGGTTGAGATAACTGCCAAATCAACCACAATGCGGATATTGTATGTGAACAAATAGGGGCCAATACCTACATTGTACAATTTGACCGAAACTGGTCATCGCTTTCATAGCCACAATGGTTTCTTTCTAGATTTGTGGCTACGAGCTCACCCATAGGGACTAAATACCAGGTAAGAAAGAAGCAGCAGCCTAGCCTGCGCAATGCTCCTTTTAAAATATGGGATCATTCAGTGAGCCACGCATAAAAGGTTTAGGTTCTTGCTTATCTCATTGCACATCGCCATGGCCATGCTGTACTACCACTCATCTGTTTCAACCTTGCCTTCCATTCATCACTACCACAGGCAGTCTCTCCCAAATCACTTCCATCGTACAAGCCACGAAACTCACCATAGGCCCCATGTCTCAAACGCCAGACAGTAATTGAACAGCATGGGGGGGTTCAGCTGGCTGTCACATCACTTATGAAGAACAAATCAATGAATTGCCACATTTTGGGCAAAGAACAAAATACGTTCTCGTGGTTGTTTTTATGACGCACTTCAGTTCACCCACAGAAATGCAGTGCACTGCAATGTGCACTATATGTACAATTTTTTTTAAGAGGAACTCACCAATCAATGTAACTGGAATTCCATGCTGGAGTGCAGATATTGCTGTCCACTTGCCTGTTCCTTTCTGCACGTCAAGAAACAGTAACAACAATGCAATATTGCATTACGAGGGACGCAGACATGGTAAAAAACAGTATTAAAAAAATTTGCAAGGGAAAAGCACATTTCCAATGCATAAACAAAATTGATTGAAGTGGTTTATCAATACGAACTAAAAAAGAAAAAGAATGAAAAAATCGTGTCCAGGAGCTAAACTTTGTGTAGGGTTTTTTTTTTTTTCGCCATCAATTACTGGCTCAACGAAGTTGCACTCCCACCATTTCCAGGATCAACCACCTGGCACGACGAATAAGCAATGATTAGAACTAGAGGAGAACCAATCCTTCACAAAATACAGCCCCTGCACCATCAAACCCAAAACAAAGATTATGGGACTTGACCAAGACAACATGAACAAAACTAAAAAGCAAAGGCAAACAAGTCAGATATAGGCTCACCTGCCCAGCAGAGTCTCTGATCTTTGTCACAAGGGGCTCATTGTCAGTGTCCTTGAACTTGAGAATGTTGCTTGTGATTTCAATTAGGAATGAGTCAAGAACACCCTTGTTCCACTTGGCAAGAACCTATAAGAAACAACAAAATTTTCATTGCTCTGATAGGAACCTGGCTCCTGCATCAGTGAAAATCAATGCATTGAGCAAGTTATGCAAAGTCCTGCAAGCTGCACTTGCATGCACTTGAAGCCACATGCATGGACGTAAAGTAATGCATTAGTTTTTCAAGTTGAGTAAAAATCTATTCATCACAAGGACAACAAAAACTGCTGCTGCTCATAAGCATGGGTCAGTGAACGGTTCCAAACGTACAGAACTGTCTCCTGCTACAGGCAATTCCTTCACGACCATGCTGTTTCGCCACATGTGTTGGCATCCCTTCGGCAAAATATCAATCTTCGAAACCTTCGAACAACAACTTATGCAGTTATGCAGAAATAGTGCACATCTGGGAACCTATGTGAAGCGAAGCCTTCCGGAATTGGTTAAGCAAATGCTACAAATTGGACTGTTTCATTCCTGCATCTTTGGCGTAAAGGAAACTGATGCACGCACATGTGCTTTCGCACACCCGTGCTACGCAGTGTGACACGCACCGAGATCTCAAAAATCTAGTTGGCATTGGCACAACAGAAGTATACGAGCGATTGTGGCCTAATGGTTAGAGCATCGGGTTGCTCTGCTGGATGACAGAGGCTCAATCCCACCATCAAGCACGTAATGCAAATAGTTCTTTTTTAAGTGTGAGCTATTCAGAATCAATGAATGAATTCTGATTACCACGATTTGATTAATTATGAGGCATGCCGTAGTGGGAGACTCCAGATTAATTTTGACCACCAGGGGATGTTTAACATGCCCCCAATGCACGGAACACTGGTGTTTTTGCATTTCGACCTTCTCGAAATGCGGCCGTCGCAACCGGAATTTGATCCCGCGACTGCATGCTTAGCAGCGCAACACCATAGCCGCTAAGCCACCGCGGCAGGTGGCAGTCGGGAAAGTCCGGGAGGGTTCGCAAATAATGCTTCGCTTTAAGACTGTTAATGTTAAAGGGCACACCAACTGCTTTATAAATATGCCATCATGGGGACCCATGAAAAAGTGTAGGCAACCTATAAGAAAGCTGGTTCATTGATTTGGATGAAAATTGGCACTGCACGCAATCGGTGAAACAATCTGCTAGCTGTTCCTGTTCAATCCAGTCATGGTCATGCATTTCTGGAGGGAGGGCTCAGCTCCTCAGGAATAATGACAACCTCATGAAACTTTTTTCCTCACATCGTGACATCATCCCTTGATCTACACCAGGTACAAGCCTGCATTTCATCAACTAAGATCCTTCTGACTGACCTACTATACCAATCACGTACTACTAGGCACACCGACCACAGAGCGCTCATGCAAACCATACATGAAGCGCTAACATGCATCAACAGCCAGGCAGTTACAGTTGTGCACTTGGCACTCCGCAACGCACCTCGCTCATCTGGTCGTGGTTCAGACCAGCTGCGTTTTTCATGAGGTGATAGGCCTCACAGATGAGCTGCATGTCACCATATTCAATGCCATTGTGGACCATCTTGACAAAGTGACCCGAGCCACCGTCACCAACCTGCACAAAAATACATCATAGCTTAAACTGAGAAGGTGGACACAATCAACATAAGGAAGCACTGAGGACAATAGGACAAAATTATGTGTGTGTCTGCGAGATAACCCACTCACTATGAGGGATGACTATAGCTTCAAGTAAACTTCCACCATGCCCTCAACCATGTCCAAACCTTAAAGCAACTCGACATAAATGTCAGCACAAAGCTAGAGCTCCACAAGACATTACTTTTACAAGTTAAAGTAGTCAGACACGAATGTAAGAGAGAATAAGTTTTTCCTGTGCAGTTTCTTTGGCATGGCCTAAATCCACAGGTACACACAAACTCGCTTACTTACTGCAGCAATTTCCCAGGAGCTCGGAACTGCTGCCCACCTGGCTCGAACACTGCGAGCTCGCCTCGTGCCGCCACGCTCGCGTACCCGTTCACTTCTTCCCAGAGCTTGGGTGGCCGCTCCGATCCTCTAGCGGCACCTCGCGGCACTTACATATGACATTTTACCCCCCACTTTAGAAAGTTGTTTCATTTAAACAACTTTTCGAAGCACGTGCATGGGTAAAGTTCGCAGTCCGTAAGGCACAAAGTGTTCACATGTAAGAGTTTTTCCACACGTACATAAGTAGTTCATGAATGTCCACAAAGGCAGCAAATGCAGTAGGCACACTTCATGCTGCAAATTTACACTCGGCTCATTTAGTCCATGCCTACATATTCGCTACCCGTTGTATATTCTGCCAATTCTTGTAGACGAGTGGTAGGTCACCCCTCTGAAGTACAAATTGCTTGCCTAAGCAGCAATAAACCATCATTACTACATTCATTAAAAGAAAGGTATTCACATTGTGAAATCTAAGAAACTGGTCTAAAAAAGGATGCTGAAGAGACACTAAATTAGCTCTGACTGATGAATTATTCTTTCAAAACTCCATTTTCATTGATCTCGCAGTACAACGATGATTACTAAAACAGAAAATGAAGGCAAGACTACAACTTTTATGTTCAATTTCTCGCCATGACCACAATGTCAGCATCTGTGTGATGCCATAGAACTCAATGTAATTTCACATTTTTGGCCCATTTGAAACAGTAAACCTTATTACACTTTGTTTAGTTCAGTCTTTGGCTCCTTTAGAATGCAATGTAGTCCATCTTTATCTATAAAAAATTAACTAGGCCGTAGCAGAGAATGAAAATCCATGACATCACAACGAGCTAGTGCAGAAATGTCAAAGCGGCATCGCCATCCGTCTTTAATTTTTTCCTGGCATTGAAGACCCCTTCTTCACGGTAAGGAATGGCTTTTTTCTAGAAGCATAATTTAATAGAGCTCTTTAGTGCCTCTTTAAAGGACAAATCGTAATTACTCACCCAATCACAGCATGGCTCTCCATCTGCCTTTGCAGAAATGCTCTGGAAGATTTCCTTGATGTGGGGCCTGAAAGAAATGCAAAGTGTCAGTTATCAAAACAATGGTCTCTAAGCCAGAATCCAAAACTTGCTGCACAATTTCCCAGAGTGCGTCAAAAAACAATGGGCAGCTTCGCCCGTAGGGGAAGCGCCGACTGCGATAGCACGTTTTAGCATTTCGATTGAACTTCTTGGGCGGTGTTCTAACTATACACAGCTCCGACCAACATAAACTGTCATGATTAAAAGCTTTAACACACCGTGATATGGCACAGGCACCACTACACTGCCCGTAAAATTACATTACTTTCAGTTTCATAACCGATATTCTTTTGCACTTTTGATACTAATTGTTAGCCTTTCAAGATTTAAGATAAAAGGCATGCGCTGTGAATGTTATGTTTCATGACAATTGTTTATGGGCCACCTTTCTCAAAATCCCGAGGAATATTTTAGTCGAGAACGTAAGACCTGGCATGATCAACCGTAGTGATAGAATAGTGTAGCAATATAACCGCATATACGGCATGAATAAGCATATAGCATACATATACCTAAATATATGATCCTCATGGGAATGCCGACAGCGAAAACATGCTTGGAGTGTCTATACATTTGCTATCGCAATAAAAATGTGTGAACTATCAAGCAACTGTCTAGCGGGAATATGGATTGACTGTTGTGCACACAGTCTAAGAATCTCAGTTCTCTAACTACAGGTTTTCAACTAAACCAGCATTCCAGCTTCAAAATGCTAACGAATTACAGAATGTTCCAGACATCCTTTTAAAAAGTTGCAGCATTGAATGATAGCAGGCTTTTCCATTCTGCTTGTGCAAATAAGTAGCTAATTAAATTTTGCTTGTTAGTACTCTTTTTAGCCTAACAATGAAAACAGAAAATCTAGAAAGGTGGGAGAAAGGCTGCTAAAGGATCTTTTCATTTTACGTGAAAGTCGAGGAAAAGAGCTTCAATTCTACTATGCCTGCGGAGATGGTGAAACACTGCACTACTGTTACTAAACGACATGTTTTATAATTGAGTGGATAATCCTACCTTGACAACATTACCTAAGGGAATGATATTAGACATTGTTTTCAAAACAAAAAAGTGTCACTCATTACAGGAGCCTGTTGCGACTGGCAGCTGGATTCATGCAAAGCCATGATAGCATTAGTGTGAATTATTGGCGCATGAAAAAGAGGACCAAAAAATGTATTGACTGATGAGTGTTATCACAATGTGGCACCTCGGATGTGAGAGACTATAGATTGGAGAGCTGCAGATAAATTGACCATCCAGGGTTTCTTTAATGAGCATTCAAAGCATTCCATCTCCATTGGTATGCAGACCCCCCGTAAGAAAAAAAATCAATCTGATCATTAACAGATCACTGTATCCAGGGTGATGTGACACCCATTTAATATGAAGTGCAGTAAACAACATGGATCATTACCACTATAAGTGGCTTTGCCGTAGTTATCTGAACAAAACAAAGGGATCATGGGGAAATGGAGATTATAACAGTGGGAAGACAAGGCAAGCACGTCAGCCTGAAGCCAACATTTCGACATAGGCACTCGTCTAATAAAGGCGAGTCCCTGACAGAGGCAACTCCTTTTGTCAAAATGTTGACTCCAGCCTGAAGCTTCCCTCATTAAACCACTGTTGATCATTTCATTATACTAAACTCTAATTGACAGGAATCTCAGCTAAGAGCTAGACGGGACCCACCAGGCATCGGGGTTGCCGCCAGGCATGAGCGACGGGCCTTGGCGTGCACCTTCCTCACCGCCGCTCACTCCAGAGCCCACGAAGAGGATGCCCTTGCTTTTGAGGGCCTCACAGCGGCGCTCGCTGTCCTGGTACTCCGAGTTGCCACCATCAATGATGATGTCGCCTTTGTCGAGCAGAGGTACCAGCTTGTTGATAAAGCCGTCGACTGCCTCTCCAGCTGTCCAAAAGTGAAAATTGCATGCATCGTCGTTGACACTCGATCGTTCAAATGCAATTTGCGAGGAAGTGTAAGAGGGAACTGAAAACATTTTCATGACACAGCGATGTCAATAATGAGTACTTTCATGCAACACCAGCTGCCGAGGAAAAAACATCCCTAGAGTATCCTCTTCGTCAGCTCCGTTGCTAAATGTTTCATGCATGCGAACGATGCTTCCTAGCATCTTGTTGCAACTGCAGGTTGTTGTGCTATATTTTCTAGCACTGGATTGCTCAACTTTCATCCACAGCTGCTAATGAATGACGTTAGATATGCTGATCTCCTAAGATTTAGCATATGCACTCTGCTCGCCTGTGTTCTCATGCACAATCAGTTGGAGCAACAGCTTCCTGAGCTAATGTGCCAAATATTAAAGCCAGGTGAAGTACATTCTTTCAGTCAAGTGTTTATTGCTCATTTATTATGATGCTTACTTCTGCCACAACAGCATGATACGCATGTTGAAATTGATGGCTTGATGTCTCGTCTGGCTCGGTAGTAAGTTGATGTTAAAAAATGTCACAGTTTCGCCCTAAGGGCGAAGTAATGAATGCGATAGCAACACAGCAATGTCATACGAAGAAAGGTGAGCGGCTTTGGTAGCAATATGAATTGTAGTAAACATGAGCTGATTAAGTAAGCAGGTGTGCTGCGGCGTAAGTAGACCAACATGAAGAGAGACTCGATGACCACGAGAAAGCGCCCAACATGAAGAGAGACTCGATGACCACGAGAAAGCGCGTGTGAAACGGTGGTGTTGATGAGAAGCGCTTCCCGTGGGCAGCGCGTGCGAAGGGACACACCTGTAGTGCTGCACTGCCGATCCGGGCAGCATTGCATGTGTAGCGTGCGTTGGAAAATGTGGCCCGACTATTACTAACTGAATGAACAAGCGTGGTGTGAGCGCGCACAACAAACATGAATAGATCACACTGAATGACTGCAGACACGACTGTCAAAACGCTGGCAGCAAGCGCATACACCGCAGCGGGCGAAGGTACAGTGCGGTCTATCGCTTCAACGGAAACTGAGCGGCGAGTGCACGGCGCATAAAGGTCAGAGCCGTGTGGAGATAAGAGACGGTGCGGGTGAGCGACGAGCGCGGTTGTTGGCAGAGTAGAAGCTTAGAACTGTGCTATCTGCCACAGGCAATTTTTTTAAGTTTGCTGAAACTAAAAAAACACCCTTTATATGCATGTCAGAGTTTACTTCTGGTATTATTCCATAAAATCAAGTTATTACCTTTTCGATGCTTCTTTTTTCAATGCCTCTGGAATTTTCAAGTGAGTTGGCACCGGTCAATTTTATTTACAGCAAATTTGCACATGACTACAGTTTCCTTTTATGGTGGACTCACGCTTGAACACTATTTTACTCTGAAGCACCATGATGTTGTGCAAGGCCAGCAAGAAAGAAAAAGTGGCAGTTTCGCCAGAAAGGCGAAGCATCGATTGCGATAGTAAATTGATACAGCTATACAAAGTATGGATAGCAGTTTTATCGGCCATATAAACAAGCAAACAGTCGCTTACTAACTAAATTAACAAGCATGGTGTCAGCGAACACAGGCAAACATGAACCCATTACACTCAATCAGCGCGGACACTCGCTGTCAAAACGCTAGCGTGAGGAAGCGCGGCAGCAGCAGCGAGCTAAGTGACCTTCATGCTGTCTTTTTCTTCAACGCAAATTGAGCGGCGAAAACGCACCACGCACAAAGCCATGAGCCGTCGAAGCACCTAAACTCTGCCCTCAATGCAGATCGCTTTCAAGATATGGCGCGCGCGGCCGCGGAACTACGCAGTTGCTGCGGGAGTACAACGCCCTCCCTCCTCCCTCTCCTCCTCTGAAACCGGCGCGCTTACTTCCGGCTTTTCCCCCTTGCGCGCTTTCACTCGCTGATACAGCATACGGCGCGCGGCGACAGTGACGTTATCACCCCTGGACTTTATACGAAACATCACGGCGACGCCAACGGCAAAAATGCGCCTGTATCCATATAATTGCTATCGCATTCGCAATAAGACTACCTCCCAACCTGTGCTTCAATTCGAACCCGGTAATGCCAAGCATAGCTTACACGACATTCTGCTGTAAACCTAAGGTACATAACAGCATGTACGAAATTCAAGCCGATACAGGGTCATCTTTGTTTTGTTTATCATTACAAGCAAGCATGCATCTTCTCAAGGCATCATTTCACACTAAGGCAGATCATCCACAATTGAGCCTCGCTGCCTGGGCATCACAAAATATAGCCTGACCTTTGACAAGCAGAACAATTCGGCGTGGAGTCTTGAGCTTGGAGACAAATTCATCAAGGGAGTGGGCACCGATAACCTTAGTCCCCTTTGCCTCTTTCTTGAGGAACTCGTCCACTTTCTCGACCGTTCTGTTGAAGGCACATACCTAGGGGGAAAAAGGGGTAATTTCAAAGCATTATAGACAGACAAAACTATCAAGATGCAACAAGAAGCGATGTGTTCCTTTATGCCTTTAAAGGGGCCCTGAAACACTTTTTATCGAAGTGGAGAAAGACATTTGAAGTGAAAATAGGTTATTTCAGCATCCCTTTGCAGGAAAAAGTATTTCAATGCGTTCAGCAGTAGCGGGAGTTATCAGCAATCAAACACTGCCTCCGTTGTGCTGCCCTACCTCCTTCAATGCCTTGCACTGCGAAGGCTACGGCTAAGTGGGGCGGGCCACAACGCTCTGCCTCCGAGACGTCACCGTGGCGCGCAGTTCAAATTTCATTTTGGACTTCCGATTTTGGTGCCTACGACACGCTAAACGTAAGCCAAACGCGGTTGTCCTCAGCGAGCCGCAGTGCGCTTAGCCAGTGGACTCGTGGCGGCACCTCGCGGCGGCCGCGAAGTAGCCGACCGCAGCGACCAATAGCAGCCGCGTATTGGAGTGTGCTTTATTACGAAATAAAGCACACAGAAAAGAGCGAGGATCATGGGGTTTTTGAAACAAGAGCGTTTGAGAGAAAGATAACTTCGCGCTCCGCTTGCGAGCTCCACGGACCACGTGCGACAGCAGAACTTGGCTGGGATGTTCACAACAGCGTATACTACCCGCGGACTATGTTATTTCACCAAGCCCGAGTGGTGGTTCAGGGCCCCTTTAAACGTTTCTTATAGCTTTGAATCTCGAGAACTCGCAGCTCTTTACTCGTTGCAAAACTTACCAAGAATAGTTCATCATACCCAACCATGCAGACGACACTCTGGTACTTCAAACACTAGAAGGTAGACTCATTTGCTGCGAAGAAGCCACAAGTAGCTGTGACATCATAAATGTAGTGGTGAGACCTCCAAGCCACAATGGAAAATATCAGTGGCAAGTCGAGAAAGCAATGACACCTGCCCCAAGTGTCTTAGTGTCCAAGTGTGACAGGGTAACATGTCACAATACAGCTTTAACACATAAGCAAATCCGATACAGAATTAAAAGTCGACAGCCACTGTCGGCATACGCTAAAGAGGATGAAGGCGAAAGAAAGCCTGCCCGCTCACGAGACATTCATTACATTACTTGACATTTTCGTTCTAATGCGTTGTTACTTCCTATTACTTGTTTTCTCCCACCAAAAGTCGTGGGTTCGAGTGCCTTAATTAACTCTACCTTAATTAACACCAAAGGTGGGTAGTGAGTTTGACTCGCTTCCTTCGCGATGTCAATTGGAATCCAAATTGGGGATATGGCCGGTTCGCCCATATTTACATGTTGGGTCGTGGGTTCGAGTGCTTTAATCAACTTCACCTAACACCAAAAGTTGTGGGTTCGACTCCCACCAAAGGTCGTGCGTTCGACAAACACAAGAACAGCCATGCATTTCTGCGCAAATTTCGGGATTTAATATCTCGAAACTCGTGTCATCCTGAGAATTCGTCCCAAGTGGATTCGCCTTGCGAACTCCATGGCTATAATTTGTAAACTGCAATACGGGTCATAAGGTAATTAGTTAAAAACTTAATTAGTAAATTTTTGTTCATTCGTCGATTATGCATTTCAATTTTTTGTGCAGGTAATGTCCGCCTCTTCGAGCTCTAGACCAGCTCATGAGCTAGAATTGTGTTATCTGCCACAGGCAACCTTTAAAAATTTTTGAAAGTGTTCGCTGAAACCCCCTATTGCAATATGAGAGCACAAAAGAGAAAATGGTAGAATTAACAGGAATACAAAGGTGCAAGTTATTGTGTTGTGTCTTACACGAGATGTGTATAACGGGCTGAGAGAGAGCTCTTAGAGGTGTTTTGCATTGCTGACTATATAAGAAGTTAGTGCGGTAGCCTATATGCATCTCATGTCATCATAAATTGAATAATCACATGTTACCCATGTCCCCACACTAAAACATACAGTAAAATATATTACGATTTATTTTTACATAACAGTATGTTGATGTCATGATGTACGATGTATGATGTCACCTTTGACACGAAAATACTACTTTCGTTACATCCGGTATTTGTTATAAGAATACATTCATTACATGCCGATATCGGTGAAAACATTTAAAGTTTGCTTCCTTATATCCAGTAATTCCTTATATCCGATAACTCGTATTGACGTCTGACAGTAAAGTCAATAGTCTGCTTTATTACATGTGAGCATTTAATACAGCAACCTTTAAACGTATGCGCTGTTGTCTACGTGCATGACTAGAAAGACTGGCTAGAGACAAAAGACCACATACAACAAAAAGTTCTGAATGCTCACCACAAAGCCATGGTCATTCATGTTCAGGATCAGGTTCTGTCCCATGACCGCCAGGCCAATAAGGCCTATGTCTGCCCTGCACAAAGAAAAGACAGGTACACATTAATTATTTCAAGATATTCAGTGGAACGGCACCTTTCTTGCATCTCTGTAATGTTCAAGTCTAAAACATCTAATGTAGTAATGTAATGTATGTAGAATATCTGAAGACTTATAGAGACAAGATTTAATAGAGCCAAGAGGTGTATGTCTGGTGCAAATGCTTTGACAAACGGATTTTTGCTGAAATGTTGGCTCCAAACTGCACTTGTCTCTTCCTCTGTTCTCAAAAATATTTCAATGTGTGTCCACCATGCATGGCTTCAAGTAAACTTTCACATTATTAGCAGGAAAGTACAATGGCCTAATCCAAGGCTAGAAAGCAGCATTTTAGGGTAGTAGACTGTAACCATATGCTGCTAGTGCAACAAAATACCTTGCAAGCATTAACACAGGTGCATTGCAAACTGCAAGCAGGTGTTAGCCTTTGCTTTTGGAAGTCTCGCATGCTGCAATAATGGCGTGACACGCCTAAAAATTTGCGGACACTGCTCCAGCAATTGTGTGTGTCTTGATTTCAGATAATCCAGATAGCAAGCACTAATTAGACTGAACTGATTGGTCAGCCATTTCACGAACAGCAGAAATTGCAACTTCTTTCGCTGTATGATCACTGACGTATCAACCTGTCGCGTGTACATCCATTGCACAAGTACAGCCAATGTGTAAAAAGTAAAATTTATAAGAAATTGTTTTGGAGCAATTTCTCCAAGCATGACAGCTTGCTAAATCCTCATGATTGGTGCAAACCCAAAGTGCAGTAAAAAAAAAGTTATAAAACCACTAAGCATCGGAGAAATGTTCCACGAAAGTGGCAGCCACTAAAGTGGACAAAGTGCCTAGTCTGAAGCAGAAGTATACTGCCGATCAAACAGTGTCATGCACACATCAGTTTCATCTACATATCAAACAAGTACGGATGAATCTCGCCAGAGCGCAACAGAAACTTGCAAAACATTGCAAAGAAGTTTCTTCAAGGAAATTCACTTACTCAATGTGCAGTTTGCCATTTGTTAAAAGAGAGGTAAAAAATAGGAAACAATTGTGAAGCACCATCTCCGAGGTAGGTCCAGGAAGGAATATCTGGAGAGGACTTAGGGAGCCCTTTTGTTGAAAGCAGAGAGATTTGCAAGCATAAAATATTCGCCTACACGCTACTCTGCAAGGGAGAAGGAGGGAAATGCCCTAGACGAAGGAGGGCAAATCAAAATGAAAAAAAAAGAAAGAAAAATAGAACAGCACGACCATATCTTGATTTCACTTTTGGCCTTTTCAGTGATGAAGTCTGGCGTCTCATTTTGATTTCACTGCGGGCTTTTCTAATTATAGCTATAGCGCTTTGAAAGCGAACCAACGAACAAAAAATCGAGGGCTTGATAGTGCGCGAATAGAGACTGCCAGGGACCTAATATGTGCCTGTGTGTCAAAGGGCTGACATCACAAACAGACATCAGCCCACATCGAAGTTGAATCATGGGAGGCGCACCCTAGCTTCCAAAACCCCATCATCTGAAACGGATGCTTGGGAACATTTAACGAAAATATTACATCGAGCTACATTGAAAGATGAGTCATCTGTAATAACGAATTGCTCATTCTTAGCTAAAGCAGAGCTTCCATATGGGCAAGGAAATGACGAAAAGAGAAAATCGGAGTGGCGCCACCTGTTGCGCACTATGGTGCCTCTCGCGTGACGTCAGCACTGGCTGATTCACAGAGAGCGGCAAAGAGGGAGGTCGCGTAGAGATTACGTCAACTGTCAGTTCGGGGCGGGCTGTTCAAACTGAGGAGCAGCAGCGGGACCTTCGGCGACAATATTCTACGCAACGAAGTGATCTGTTGGAACAAAGGAAGCGATGGGTAGACTTGTAGACGAATAATCTATCGATCTAGCTCGACTTATTTTCCTCTGCGTCCCTTTAACCCGAAAACGGCACTTGCGACGTTACACGTGACGCGAAACGGCAGCAGCTTACGCGCTGAGTATAGGAAGGCACTGCAGGTTGCATGTACGCGATCAAAAGTATATGAGCGAGCGCTATAGGCGATGGCGTACTCGGGCGGCTCGCCTACTTTCTCATCCACTGGTTGAGCTTCATCGCCGCTGGTGCAGGCGCGACACGGGCAGCCGCTCGGCTGGAACCTCTGCAACGCTCGCGGCGACAGCGACAGCGACCGGTCCACCATCGCGGTGGACTACCTCGTCCTCGCCGCTTCAGCCGCGGCGGCGGCTCCAGAAACTCCTCCACCGACGCCTCGGGTTGAGAGCACGGTGATGATGATCCCAGACAATGGCACATACCCACAACACGAGGGATTGATTGTCCAAGAAGCGGGCGGCAGAACAACGAATTGGCAGTTTCGCCCACAGGCAAATCATTGAACGCGATGGCAACGTTTCGCGCTGCGCTCGAGCTCTTCGGTGTTCTAACCGTACGAAGGCGATATGGCGCCAGAGCCTCGTGCGGCACACGTGGCCGCTTCACGTAGAGTGCGCGGCGATTGAAACGCCGTACTCGGACCCCGGACGCTAGTTTAGAGTTGGGGCGCTTAAAATTAAATTACGGGGTTTCACGTGCCGAAACCACGTTCTGACGAGGCACGCCGTAGTGGACGACTCCGGAATCATTTGGACCACCTGGAGTTCTTTAACGTGCACTTAATTCGAAGCACACGGGTGTTTCTCGCATGTAGCCCAGATCGAAACCCCGGCCGCCGTGGCCGGGGTTTGATCCCGCGACCTCGTGCTTAGCACCCCAACACCATAGCCACTACGCAACCAGGGCGGGTGACCGCCGAGGTGCCAAATTCAGTCACGATGTATCATAAAGGCCTTCGCTGTCATCGTATATATAACAATGCATCGGCTCGGTGGCCCCCAGTCTATTTTTTGTGACTCCCCCACGTGAGGTCAGCATTCGTTCGAAGTTTAAGGTTCAAGTTACACGAAATACTCGGTATCCAAAGCGTGGTCACGTCAGCTCGAATAAGCGTCGGTTCTCCCTCCTATTCTCTCATACGGATGCGCATTTATCCTTCAATGCGGGCAAATAAGTTGAAGTAATTACCATCCAAGAGAAGTGATGAAATGGCGACAAAGACAAAGGAAGTCCTTGACCCCGTTGCCACGACTGAACGCGAACGTAACGACAGTTTGCGTGTGTTCGGTCATTAGGAGAGCAGCGCCTGGAAAGCAAGCCGAAACAAAACCGCCTCGCTCGAAACTTGCGTTGATGAATAGCGCTGCTTCGCCAGTACCCGAACGGTCCTTTTCTTTTCTACAACGATGCCAAGGGTGTACAAGTTACACCCTTCGGACACCCTTTCCGCGCTAACGGGGACAAACTGGCGCAAAAGCGGTGAAGACGAAAGATTCCCCCCTCTCTCATCGCTACAACGCGACGAAAAACTTCTCGGGTCCTCGAGTTAAATAAGCTCATCCCGCTCTCATTCACTGCGCATCTTACCAACCACTCTTACGGCAGCTGCTAATTTGGCGCTCAAGAAAATCACGTCAACAAGGCGCGCGTGCGCGCCAACTCATTCGTAACGAGCGCGCTCGAAAAAAAAGCCGGTATATGTATACGGTGCCATTAGGAGCCGCTTAAGAGGGAGTTCAGAAAAGGCCGAAACACGTACACGACAACGACCGGAGAGATAGCTGGAACAGCGCGGCCGAAGCGAGAAAACGACCGAGCGAATCAACAGCGCGGCTTTCTTTTCTCCCCGTCCTCGACAGTCTCTCGACACCCTTTTTAGAGCGAGACTTTCGACAGGAAGGAGCGGCTCGCCCCCCAAACAGTCCTCCTCGCGATGTCCGAGATGGAGGCCAGAGATGCGACGCAACGAGCGCGCGCCTCGTCGGTCTGTGTAAGTCTATTGTGCGCTCGCCGCTTGCATGGGCCAGCCGACCGACCAACCATGCGCGCTCAATGTGAACTGCGCAAACGCGCTCAGAGCGGCTTTGCGAACGCAGCATACTTGGCCGGCCATATAGCCCAAGAAGGAAAACGTCGGTTTAGAAAAACATGAAAATAATAAATACTACTTGTCATTCGCAGCATGCGCGAAGACGGCAAACATATTGCTTAAGCGCGGTATAGAAAAGCGAGGCGATATATAGGATTGAAAATAGAGCCGTCAACACGTTCAGTTGCGCGCTCGATCGCTCTAAAATTGTTGCGTGCAGTGTGGCAAAAGCAGGGTCTCGTAAACTGGGGCACTGCGTGCCTGCCTGTTTTCCACCGGTCATTTCAGAATAAGAATAATACGTGGTAATGTTCAATAGCCTATAGCAAGAGAGCAAGAATTCGTGATGGGCCGTCTCAGCCTCTAGAATCCGTGCAAGAGTACGTTTATCCAGGCTAATTAAACGAAGAGGTAACGGATCATGAGAAGGAAGCCTACAGAAGAAGAAGAAGAATAAAAAAAGGAAAGGATTGAAGCGCATACGGCAGGCATTACGTACGAAGTCATGACCGGCAGCGTACCACTATCCTTGAAAAGGAAAGTGTACAATCATTGTATTCTACCGGTAATTAATACAGGGGGGGGGGGGGGGGGGGGGGGGCAGAAACACCGATGTTAACAAAGAATCTTAACTTTAAGACCGAGAAAATATCAAGGAACGAAAAATGATAGGCGTAACGTCCAGAGACGGGAAGAGAGTGGTGCGGATCAAAGAGCAAACGGGGGCTGCCGATATTCTATAGTTGACATTAAGAGGGAAAAATGGAGCTTGGTAGGCCATGTAATGCGTAGGGTAGTTAACCGATGGTCTATTACAGTTATAGAATGGGTGTCAACGGAAGGGAAGCGCACTCCAGGACGGCGGAGAATTGAGTAGTGTGACGAAATTAGGAGAGAGAGTGAGGAGAATGATAAATAAAAGGCAGGGAGGTTAACCAGGACCGAGCCCGGTTGGTTACGGC
Source organism: Dermacentor silvarum (assembly GCF_013339745.2). NCBI lineage: Eukaryota > Metazoa > Arthropoda > Arachnida > Ixodida > Ixodidae > Dermacentor > Dermacentor silvarum. The sequence continues at coordinate 187,092,201 of NC_051156.1, forward strand.
GGAAGCGGAAACAAATTTGCAGGCATAACAATAGAATCAGCTGGCGCAAAAAGGGCAATTAGAGATCGCTACGAGGGGCCTTCGTCCTGCAGTAGATATAAATAGGATGGAGGTGAATGTGCGTATTGGTGACATCACTAAGCTTCACAGCCAGCGCGAACCCGTGAATTGAAGTTATTTATAAGAGCTGCGCCTGGGTCACATATATGCCTCTTATCCTGAAGACAACAAAAACTAAAAAAAAAAACGCTTAAGGCGAGCGGCTTTAAGCTAGGTAGTTAATTAGCGCGCATTAAAATTATACTTTAAAATGACGTCTTGTTGGACTAGTTGGTTCATATTTGCAGGACTAAGAAGCGCACACCTTATACGTCCTACCTTCTTTTGCCCCGTCTATATAGGCCGTGCGCCTTGTTAAACCTGCAAAAATTATACTTCTCCAAGCTGCATGGAAATGCTGACCGAATCTGCAGAGAATGGCTTACGACAGTTGCTGGAAAAGCGCCACAGACAGTTTTGCGTCGTCCGCTATAGTTTGTGCGACTGAGTGTGCAATCTCGCAGGCAGAGACAACGCAGACCTATTTAAAATGTTTAGAAGGAGGACGAGTTTAGATATCGCATTTGTCTACATCACTCGCATAATAAACAAGAGATCCGAGTGCTGGCTGATTGATATCTGCAGGCGACGAATCTTTCTCGAACAGACGATGCCAGCGGTTCTTAACCGTCTGTTTGTTGCAGACGACGATGAAAACCACACCAAAGGCACCGAGCAACTCTGCGTTTGAAAGCGCAAGCTATACGGACGAACTTGTCCAACCTACCGCGTCTGCGTTAAAATGAACGTAAATATAGAAAGAGCGATTCTCCTAGACAATTCTTCAAGACTGGAGATGTCCGGTCGCTCAAAAAAGCAGACGTATTCGGTATAGGCCTCGCCATCGTCTGCTTGTTGTGCAGACGACGGCTCGAAACGCGCGCCCATGGCCGCAAAAGACTGCGATATAGAGCCGAGCGACACTGCATTCGATTATGCACTGCTGCGGATAAGATCGGCAGGCGCAGTGTGCGAATACATTGCAATGCTGCACGAGGAAAAAAAAAAAAAAGACAACGGCCACGAGCACGTGCGCCCCCACAACACGCACGCAGAGAGAAAGAAAAACGCACGATATACGTAACGGTGATTACTGGCGCGCACCGCTAATCGCGCACCACCGCCCGTCTGCGCCCGAAAGGCCGCACGTATGTACACACACACGCACCGTGCGAGCGGTTACGCCAGACGACCGACGGCCAAGTCAAGCCAAGCAAGGCAAGGGCCGCGTAGCGTGCGTCGAACTCGGCGCAAACCTTGCCGTTGCCGAGTGTGTCTGCGGCCTTGTGCCAGAAAGGAAAAACGGGCGTCCCTCGATTATTGCCGAGGGCCGTTAACAGGCGCTTTTTCAGCTTCACGCTATAAAGACTGAGCTCTTTGCCGATTTTCTTGCTTTTTTATCTTTTCCGGGTCGCTGTCTTTTGGCATGCACACGCCCGGATATAACCTATACAGAGACGCCCGTAATCGAAGGTGCGCTGGGCATTCATTACACGAAGCAAAAAATAGAAGAGAAACCGCGCAGCACGCCTCGGGTTAGCGTGAATAAGGGGCGAGGGCTCTTGGGCACGAGTAGAGATATTGCGAACGACAGCTTGCATACATCTTAGCCAAAATTACCCTGGAGCAACACCATGCCCCGAGGTATAACCAGGTGCGCGAATGGCGGCGTGCGTACGCTGTAACCAAAGAGTGAGTGAGGAAAAAAAAAAAAGAATTCCACTGAAAATAAATAGAAGTACACGTACTATAACACGACTTAGCAGGCAAAAAAAGGGGGCAATGACGAGTAGCAGGAAGTGCGTTAAAACAGAAGGCCGCAGATTTTCAACACCTTTCTTCTGTATACATAACGACAATTTTACAAGTCGAGTGTGCCGTAGGTTAACCGATAAATGATAAGCATCAGTCTTGAGGCATTATGCGCCTTTTATCGGTAAACGTAAAAAGAGGGACATTCCGTACATTGAAACGAGTTGAAAAATCGCGTTTTGTTCCGATGTAGTACGCACGTGACCGGAAGGCACGTCAGCGGAAGTTTCTTGGGGCCGCACACTCGCTGCTGTTGCGTGCACGAAACCGTCTATTCTACTACTGGAACGAGAATGCCATCAGCTAACGACATACATATGCAGGGAGGCTTCGCGTATAAGAAGTAAGACGCAAGGAGCACGCCAGTAAAATGAGACGAACAGGGGCGCTTGTTCGCATCAAGTCAGTAGTGGTTGATGACGAAAGAAACTTTAGTTTTAAAAAATATTTCTTTACAGGTGGTTGACTTCGGCTTTCGTATGTTTCGAAGCGCACGAAGAATACACTGCCTAGTTTGCCGTATACACGGTGTTTCCCACAAAAAAAAAAAAAAAAAAACACTGAGGGAACTGTGGCGCTATACAGTGTATATATGTAAGCAGCAAACGTGGCGGTTCAGTCAGTATACGGAATTGATGAAAACTGGCTTCAAACGGCTTTGCGAGTTCGCAAGTTTATTATGTTCTACTAAAATATTCCTTTATAAATGCATTAATTCGCGATGATTACGCGTGAGCACAGAGACCAATTGTCTTGGTGTGTTTAGAAAACTATGAGCGCTTCGAAATTTAGAAACCTAAAAGCGTAATAAACAGCGGCACAAGTACGTCTGAAGCCACAATATCGGCGATTAGACAAATCCGCCTAATATTTATCTATACCCATGGTAATTGTACAATCGCACCGTCACAGTCCTTTCAGGTACATTTTGTAGGAAACTATATGGTCCAACAAAACGGAATATAAAAGCAACGACATGTGTACATATCAGAACTTCGAAGCTTTCAACCAACAAAAATAGTCTGCGGTAACGCTGGCTTCAGTTGCTTACAGGCTCACTCTGCAGTATGCGATAAAGATATTGAAACGAAATACTTCCACATATGGGTGGGGCTTTTGGCCGCTGCAGACATGTCGATATATTAAGCTCCGCCATCCCTCGTTTCGAAACGCTTCGTGAAAAACAGTACTTTGCCTTTTGGCACAACAAGCAAAACGAAAACTTCGCTGCTTCAAACGCCAGGAGGCAATCGGTTATTAGAAGGCTTATAAAGCGCTCACAGGCGTACGAAGATTGACAAAATGTAAAAAAAAAAAAGAAAGAAAAAAAATTGCTACAGTTCGCAGTACCACCAGCGTATCGGAAAACAGCGGGCTGCAAGCGTCGAGCCAAACATCGCTGCATGCAAATTGGTGTTTTTCAGTCCACGCTTAGCCTCTGTGGGTAATGCAAGCTACAACAAACCGCGCATAAGGGGGCACCGACACCCAAGTCCGAAATCGTTTTGCTCGTTCCGCCTGAGTGACAGTGAAGGAAAGCCGGAGATACAAAACGAGAGGGCGATAACGGACCCCCAACCTTCGGCAGGTGAAACGAACAGGATACACGAGACCTGTGGCAACGTATTATACACGGCTCGGCGCGGAAAAGCAAAACACGAAAGCGTAGGGCCGCTCCAATTTGAACGCGAAACCCAGCGTGGGCTGCGAAGCACAAAAAAAAAAAAAAAAAAAAAAAAAAAAAAGCCTGCGGTGAAATCCGCCCCGCGGTGGAATGGGTTGCACGCCTATACGGTGGGTGACACGAAAAGTGAACCCTGTCGACGACGTACGACGGCGCGGAAAGAAACATTGCGCGTTAAGCTTTCAAGTCTTCAACAAAAAGCTGAGGAAAAAAGACCAGCTGACCCTCAAAGATGAAAGCAGGATCTCGAAAGTACGAGTGTATACCTTTTATTCCCGGCAAAGCATATAAACAACGGCCTATACTCTCGGTGCCAGCTTTATAGCTTGCCTGAAGTTATCGAAGGCGGATCCAGGGGACGTATTCTGCGACCATCGCCTGGGCGATACTATCACCTTCGCGTGACGTAGTGCTCAACCAACCAATCAGCTCGTCCGCATTTGCTCAACCAACCAATCAGCGCGCACCTAACGGCGCTACTGACGCCGAGGAGATCGGTATTTACTATCGCCGTAAGTGATCGTCGCAGAATACGTCCCCATAGTATAGGCACCGGAACAGGAGGTGGAAAGCTTATCAAAGTTAGAGGGGAGCATATGAAGAAACTCTAATCAAAGCATACAGAAATCCGAGGAGAGTGGGTCTCGCTGCACGTGCTGAACTTCCGGCATGCTTCAGAACACACAATGAAGCCACAGGAAGCGCGTGCAGGGGAAATTATTTGTCACGTTTGATTGAAGCGTAGAAGTAATAAGGAAAAAGGCCGAAAAGACAAGTAACCGCAGATGGGTGCCGATCCTACGTCTTCCGCATTGCGTGTACTAACCGCCATTACCATGCTGGCAGATCCCGTGGACACCGCGGCGCCAGATTCACCTCTACAATATCTTTATTATTTTTTTTTTTTGTAGGAAGCTATGCTCCCATCTATGCCCGATGTACAGAAGCTAATCTTTAACCAACGCTACACAATAACCAACTGTACACTAATTCGATACTTCCGGAATCTGCCCAGCGCGCACACGTACGGATACGCGATTTCGTCCGAATCGATAGGGCAGGTATGTAGCAGGTGTACTCTTTCGAGACCCCTCGTAGATTACATTGAACATTATTTTCCAATATTTTTCAAAATTTACTAAGAAGCGATAACGTAAAATGCTCCTCACGAATATGAAGTAACACGCACGAGGACGTGGTTTAATCATATTCCTGCCGTCGGCTTTCGCGAAAAAAAAAAAAAAAAAGAAAGAAACACCAATTCGATGTATGGACCGCTGTGTCGATACAGACGACGAAAAGCAACAGTGGGGCGCGTTCCGAATATTGCGAGTCGACAAAGTCCCGGACTGTCCGCAAACCGTCTGCGGCTTCCGGCCTGACTAGCCCTGACAGAAGAGCGCGTCGCAGTCACGTGATCCAACTGCCGGGGACTGCCCGTGGTTTCCTTCGAAAGCACCGTAACGGGAAGTCACTCTCCTGACTGCCGCCGTCTGCTCTTTGCTACTCGTAGATAGCCCCCTACCCAGCGAATTGATTAGCATGGCCTCCGAAAGGTCGCTGGATCGAATCCCGGCCGCGGCGGCCGCATTTCGATGGAGGCGAAATCCAAAAACGCCCGTGTGCTTGCGTTGTAGTGCACGTTAAAGAACCCCAGGTGGTCAAAATTAATCCGGAGCCCTCCACTACGGCGTGCCTCATAATCAGAACTGGTTTTCGCACGTAAGACCCCAGAAAGAAGAAGCTCAGTGCACACAGTATTTGCCGTCTGGAACGCGCAAAGTACAGCAGGAGCACACGGAATCTTTCACAACAAGGCGTCAAACACCGCGCGCGCATCTTTTTTAAGACAGCCGTCGAATGCTATATAGCTGCTTGCGCGAGCAAAAATCTGCCGACAGCTCCAACAGTTCGCGGCCAGTCCGCGACTCCCAGTCCATGAAAAACGAGCGCGATTCTGGCAGCCCACTACAGTGTACTAGTACACTCTTCTAGTACACTGTACAGCCCACGGACTGGTGGGCGGAGCTTCCGAAGCTGTTCGAAAAAATCGAATGCGGGACAGCAGTCCCATGCAGTCCGGGACTGTCAAGGACTGATAGTCGCAGAGGCCCACCGACGTCCCAACCTAACACGCCACGTGACACCTTCATCCGAGTCTTAAGGCCAAGAAAGGCGGCTTTTAATTGCCACAAAGAAAAAAAGACTGCGGGCCTTAACGCCCCGAAACTGCGCAGTCGGTGCAATCTTAAGGGCATTTTGGGCATTTTTCGGGCATTTTGTTGCAAGCTCATATTGAACGTGACTGCATATAGTACTTACGATGCCGTCTTCAGCATCTAACCACTGTTATATTAAACAAAAGGTTGGGTTTCCTTTTTTCACGTCCGTAACAATACCAGTCGCGGTAATCAGAACCGACTCGAAAAGCTGTTTTCGGGTCTCGTGAAGGAGGGGGGGAGGCATATGCAGCGACACATTTTCCCCCTCCTACTCGCCCTCTTTCTTTTGTCAGGCGGCCGCTTAAGCGAAGTGGTCGTCAAGAAGAAAAAAGGGGGGCTTCCGTCATTTCCGCGCTGATGTTCCCGGAAGCCGAGACGGACACAGGAGGAACGCCGAGCGGTCATGCACCCGTCTCGGCCTCAATCCCGCTTAATGACGCTGCCCAAATTGAACGCGCGCGCTGTATTTTCTGCCGTTCATTCTCTCTGGCATCCGAAGCGCGGCGGGTATCAACCAAGTACGCGCAGAAAAAGCCGGAGCGTCATATGTTCTCTTTGGAGGTCAAGGATATAACCGTGACGTCCCAGGCTCGAACGATCAAGACACCCGTTAACCAGGAATTCGACCATATCCTCCCAAGACCCCCTTATACAATACATTGCCTTCAATTTTTTTTTTTTTTTTCGAAATCCACTCCGAAGTGATTAAGCAAAATATTCATTCTGGGCAGGAAGTATACGGTGCATGTGTAACTAAAGTGGTTTAGTCCTTTTCTTGTCATGCGCTTTCGAGAAAGGTGACACTAAATTGATCTAGGCTACTGGGCCGGTATTTTGTAGCGATGCGCTATGCTTTATTCTATACTATAGCCTTAACATCCACCGCTCACGGCCGGCTGATTCCGTTGATAACGTGAGCGGACCGTCGCTCTGACCACTGACCAAGCGCGAAAAGGCATTAGCACCGGGAAGGCATCGCTACAAAATACCGGCCCTGGAACCAATATGTTTCGAAATCACCGAGATTGCGTAAAAATATCGGACGCGGCAGCAACGTGACAATGTACTACACGTAGTTCCGTCTTCATCTCTGCGTTTAATTAAGCACTGAAATGCAGTTTTTACCACAGCAAGCATGAGGAGATGATGGAGACAGTTTTTTTTTTTTTTTTTTTTTTTTTTTTTCATGTACATGAAGACGCAGCTTTTGGTATCTAACCGTGACATATCAATAAAAAAAAATGGTTTTCTAGTTCGAAACATAACAGTAGACAATAACAACCACCTTGGACAGCGGTTGTGTTTCACAGTTGTGTTCGGGTCTCGGGAGGTTATAGTTTTCAAGTGACGTCACGGGCACGGCTATACTCGCCGCATACTTGTACCCGAACATGGCGGTCACGATGACGTAAGTGCAACATACCGCGCGTACTATACATTGTTTTGCTTCTGGACAGTGACCGTTCTTTTTTTTTTTTTTTTTTTCACCGCATTGTCCCCAGTTATCGACATGTCGCTCGGCGCAATATACCGCCTGTCGTGCTGCCGCGACCCTTGTTTACGCAGCCTCTCGACGTCCCAGCACCCTAAGATTGCAGCAACAATGACGTCAATGCAAACCATTGCAGTATTTAACACGGAAACCACGGTATAAGGGCACACAACCACGCATATGCACCTGCGAAAGCGCCCGTGTACCTTCGCTATAAGCTTATAAGATTTTCAGGAAACGACTCGTAATTTGAGAGCCTGAATATATCGGGTGTCCTGCCTCGTAGGAACTTTCGTAACACGCAAGCACCAATATCTCGCAGAATTTTACTACAAAAATGTGGCGAGAAACAAAACAAAGATAACGACAGTAAAGACGACAGTAAAGACGACGTTAACAGACACTATCGTATAGTTGATCTACGTTGCTAGCACCACATTTTTTTTTTTTTTAGCGTAAACACGCACAAACTAGCCAAACGAAGCTTTCTATATTAAGATGCATATTTATCGACGAGAAGCCGGTCAGACGCGTATATACATCTGCATGTGGGCTGATTGTTCGCGAAAGCACTTTCACGCGAAGTCGGGCTTATTCGCGAAAATTGCGTTCTCATTAACTCCATTGTGCGGTACACATTTACCCCTTTTTATCAACCACCGGTGACGCACATGAATTCCGTTATCTACATTTAGTGTTTTTTTTTTTTTTTTCGTCGTTCTAATACGGGGAAAGCAAGTGCCAATGATGAGTGACGCAAAGGTGACCGCACTTGTTTGGGGCGCTCGACAGGTGCGCGCTTCGGAGCGAAATAGAAACAATGCACTCGCTGGGTGCGAGACGATATACTTCAGAGCCTGGGCAGCTGCTTATATTGAAACGCAAGCCGCGCATGCTCTTCAGCGTACGTTTAACCCGGCAGCTGGTGTTTGCGTGTTGTGTGCAACGATATATAGTATATATCATCCCGAGACACCGCAACAGCTCGGGGACGTAAAGGCTTTTCAAGTAAGCCCTCGTCGACTGTTATACTACGATAGTGAAAACAATTCTGTTTTCTTTAAATACATGCAGCGGTTAGATGCTGAAAGAAGCAGCTGCGTGTACACGGACCAATTAATTCGTCGCCTCGTGTTTATGACAAAAAATGACAGTCACTTAAGTATCCCTACGCGATTTGAATGCGAAAGCATGAGGACTTGTCTAATTAGTTATCACCTTAAATTGAAACTCGATCCATCCTAATCCACCTTGCTCTCATTTGTACCAACTTTAATCCAACCTTAATCCAGTTTTTGGAGTTGGCCAGGTCCAACGCCGTGGCTGTTCACCGTGGGATTTTTCGCAGTGCTAGGCCGCAGCAGGTCCAACGCCAGGAACGTGACGCAGTCACTTGGTCACGTGGGTTTTAGTATCATCGGATGATAACGCCGGATTTTCCGCTTTCGAATTTAAAGAAAGATCGGACAAAGCTAACCTGCGATGACTAAACGGTCCAGTTCTAAGCGACATCAAGAATGAACAGTAAAGGTGCGGACAAAAGTAATTGGAACGTAGGAACACAGGAGCTGCGGCCGAAACGCCTTCCAATGGCCTATAGCAGCCTCAACACTGCTGCTAAAGGGCATTGGGATGGAACTTCTATGATCGCCGTCCTGCGCGCATGCGTAATCCAATTTCTCGCTTCCCCTTGAAGCTGCTATAGAGGGATGCAGTTGTGCCACAGCTCCCGTGTTCCAATTACTTTTGTCCGCACCTGTACATCGATCGAAGACGAGCCTCCAGCACGATATTGCTTTAATGGGACCGTATAATGAGCAACCCCAAATCAGTTCGCGAACTGGGAAACTGTTCTTTGTAAACTGTTTTCGTTATTTTGAAGTAACAGGTTGGTTACCATGCAGAAGCGAACAGCAGCGCCGGTAAATCAATGCGACGTCACGAATTCCAAAGCATTCTCTCGTATCTGGGGCCCCCCCTCTGGTGCGAAATTTGCCAACTTCAATATTTGGCTGCTGTGGAATACGAGGCGGTCTATTTTTACTCGTAAAATATAACTCAGTGATATAACTCGACATAAATCGACGCAATCAAAATCAACGATATAACAGCAAGCAGGTGCGGGAACTTCAAAGGCTTTCGTTTCAGCGTCATTTCTCACTTATATCAAGCCCACAGGTAGGAGTGGCCTTAGTATTGTAAAAGTGTTAATTTACCACAATACCACTTTGCATGTTATTTTCCTATTTAGTGTCCCTTTAACTTAGAAGTACAGTCGCGGGGAAAACGCGCCCGATCGCTGAGCGTTCAATCATTCCGGCAGCCGACCCAAGGCCGTGACCTGTCAAACCCCAGACGCAATTTTATCAAGACGCGAGACAAATAAAACCTCGCAAGGCCACCAAGAAAGACAAACGTCAATGATTCATCACCGGGCGTTAACTCGCTCGTTTTCCTTCGAGAAGGCTAACCTGTGCAAGATGTAGAAGTACAAACGCGTAATAAAGAAGTAAAAAAAATAATAATAAATTAAGTGCACGAGTTTTCGACACGCCATACGTGAATTGTTAAATTGTGGGGCTAAACGGTGTCGAGGCTGCGCAGTTGGTTAATAACCTATCCCTATTTGCAATCGGCAGGCATGCAGGGAATCGAACGCACAACCTCTTTAGCAAGCAGAACGCACTATAGCCACTGAGCTCACCGTGGCGGCGGGTACATCCTCTTGCGAGTTCATCCGGGAAACGCGCAGTTTTCCGTTTCATTTAGCCCCGACAAAACCCGCATCGAAAAGCAAAGACACGAGAGCCGCGGTCCTTAGTATAGATCCTCGGTGTTATCACGGCGGTCACAGTCAACCAATCAAATCAGTCAAAACAGCGAGAAGGCGCCAACAAACACTTACTCTTTTCCAGGTTGCCACTTGGCCGAACGGCTGCAGAGACCGGCGCCCATGTCTGACCGCAGGAGATGTGTAAACCCAGCAGCGAAGTGGTCGGTTGCCGGCTGTGACTAACACGTACGGGGCGCACTCGGCTAAACAACGGAAACTGCGCGGCGCAGGAGCAGCACACGCCGTGTACGGGTCCGGGAGGCGAGAGTTTTTTTTTTTTTCCCCAGCCAGTAAGTCGCGACGGTCAGTCAACAGTAGAACGCCGACTTCTTCTGGCCGGGACACTCCGCCGAGTGACGTCAGACGCACAGCTCAGAGTGCTTCGTCGAACAGTATAGGAAAAGCCGGTGCGATGACTCGGGGATTTGCAGATATCCCGGAATATCACTGCGGCGTGAAAAGAAATCCCGGCTACTGCGAAACCACGGATGAGACGTTCTTTCTTGTACCAAAAGGAGTATTCTTCGGTCTCAAACCTTCCAGGCGGTGCACCCTCTGGACGAATCAGCAACAGACGGTGCCGTTGCTCGCAGAAGGGAACAAGAACGGTTCGGGAACAGTGTGGGTCCACTTCTGGACTACCAGGCCTGATCGGGAGAGCCTTCGACGCGGTTGCAGACGATCCACTCAGTGCACTCAAGAGATGGGGCACCCTGTCGTTTAACCGAAGGGGGCGTGCTATTTCTCCGTCGATTGAATAATAAAAAAGTTATCTCGGTAGAAGATAAGTAAGCGTTGCAGTGTCACTTAGCAGGCTGGCGACGGCCCGTGCTCAGCAGAGCCACAGAAGGCAACCTCGACTGAACGCGCGCCTGCGCAGGGCGGCACTGACAGGCTCTCCACTTCAGATTGGGGCACGCTGATACCAGGAGGAGGGGGGAGGAAAAGGGGGTTGTGATGATGGTTACCGCCGGCAACCACGCTTCCAAGGCATACACGTCGCACTCCCTTGCACTGCGCTGTCGGTAAACAACACACGAACACGACTGCGGTGTCGTCTCCGAAAGCGAAGCAGACGACACGGCTTGAAACGAAGCAGACGACACAGCCAGACGATCGAGACAGACGAGCGCAGCCGACTCGCAGCCAGCTAGCTCCAGCGGCGTAATAACGCGCGGGGCAGCGGTCCTCCAAGCAAAATTAAACGCGCCGCGCCGCCCGCAAAAGCCGCGACCACTAGCCGCTGCGCGACACGAAAAGAAAAGAAACAAAGTAAGAGCGAAAAAGAAACAAGAAAACGCGGAACCCGTTTTCTAGGTGCTCGCGCGCGCGTGAAACGCACGGAAGTGTGCCCCCCCTCGGCCACCTCTCCCACCCGTTCCCCCCTCCAACCTTCCCGACCTCCTCGAACCGAGCTGCCGGACGCCGCCACTTTGCAATGCGCGGCCCTGTCTTGCAGTGTGTGTGAGGATTACAGTGAAAGTTAAAAACGAGAGCGCGCGTCGACACACCGACACACAAAGCAGCTACGGGAGGTCCGCGATGCTGCCCCCGTCTACCGGGTTAAGAAAGAGAGGTGATGGTGGGGGGCATGACAGCGTAGTTGGTGCTGTGCAGTTAACAGGAGGAGGAGGGACAACACAGTTATACCGGGAGGCGTGACGAATCAATTGTGGCCGCAGCCGACGACGGCAGCAGCAACCTTACGGCCCTCCTTCCACAGAACATGGGGGGGGGGCTGCGTGTACTTTTATTCGTTTTCCTGGCGGAAATAAAGTTGCAGAAAGAGCAATTCTCGCGGCAGTCTTCTCGGTCAGAGCGTCACGCGCTAAGCCGACGCCGAAGAGCGCGTGCTGACACACAGCCACGGACGAGCATTCATCCGGCACGTGGAATGCCGGCGCCGTGCTAGCTACCGGTGCCAGTGCGTGCGCTGCCAAAAAAAGGGGCGAAACGTGAAGCGGAGAACTTCTAGCCAAAAAAAAAGGAAGTGAAAGTTCGCGAAATCTCTCGCGGTACTTTCTTTCCTTTTGCTTCGTTTTTATCAACTTCCTATCACGTTCCCTCCGGCACAAAAGCGAAGAAGCGGCAGCTCGCACGTGGTCCGGCCAGCAGAGCCATCCCGAGCATAGTTTGGCCGTTTACACCGGCGAGAAGGAGGTCTCATTTCGGGGACCGGAACAGTTATGCAGTACAGCCTCGTTTTGGAAAAAAAAAAAAAAAAAAAGGAAACCTGCAGGGAAATACGCGGCAAGGTTCATGATACGGATGACAGGCATCCAGCTGTGTATAAGGTACATTTCACTGATGAAAGGGATATTGACAGTAGCGCCAGAAAGCCGCCTAGCTGGTGGTGTAAACAAAATTAGAGTGACGCGACGAATATTCACTATCGTGACACCGATTGCGCGCTACGAGGCAAGATTGTCCGAGATCTGAAAAAAATCAAGGAGCGCATGGTCAGCATAAGTGAGCATGTTTAAGATCGAGATCGGGAGCAAGAACCTTTCGAGAGTTGGAGCTGGGAATGCTCGTGGCGTAACGCTCAGGCAAGCGATGTTGCTCTTCGGACCATCGTCTCGGGGTGATAAATGAAAGCGTCTTGGCGCCCTCTGGTCGTTGCGAAGCTGCGAAGGGCCTGTCAATGTTTCCATTTGAAAGATGGCAAAACCAACTATAACTCGGCAATTATATACTCCATCTCTCACAAGTCGTTTGCAGCTCTACCGAAGGATACGAGGCGTACACGGGCAATATCCCTGCGAAGTGGAATATAGTTCTGGGCGTAAGTGTCTGATTAATGGCAGGATTATAGATAGTTTTGTTTGCTTGGTACATGATACGTTACAGCGTTACGCGACATGTCAAGACTTTTGTGCATGGGGATACGCCCATACACAATGGGGGATACGCCCATGTGCGACTCTTGTGGAACCAGAGAAACGATTGAACGCGTCTTATGTCTCTGTCCCCAGTTCGACGTCGAGCGTGAAGCTCTTCGGACAGCATTGAACCGGCTGGACTCTAGGCCATTTTCGGAAATGAAGATCCTTGGACCATGGCCGTATGCGTCGATGGCACAGAAAGCCACGAAAGCGTTGTTGCAGTACCTCAAGTCGACAGGTCTTTGCGACCGTGTGTAGACTTCGTGCGAAGCTTCAAATGTGCGCGAAACTGTGCTCTCCCTATCTCCTTTCTTCCTCTTATCATCCCTATACCCCTTCCCCCAGTGTAGGGTAGCAAACCGGACGTGCGTCTGGTTAACCTCCCTGCCTTTCCCCTCTTCTATTTCTCTCTCTCTCTCTCTCTTGTGCATGTACGTCGTATACAGCGAATTCAGCAACCGCTGAGCAGACGACGCGGCGCGAATGAACACACCTCGAGGGGCATTCGGCCTTTCTATTGGCTAAGGAGTCCTGTAGCTTGTCAAATCCAATGAGAGCGCGTGAATTGGCCCGCTACTAAGCGTGCCTCAAAATAAGTTTTCATTGTAAGATCTTAACCCAGAGCCGTCAGTGGTGCTCGCTTCCAATTACGCGTGAACCACAGAATTCGCGACAAACGTACAATCAATCGGATTAGACGGGGTGCCGTTTCTGGCGCTCATGACGTCACACAGGTGACGTAATCTGATACGGAGAGCGCGTTTTTCAAATGAGACAACAGCGTTATGATAACATCAATAACTCGGCGAAAGCAGCGGCAAAATGTAAGACACATACATGACAGTATCGATCCGTTATCATATCTTAATTCGTCCTGGTCCAATGATCGAACACGGCCATTCCGGGGCAGAGCTAAGCAGGATTATTATTATTTTTTTTCTCGATAAGTATTTCAAGTGAGTTAGGCAGAAGGCTTTCAGGTGGCGGCGGCGAACATGATAACTTGAAACTCGCGAACTATGTAAACTAGCTTCGTGCCACATTAATCTGGATAATAATCTTCCCCTTTATTTTACAGGGTCAAGTTCAATGATCATTTAAACAAAGGGCAGTTAAGTATTTCAACTGGAATTGATGTGGACGACCGGCGACTGAGTTTACACGTTTTCACCTCGAAAACTTCACTGGTCACGTGATTATGCGGAGTCGGTTTATAGATCCCCATTTCAAGGTACTTTTCACTGGTCATTGTTTTGTTCCTCCTAAAAATTATATTGTGGGGTTTTACGTGCCAAAACGACGATCTGATTAAGAGGCACGCCATAGCGGGGGACTCGATCCGGAATAATTTGGAACACCTCAGGTTCTTTAAAACATGCACCTAAACCTAAGTATAGACGGGTGTTTTCGCATTTCGCCCCCGTCATTTGTCCATCCTAAAATAATAAGCTAGGCTGCTTTGTACTGCAGATCCGCACAAGGTTTGTGAAACCAAACACAAAGCCAAGACAGTAAAATTGCAAGCTGCACACTTGTATACCTATACACACAATTCACACATTTATATACTGTGTGCATCTACCATACACACTTACATATCAGGCCTTCTGTTTAGCTATCGTTGATTTGCTAGATCAAGACAAGGCCTTGTTAAAAGGAGTGGTGTGACGTTTGCAGCAACAGTGACGGGCGAGTATATAAGTGGGACATACGTGTGCGAATTTCCAGAGAATGAACGGTTGAAATTAGCGCACTTATTCCTCTCGTCCTTGCCTGAGTGTGCTAAAATAACTGTCTAGTACGTTTAGCAACGTCCCCAATACCTAACTGTTCTGCTGTTTGAATGTGACGTTATTCTATCATCGCATTTCTATAACTTTTCACGACGCCATTCGTTCATGCGCCTTGTTTTTCATTTCTCCGAAAAATATTGTAATAAGCCTCTCATATATACAAACCATCTCCCAGAAAGACGTGCACGGTGTCTGTCATGTTCACACCCACTGAAATTCACTTAAATTTCTTCGCTTTATCGGTCTCTCCGGATAACACACCACATCATCGGGGCTGCCACCTTGAAAAGTTCACCGTCTTGACTGCCGCCTGTGACCTCCAGCCACCGCTGAGTTCAATTGTCATTGAGATCTCAATGGCAGTTTGGGCTGCCGTGTAGACTCCAGTCAACTGTCACTAATCCCGTCGGTTATCCGCTTAATGACAGCTGGAAGTGCTTGTGTAAATATGGTGTTAAATGACCCATCTAAGTACATCATAGTAGACGGTCTCCGCAAACACGCAAACTTCAGTGCTATGGAATAGAGAGCGGACTTAATTGCGCAAAGAAGCCTAAACCTCAAGACAAAAGGTGGGCAAACGACCTATAGGGTGCGATCTCACGTAAACCGCCAGTCAGGTTAGACGACCTCACTTAGTTTGAAACTCGTACCATCAAGTTGAGGTGCTTTCAAGAGACTGACACTGTTGCTCCGAACGGCCTCGCCTTACCTCATTATTGAGGTTGAAATCGGGTCCTCAAGCTAAGCCTTGTTTCGTGAGTTCAAGATCAGGTACTTAATATCGCAAGTGCTTCATGTCTTTCACGGTTCCGATCCATCTAATACAGATGGCTCAAAGTTATGGTAGAGCGAATTAAATGTTTCTTACTATAGGCTGCGATAGTACATGCTAGGTCAAGGCGCCATCATGGCTTCAGTCAACCTCACCTACATGTATACGTGAACATATATTTTTAAATACGTAAAAATTTACACTGGACGAAAGTGTACTCAATACCGTCGACTCAATCACACAGTACCGGCAAATGTACAAATAAGCAGCTGCAAAAGATTAACCTCAAAAGCCAAACTTCACCAAGCATTCGACCTCACAGATGGAAGTCAGAATTGCTCACCTCAATCACAGAGCTTGTAGGTGTTGCCAACCTCGTCTCATTATGTGGAGTTAGGGTCAAATGACATTCGGGTCAACTTCACAAAATCGAGAATCTCATGAGCCTGCCAACTTCTGCAGTCAAACCTTTGCGTTATACTTCAGAAGTCAAACGCACTCTGGAGCAAGCCAGCTGCTCTGGCAGTTCAGTTCTGGCATTTCAGTTCCACCAGTACCAAATGTGCTTCCAACGACAAAAAAAAAAAAAAAAAGCATGACTGAAACTACACTGCTTTCCTCAAATATACCGGATTACCTATTTAATGGAAACAGACTTATCAAATATGTGTGGTACATATCGCAATTCTGTCACATCAGATGGATTGTTGAAGAGGGTATACGCGCTACTTGCAATACATAACTGCAGAGTGCCCCCTCTATGGTAATTTATTTTATTTATTTAGCATAATTCCAAGGCCCGAGGGCATTACAGGCAGAAGTGGAAAATAACAGATGTTTGCACAGTAAAAGAAGAAAAAGAATACAGTAATAATAGTCACAGTTACAGTTATAATTGACGAAAGTTCACTCATAGAAATTTCAATGACTTCTGAGCACATGTTCCAACTGCGGGATAGAAGACGATAAGTAATGACGTAGTACATATGTAACGGAAATCCTGATTTAGCAGCCATTTCGAGAAGTACGCCTACAACTGTGCCCCCTAGAATCCCTTATCACTAATAAGAACTCCAGCCATAGCTCATGTTAGTCATGTACTAACCGGACCATCACTGATGCACTTAGCCACAGAGGTCGAAGACGTATTTCTCAAACCTGGTGCTAAGCACGGAATTGCCGCTAAATTTGAATATTCAATACTGCTCGGCTTCCATTCCGTGATCGGAACATTTGCACAACAGTGATTAAAAGATACCGGATTACAGGCAAATTATTATTTCGCTCTGCGCATCATGGCCGCCACGTTTCGATATATATGAGTATGAGCACGAATCATAAGTGCTTTAGCACCTCAGAATAACTTCTTCTTGGGTGAAGTGGTGTTTTATACTTAACATGATACTTAGTAGCGCAAGAACTCGTAATAAAAGATAACAGTGAGAAGGCACTTTCGGTCACCACTTTCCTCGAGACCTGCCATTCATTCCAAGACGTTGTTGTCTAGCAACAGGACGCGGCAAAAAAGCGCTCCCACTGTCAACGTTCGTTGAGCTTTCTTTTGTCTCCCTCTCTCTCTCTCTCAATTATGGGGTTTTACGTGCCACAACCACGATCTGATTATGAGGCACGCCGTAGCGGGGGCCTTCGAAATAATTTGGACCACCTGCCCGGGGTTCTTCTCGCATTTCGCCTCCATCGAAATGCGGCCGCCGTGGCAGGGATTTGATCCCGCGACCTCGCCGAAAGTTTTACGGTCGCAGTTTGTGCGGCTTTACGGCGCTTTCAATCTAAGGAATTTATCAGCACTCATCACCTATCAGAACTTCAAAGGTAGCTCATAAGCGCTAACTGGGCCATCGATGCATTTTGCACTTAGATTTAGGTGCACGTTAAAAATCAAAATTAATCCGCAGCCCCACACTATACGGCGTCTCTTATGCATAACCACATGTATATCGCTTCGGGAGATTAAAATCTCGTGACTCAAATCATCAACCAGGCAATTTCATCCTACACCACGACCAAAGAGTCAGAGCGCAAAGCTCTATTCATCCACGCCACCCGTTATGTTCGGGACATTTCCAATCCGCGATACACGTCGTTCATGATCTTCACGGAAAGCAAATCACAATTTCCCAGCCGGCTCGTTCCCGTGGCTTTGGATTCCGTTTCTGACTGCCGCGGCCCGCCTCCCAAGCTTGCCACCAAATATCGTGGCCCGTACATGGTCGTCGAATGTACATTGCCCGTCAAGTACATCGCATAGCCACTGACATTTCTTTTTTTTTTCGACAACCGCAGCCCTGAACGTGGAACGGTTCACGTCAGCTGCCACAGGCCCTATACTGCGACCCTCTCGTTGACTAGTGGGCCTAAGACGCCAGGATGGCTAGTAGTCTTCGTCGCCGGGGCTATTGTAATGAGGAACACGAAGTCAGCGGTTCTGCGTTGCCACCGCTGAAGGGCGAGTCGCGGTTGGGTCGGCTGCCATTCTTGAAGTGCGTTCGCTGACAAGGTGCGATCAACAATATAAATACCCCCCGAACAAATATCAAAGGTGTTTTTTTGTTATTCCCCGTAAAGCACGGGGCTCCTATATACCCACTATGTGGGATTGGCACAGAAATGGATGGGTTATTCCAATTTATATAATGAAGAATAAATTACAGAATATATATGGACTTAGCGCTATAGAACGTAAAATTATTAGTTAAAATAAAATCATTGAGATCAGGTCGAATGAATAATCATTGATTTCAAAGTACAGAAAAAAACGAAAATATAGAGTTTTAACAGGGCATTCGGTGCTGGCCAAGTCTTCGAAGAAGTAGTTCCAATATTGTTTTTCTTGCAGCAGTAAAGCGGCGACAAGATAGAAGGAAGTGATGAAATGTTTCTTCCTCATTACAAAACGAGCAGAGAGTAGCGGGCACCAATCCCGACCTGTGTAAGTAGAAGTTCAGGGAGGGAATGTGGCAACGTAATTTTATGAGGGACACCTCAAACGTCATCGTGTTACAGGATTCACTACGCCAGGAAAATACCACGTGCTTATAATCAGGAGAAGCAGTCAGTACTGGGCCTGGTAAGGCTTTCATTTTATTGCGATAGCAAATATATGGACACTCCAAGCGCATTTCTGCCGTCGCCGTCGTCGTCGCCATGAGGTTCCGTATAAAGTCTAACGGCGATAAACTCGTCGCCGCGCGCCGTACGCAGTGTGTGCGAGTGAAAGCGTACGAGGGGAGCCGGCAATCTCGGCTCAATGAAGCGAACGCGAGGAAGGCAGGCCAGAAACGCGCGGTCGTCTTTCGCCTTTTGCGCGCGCGAGACGCGGGGGCGAGGCGACGGACAGGGGCGGGGGGAGTGCGTTCTGCTACATCGGCTGCTGTTCACAGCGCGGCCGCACCGTATCTTGAAAGCGATCTTCGATGCGGGCGAAGTGGGCGCCCGCGCGGGCCTCATCTTCAAAGCGATCTGCGATGGGGACAAAGTGCATGCGCCGGTAGCTTCGTATGCGCTCTGCTTTTCGAACACATCCGAAATCTAGCCGCCGTGATGTGTGCTGTCACCGGTATAGAGCAGGAAAGACAGGCCCGAAAAGTGACGTCGTTGCCAGTGAATCGGCAGTTTCATTGAATGACAAACCTTTACGACCGGGCACCCAAATCAAATGAACACATTGCAGATAGGCAGCAACTTGCAAGTGAAATAGTTCTAGCCTGGGCGAATCGCTAGACGCGGTAAGGGAAGAGCGCGCAGACAAAGAATTCAGCAGCTATTGTAGTTGTTTTGTCTAATTTACGTAAAGCTAGACTTACTGCTATAAGTTCAGCCAGAAAAAATAGACACAAAGTCAGGCAACCTTGATGAGAACTATCAGTCGGGTTTTCTTCTTTCTGCCGTTTTACGTGCCAAAACCAGTTCTGATTATGAGGCACGCCGTAGTGGAGGGCTCCGGATAAATCTTGACCAATGGGGTTTTTTTAACATGCACTACAGCATTTCGCCTCCATCGAAATGCGGCCGCCGCGGCGGGTATCGAGTGCAGGCAAAATATTCCGATGCCAGCCTTTTCCTCGCACTTCTGTCGCAGTGATAATGTTTGTTCCTAGTGTGTTTGGATGATCTTGTAATATGCTGCTTATGATGCCGTAAGGTAATAGTTTCGCGTGGTTTCGAAAAAAAAATGTCATCAAACAACTCACCGCGCAAGGGCGATAAAAATAATCTCGTCTGAAGCAACCTGACGATCCTACTTCCGTACTGTCACTCACAGTGGCCCGGTTCGCTTTAGTGAACTCATTAACTGTTTGCATTTCACAGCGCATAAAAAAAAAGAAGGAACGCAGGTGTATGGGGCGTAGAATTGATGATGTAGAGCGCCTGTTCACTTCATACTTTCATTGTACAGGAATCATCATCATCATAATCAGCTTACTTTTATGTCCACTGCAGGACGAAGGCCTCTCCCTGCGATCTCCAATTACCCCTGTCTTGCGATAGCAGATTGCGCTATAGCTAGCTGTCTTGCGCTAGCCTTGCGCCTGCAAATTTCCCAATTTCATCAGCCCACCTAGTTTTCTGGCCTCCTCAACTGCGCTTCCCTTCTCTTGGTACCCATTCTGTAATTCTAATCGCACAGGAATACAGACTTTCTTAAACAAGTGCAAGATTCGCAGAGAATGGGGTATTAATTACCTTGCGCAACAATATCAACACAGTAGACGGAATGAAAGCGGAACATAAATGAAAAGTCCCAAGAAAGTGCCGAAACAGAGACTGCGGCTGAGTGGTATAGTCCCACACCGCGTTGAATAACAGTCAGCGCTTTTTCCAAGTAAATAGAAACGTTCTGCGCCAAATATGTGCCCATTGGAAGGCAATATTATGTCAGTTAACTGCAGTCAGCGCGTTCCATTACCAGAAAATCGGGCCAAATTGTTCACCAGCGGTGGTACGCTGCCGTGTATACATTTCAATGCGCGTCGTCAGCCGCCTATCCACATGCGGTAACGGTGCTGCCACTTGTAATCTCGCGGCGAATTCTACTACCAACGGAACACTCACGCCATCTCTCGTCGTACCGCGTAGCTAACGGCACCGACCCTGTCCGCGGCATTTGCTATGCGTGGAAGCCAAATTCAAGGAGATGCGTCAGCCACGCGGAGAAAACATCATCAGGGGACGCGAGAGAGTCAAACAGTCTGAAACATCAAAGAAAGCTTCCTTTATTACCAATTCACACGTATGCGCGGGATCCATCGTTTTCTACCTTTTTTCGCTTTCTTTCTGGTTGCATAATTAGCCCAAATTATTTACTCAGCTCCGCAAGTCATAAAATTAGACGTAAGACTTCCGAACAACAGCACATGATGCTCAACGTTACGCACGACTTAGTATATATAGTCACGGTGCTGAGTCACTGAATACGTTAGACGCGCTCACTCACCAATAAAGGCGTTTTCAAATCAAGTAGCCCTTGAAATATTCGTTCTTGCCACCGTTCTGCTGGAAAATTACATCGATGGTCTCTATCTCTCTCTCTCTGTCTGTGTGTGCACATTTGTCTGTATGTCTGCGTGCGTAAAGAGCAAGAAAGCAAAGCACACACACACACACACACACACACACACACACACACACACACACACACACACACACACACACACACACACACACACACACACACACGCACGCACGCACGCACGCACGCACGCGACCAAGAAGACGGGTTACAACACGAGTATCTAGGGGTGCGCTCTGCGGAAGACGACGACCTTGAAATGCATCTCCCGACCGTGAAACGTAGGCATGTGGAAACGACTTATCCGCGTAACACGCTCTCCCACGATTGCGCGCTTTTCGTTGCGAGAACGGGTCACAGTAGTCGATCATATAGAATTACCCAGTTGCGAGAGAATGTGCAACGTCCACTAAGTACGCTAGCTACATCGCAGCCACGTACCGCAAAAATACCGAGCTATAGAGCTTACGATCGAACGCGTGCTTATACCTGCGCATTTATACTAGACACAATTTCCTGACGTAGCAAGCACCCGTACAACCTGTCCGGAGAAATTTTCAAAATCACCAACAGTCACTAAAAATCCCAAAAATACACGCACTTAGATATAGATAGGTGCCTTACGATTTATCCGACACATATTCACAGAGGCTATAACGAGCGGGAAACCTCGAAGCAACGAAGTGAACTCAGCGACTGGCCCGATTTAACGAAGTTGCGTGGCAAATATGGGTGAGAGAACTGGTGACAGGAAAACCTGTTGCGTTCAAGATGCTTGGAAATTTACCAACACGCTGCCACAGTAAACGCATTAACTGCACGGTGCATTGAGGCTGGCCTCTTTTACGGAACTGCCCGCTGCATGGGTTCCAAAATTGCAAGCTTGGCGTGGCTCCTACCCGTAGGTCGGCAGAATAAGTGGATACTCAAGCTCACGCAGACTCACTATATCACTGACTCTGTAGTTGTACTCACGTCATTATCCGTTGGCTTCTAATGGCTGTGACTACATAACAAATATCGGCGTCCCTCGGTACCCCTTCTCCTACATTGCATAGCGAGCGTTTCGACTCTGGCAGGTTTGAGATGCCTTCAGCGGGATACCACTCACTCACTTATCACTCACTCACGCTCACTCACTTTCGCTCTCACTTATCACGTAGACACGGTCGTCACCACAGATGGAGAAAATTCTCGCAAAAATGTCTACGCCATTTTCAACGCAGCCGCTGCGCAGTATTGGTCACTACAGTGGGCCGTAAGCTCTCCGTTGAAATGAAGGAAAGGAAAAAGAAAGCTTTTCCTCCTTCTGTATATCTTGTTACTGTACTTTCATTTTCGGGAGTGAATAAATAAAAATTCTTCTTCTTCTTCTTCTTAAAAGTCAGTTGTCGGTTCCGTTAGCTACAAAATCTGCAATACACGCCACTGCAAAGTTCTCCACATGAGTATTTATTTCATTTTATTTTCCCATCCTAAATCAGGAACCCTGTTGTTGCATTCTAAGTATATGCCACGAAATGACTTTATCATCCCGCTAACTTGAATAATATACCAACACGGAGTGAACAAAAAGCGCCACACAAGTGACTGAAATCGAAAATAACTGAAATGTTGAAGCAGACGTCCGCTCGTCGTCGTCGTCTGCTATTTATAGACAATAAAAACACAGAGCGCCGCCGTGAAGACGACGATGCACGCGGTGCGCGTGCGCACTTCGTGCTGCGCGAGCTTTCAGGCTCGAGGAGGACCTTCGGAACGCCAGATCGAACGGGTGTTTTTCTCTGTCGCGATCGTCAGCTGCCCGTACTGCTTCCCACCTGCCCTGCCTCAAAGTGTGTTTTCCTGCCAGCAAGCTTTCACTCAAGGCGTCCTGCTGAGCCCGAGGACCTTTCCTAGAGGACAAGGCTATACTCGGCGCTTTGTGGGCAAGACGTGAGTCCACCACCGATCGAGACCTGCGGCATGGACCACAGAGGAAGCGCCACGCCGAAAGGGGAGAGAAAGCCGAGCAAGAGCGAACAGCCTCGGGCGACGAAGAGCCGTCGCTTGTCGATCCGCTGTTCTTTGTTGGCATCGACTACCGAATTAATCTGCCGGTCGGCGATCGCCCCGTACGCCTCTTCTCCTGCGTGGTACAAGTTCATTGCAGTCGTTAAGACGAAGAGTCGGCGGAGGACCACACGAGCGGCAGCTACATACGGTGGCGTGGAACATCGGCAAAGATCATCGCCCTCTTCTGAGCGAACGGAGCGCGCAGCGGAACGTGCGAAGCCAGCGACGCGGAAGGTGGCCACGACGAGTTCTCGGAAGACCAAGCAGGTACTGGAAGAACCCCCACCGACCGGCGCCGACGACGACGACGTCAATGCGACGCCGACGAGCAAGAAGACGTCGAAGGCGAACACACCGGGAAGCTCGTCTCCGAGGACGACCGTAGCCGCCACGACCTGCGCTGCGCGGTGTTATCGTCAATGCTCGAGGAGTCGTCGCTCGGCGGCTTTTGGTATTCGCGACGTTGCGAAGACAGCGATGTGCGGCGGCAAACGAAGCGACTCGTTTGAAAGAAGCCGTCGTCGTCGCGGGCGAAAGCGCGAGTCCTCGCGTCTTCTTCGCACCTGCAGCACATCGGTCAGCGAGCGCGTCGACAAGGATCGCCCAAGCAGCTGTCGCCGTCAACGGGCAAGCACTTCGACTGCGACGACCGTAGCCATGCCAAGCGGCGTAAGCGGCGAAGCTCTAAACGCCGCTCGAACCTCGTCATCGACGAGCGCAGCTGCCACCGGTCGAGGCACGAGACAGCGTCGCCTCGTCGTGAACTGCTGCTCTCCGGTCACCGCCTGGTCGCCCAACGACGAGAAACGTGGATGGCGAGGGCGCACCGGGACCGCGGCCTCCGAGGTCGGCAACAGCATCGCGGAAGCTTCCGAGATGCCCGAATGCCACCAATGCGTCGCGAAGCGCAAAAAGGCACTGAACGAAGCGAAGCTTGGACGTTTACGTCGTCTAGGATAGCTTCTTCGATCGACGAGCAGCAGCCAGATTGTCCGTGCTGTCAGTCGCGCGAAGCTGAGAAAAGAACTCTGCAAGGAGATCGCGGGGCTGTGATTTGCGCGTTCGATTAAGCGTGTCACGTGGGGTGACACGAACGACGATCACCCGTTTCGGCACAAGCGAAACGTTTTATGCCAGACGACTCCAGGGACACGAAGACAGCATATATGTAATTAACGTACGGTAGTTGAGCAAGATCTAACGTTTTATTAAACGACGTAGTATGGTGCTTGTCTTGTCGTTCATTAAAGTGCAATATCATTTGCACGACCACGCGTCGCCGTAACCACTTCAGTCCGCTATCGATTCGAATGAGAAGTTGGTCACTACCCTCAGATGGCCATTCCTGCCTTCATGTTGTCAGGGCCTCGTTCACACTGGGCAACAACTTGTCTACACTTGTACACAACAGCACAAGTGCTGCCGGTGGCCCTGGCGAAATGATGTGGGGAAACACGTTCACAAAGGACGCCTGTGACTTGGCCACAGTTGTGAACGTGAGGTATTGAAAAATGTGACGGGAACATGGAGTTTGTTAGTGGAAGCCGGAAAAACGCCATATGTTTTATTTTATCCAGTGTGGCCAATCCCCCTCGTGGGTACGAGCCATGTTTTGAGGCAACAACAACAACAACAACGCCATAGATCGTTTCAGTAGACCTATTGAAACGCTTTATGTGCACACTGGCGCTATGGAGCGCAACAGACGGTTTGGAGATTGTATACCAGTACCTGGAGATTGTACCAGTAGCTGCTGCGTTCCCACTATTGGAGCAACCAGCACTGATCAATTAGCAAGCCCTCCAACCACCGACGCTACGGCCCCGACGTGAATACAGGGTTTGTGGAGCACACTAAATAAAAATAAAAAACGGCAAAGCTTGCACTAGGCCGCGCAAAGCTCGAGACACAGCGAAGCTGGCCGATCGATTGCGTCATAACATAAGAGATACCTGGCATAACCAAGCTCAACTCAGGCATAGCCAAGGCCGAACCTAGCTGCTACCTAGTTCAACCTCGACAAGGCCAAGTTCAACCTACCTACTACCGGGAGACGCAATCAACCGGCCAGCTTCGTTGTGACTCGTGCTTTGAGCGGCCTAGTGAAAGCTTTGGCTCCCCATTACGCCTACAGAAGAGACTAAGGAAGAGAAGCTGTGGAAGAAGACGACGAACTTCGCGGGAGCAGTGGCACGAGCGTGTGCCGAGCTCGAGTTCGTGCGCTAACCAAGGGGCGCCAACGACTCGGCCGCGAAAGAAGACGACGACGCTCGAGCCAATGCTGATGATGATCATTGCGTGGCACACGCACAAATTACGGCTGGCTTAAACAGCTTCGCCGTTAAAAATAATAATCAGTCAATTTCATTAACATGCCCAGGAACAACCTGGTGGTTTTGGTACTTTTGGTAGGACAAGGGTGACTTCAGCGTACTCGTCTGGTCGAACCAGTTTTCTGTCATCGTAGGAGACACGCGCGCTTTTCATATTCGACAAACATAAGTCCAATATATATCCATGATGCGAATTCGGCACATGGTTTCACTGTAAAATGTTGATGAAAGAATCAAAATGAAGGAGAGTGGACTCTCTATGTGTAATATAGTTGCTAAGGTGAGATATCGAGAGGTTGGCACAGGCGGCCGCATTTCGATGGAGGCGAAATGCAAAAACGCCCGTGTGCTTGCGTCGTAGTGCACGTTAAAGACCCCCAGGTGGTCAAAATTAATCCTGAGCCCTCCACTACGGCGTGCCTCATAATCAGAACTGGTTTTGGCACGTAAAACCCCAGAAAGACGTATTCCAGGTACGTTAAAGGGGCTCTGAACCAACCCCCGGGCTTGGTGAAAAAAACATAGTCCGCGGGTAGCATATACGCTGCTTTGAATATCTCAGCCAAATTTTGCTCTCGTACGCTGTGCATGAAGCTCGCAAACGGAGCGCGAAGTCACCTTTCTTTCAAATGCTCTCGTTTCAACAGAAGCCATGATCTCACTCTTTTCTGTGTGCTTTATTTCGTAATAAAGTACATTCCTATACGCAGCTGCTATTGGTCGCTGCGGTCGGCTACACCGCGGCCACCGCGGGGTGCCGCCACGAGTCCACAGGCTATAAGCGCACTGCGGCTCGCTGAGGACAACCGCGTTTGGCTAACGTTTAGCGCGTCGTAGGCACCTAAATCGAAAGTCGTAGCGTCTAACATCCAAAACTGAAATTTGAACTGCGCGATGCGGTGACATTTCAAAGGCGGAGCTTTGGGGTCCCTCCCCACTCCGCCGTATTTGTAATCTGCATTTATACCATACAGATTCGGGAACGGATTTCAAGTCCGCCCGCAGCTCACACGCAAGCGTACTACGAACAGCGATCAGCACTCGCCCTTCGATGTTCTTACCACCACTGCTGTCACGATCAATGCGGTAAACGATATCGTTAACCGAAAAATAATCTGATGAGGACACTTCGGAATAAAGCCACGTCTCTGTCAAAACTAATATAGAAGTAGATGAAAAGATATTGCAACGAAATTCATTAGATTTTTGTCCTCAGGCTGCGAATATCTTGATAGTAAAAATTAGGATTTCCATTCATGATTATCATTGGTAGGCTTTCTAACTCACTTGCGCGAAGCAGACTTTCGCGGAGAGGCCCTTCAAACGGCTTAAATAAACAGTCTTTTTTTTTTTTTTTTTTTGACTGACTGATGACAACTATTTATGTAGTCATCAGTCAATGACTGATTGTACTATTTATTTTTTGCTGTCACAGCAGAGAGCAAGTTGCAAGAGCGAATTCAGATCGAAGCGGGCAGACTGATTGCTGCCATGTTGTTGCGCAATCGCTGTCGCCAGCGGATGTCGTCGCGCTGACTTCCGGGCGACAAGCGATATTCTCTGGCTGGCCAGAAACCGGCGACGCGACCAGCGACAGCGACGAAGGCAAAACCTGCCGCTCGTCGCTAGAAAATCGCGTGCATGCGGTTGCGCCTTTAATCATTTTTCTCTGAGTCATTGTTATTTTTTGCTGAATCATGCTCATGACTATGACTTCTATGATCCTTTAGTGTTTCTTTCACTTAGTACCCATGTGCGAACACATTCAGCGGTTTTTGAGTGTTAATCTTTTTTTCGCTGAGTCATTGTCAATTTTGCGAAGTCATGCTCATGACTATGACTTCTATCATAATCCTTTAGTGTTTTTTTTTCCTTAGTACCCACGTCCAAACCCATTCCAGTGGTTTTCGAGTGCTAATCATTTTTCGCTGAGTCATTATAATTTCTGCGGAGTCATGCTCATGACTATGACTTCTACCATCACCCTTTAGTGTTTCCTTCACTTAGTGCCCACGTCCGATCCCATTCCAGTGGTTATTGAGTGTTGATCTCTTTTCGCTGAGTCATTGTCACTTTTCCCTTAGTCATGGTAATTATTGAGTCGTAATTGTATTCTACTATGATTATCGTTGCTACCATAACCTTACTTGCACCCATTACCATCATTAATTCTCGATTCTTTGGCACATCGGGTTTTTTTTTACCCCTAAGAGCACCAAGACTTAGGCGGCTGTATCATGACCTACATGACACACATGTCATGACCTATCATTTATGTTCCTCTACACTCATGTCATACTATACCAATTTTGGTACACACCAGGTTAACGAAACGACCATGAGAGCACGAAGACGTAGGAGGCTGTTTCATGACCTACATATGGCACGCATATCATGACATTAATGTCATGACCTATCATTTACGTTCGTCATAAACCTTTGTCATACTATGCCAGCTTTGGTACATACCAAGTTAAGGAAACGACCATGAGAGCACCAAGACGTAGGCGGCTAGATAGATACACTCAAAGTGGCAAATGTTCGCCAAGAAATGCTTCGCATTTAACAGTGTCTTGCAATTAATCAACAACCTGTAGTACTAACAAGCCGGCTACGTGCCAACTGTATCAACTATATCAACTGTGCCAACTGTTAATGTCGCCGAGCGACATTAACAGAATAAGCCTCTCCGTTCCAGACGATAGGCAAAAAAGCTTTCTGGAATGCACACAAGCATTCTCTTCTAGATTCGCGAAAACTTGGTGCAAAAAGATTAGACTGGATGCCAAGGAAGAGAGAGCGGTGTAGCTCTTCTGCTTGCAACGCACCGCAAGTTCACCGACGTCGCAATTTTCTTTCTTTTTTTTTACGTTTTCTTTTATTAATGACCAGGACGCTTAGCTGCCTTTACTAGAGTTGCTGCTCCCCTCTAGCATTTAGCGTCCCAGCACTCCGCGCACTAACGTGTCGCCATCTATGGTCCACTTACGCTACTGAAAACAATTTCCGTCACGGCCTCCGAGAGCGGCGTACATTGAAGCTTACGCGGCAGTCGTGTCGTTTACGCATCCTTTACACGCAGAATATCTGTGCTGCAATATAATTCGTACGTGTTTTCAGTCAGCAAACCTCCACTTTTGTGACAAACACACGGTCATCGTGGAATATGCGTAAAAACCGGTTTGGTGCATGTTTCCCAAATGCGTGCCCAATGCTTACGTGCACAGTCGGGTAAATAAATGCATGCGAGCTGTGTTTATGTCGTTTTCAAAAATGAATCTGTGTTGCTTCAGACTTTATTTGTATCTATCTGTCAGGAAACTGCAATCATGTGTAAAACCCTGAACATAATTATGTATACAGAACACTAATTGGTTTCCACCGAAATCCATGCCGGAATACGCTCTCTTAAGTGTTTTTGGTGTCGTGTACAGACGGAACATCTGCGCTGCATCATATGTCATACATGTTATTTTAGTCATCAGACCTCCGAATTTAGGTCGAACACAGAATCTTCATAAAATATGCACGGAAAAACGGTTGGGTACACGGTTCCCAAAGTATACCCAATGTTCACATGCACTGTCCAGTAAATGCACGCGATCCGGGTTCGGAAAGCGAACCGTTCGCTTTCCCTCGTGGTGACTGGTCAGAATCGAGCTTCCTGTGATCTTATAACGGTTTGGAGAGCGAACCGTTAGAGAAGATCGCCGTCCCTGGACATCCTCGAATTCGGCCATATTGTTGTATTCAGTAACGGTGGCATTTTGAGCCAACCAGAGACGCCGACGCAACCCTGTGGGCCAATCAGAGCTGACAAGATGGCGAATTAAACGATATGGAGGAATCTGACAAAACAGAGAGAGAGATTGATTATGATATAAAATATGAGAACTAGGCCTGAATCAAAGAAAGTTCTGATCTGCGACTTAATTAGCCTTGCACTCTGATGTGACGTGGTCTCCAACATCATCAATCCCGGAGGCCATTTATTCGGACCAAAGCCTCGCAAACTCGCGCGGCGGCAAATTTCGAAAAGTCGTGATTGAGCGAGGACAAACCGAAACTCCAAAGCGGCGCCCCACAATTTATGCCGTGTATATTTCTACCAATAGGAAATAAACGCTAGCGCTCTGGTGCCTCCAGGATTCATCATAAACCGCAGAAGCATACGCAGCAGAGGTTGACTGGCAAGGTGATTATTTTTTATGACATTTTCTTCGGTCGCCGGTTTACGCATTCGCAGGTGTTCATGCACCACCTCTTGCATCACGTATACGAAAAAGAAAACATTTCTCAAAAGTAGCGCGTACCTGTCCGGTAGAAAAGAGAGGACACAAAGGAGTTATCCGGAGTTTGTATTGACTTATTTCGAGTATGTAATCGAGATAGGTCAATAATCTACGCCGTACAACGTTGTGCTGTGTAACTTTCATTCTGCCATTTGTGTGACGCATTTGGTCGCCGAACTTTGTGCCGTTTGAATTGTACTTTATCCACATGATGCATAAGTATATGTCATGTATAGCGGATTAACACACACACACACACACACACACACACACACACACACACACACAAAAGAAAGAAAAATGGGAATCGAACCGCGCAACACACTGAACTTAGTGAAGGCAGCACACACACACACAGCGTGGTCATCACTCGTACGAGTTTACAAGTCACGACACCACGAATTCTGAAGTAAACCCTCAATTTTCAAAGAGCCTATATACGAGTCTTTATTACTGACTGTCCTCCTAAGACCCCTTGTACAATACATTGCACATTGCCTTCAACTTTTTTCGCAATTCACTCGGAAGTGATTACGCAAATTGGGTACGACGTACGGTGCCCCCCTCCCCATGTGGCACCGTACAGAAGTTATTTACTCTTATTATTGTCGTACGCTGTCGATAAATTTGACACTTAATTGATCTAGATCTCTGCGTCGTGCCAGACGGCGAAAAGCAACCTTGAGGTGTGTTTCGAAATCACTGAGATTGCGGGAGAATACCAGACACGGCAGCAACATAGCAACGTACTACACGTAGTTCCATTTTCATCTCTAAGTTTAGGCAATGAAATGCAGTTTTTACCATAGAAAACATGAGGAGATAGTTATTTTTCCCCGTACATGGAGACGCAGCTTTTGGCATCTAACCGTGGTACTTAAAATTTAAAGATTGTTTTTCACGTTCATAACATAACCTTAGACAATGAAAACCAGCTTGAAGATCGATTATGTCCGATAGCTTCAATCGGATCGCAAGAGGTTATATATGTTAAATTTTAACAGTGGACCGAACTGTACATGTAGTGGCTTCGAAACTTTCGGCAAATGCTCTAGACACGCCCAGAGAAAGACAAGGCCAAATGCCCATAATGCTTTCAACGGGACCTCCTGCTGGTTCTCACTCTCTCTCTCTCACTCACACACTATATCTCTCTGCTTGATACGCGGGGAGACTAAATTTACTCTTGATAAGGAAAAGGAATGGAAATGTTTTTTCGCAAGCAGCGAGTAAAAAAATACAATAGAACGACGTGCTCCCAGAACAAAACTGCCACGCTCCTGCATTGCTTCTGTGCTCGTGTGGTCCTCGACGAAGCGCGTCCCCGGTTCCCGGCTGCGCGCCTCAATTATATACGTTTTCGTCCAAGGTTAAGCTAGGAGAGTGAGAGAAGCGGGAAAATCCAGCAGACGAAAAAAAGACTATGTTGCAGACGACGTCAATGCCGTGGCGTTGCTCCGCTATACACACGCGGAAGTTTTGTACATCCTAGTGTACGGGAGACGCCCAGGCCAAGGTAGCGCGACCTCTTCTACGTACGTTCCCTCTTCACCAGACATAGCACTATCAGAAAGCCAGCGCGCACGGTGCAAACGCTCGCAGACTTCGCCGAGTAAATTCCGCGTTGGAATTTTCTCTCGTTTACTCCGCGTTCCCGATTCCAGGAGATGACAGCCAGAAGACTGGATAAACTTAGTTGTATTACGTGTCGGCTTGTAGATAATGAGAGTGTTCTAGATTCTCGTATTCATCCCAACCACCGGCCACCAGGCTTGCTCAACTGGACTCATATGGACCACGTGTGTCTCGCGTGTGATTCCACGAAATTGGTAGATGTGAGGTTCATGTGGAATACGAGGCTTTCTGACGCTCAAGCCAAGGTGCAGTGAATCACGGTGTGCCATTTCTCAATATAAGCCGCCTCGGATGCGTTGTTAAAACGACGTGTTTGTTGTTAATGCTTATACAGATAACCCCGGGTATGAGAATTTACGCTGAGAAAAATAAATGCGTTTTCATCAGTCAAACTCGAAGTCAGAAGGCGATTATAGATAGGTCTACATCCCGCTAAAATTTATATCGTTTCTTCTGAGCGTGGGGCTGCAAATTTAAGACGCAAATGTAAATACAGAGATAAAGATTGCGAGCAAAAATACGGTGAGGGCGATAGCGGTTTTCCCCAAGGCTTTACGTGATTGGAAAATAAACTTGTGAGGTCGACTGAAAACCCACACAAACAAAATGAAAACGAATTTAGACAGATACAGCTGTACGTACCGTCGCTAGAGTGTGGGCACAGCGAGGATATTCACGGCACATGATCGGCCGCACGTAGCGACAAGCCTTGCAAGGAAACGACCTTTCAAGGCAAAGTATGGTACATCTTTCGGCCACTCAACCGAGGCAGAGGAATACGTTAACTATGAGAGCAAGGCTTATTTCTCTCTCTCTATTTCTCTCTCTATTTTTTTTTTCTACATGAATACACCCTGCTCGTACATTTTACGTGGTTTCATTAGACCTCTAAACTACTCTCAGAAAATACCTGCGCATATTTGGTTTACCTTTTCAGTACACGCTTACTTTCGGATCGGTGTGTCAGTTCTGGTTAGGTTGATCGCTGCGTGAACGAAACAACTCACTGACTAAAACGTAATATACGATTTATTAAGCGTATAATACGTATTACTAAGTGTTATTCAATTAAAAAAAAAGAAACAGTCAATCCTGTTTGTTTACGCGAAACCGTACAAGAAAGGACATTTCGCTTCTGTGCACTCCTAGCCAAGTTTACAGTCAGTGTTTTGCTTTTACTCCAAAAGAAAACAGAGACATATATAGCGACAACACATATGTTGTCGCTATGAAAGTTTACTTACAAGCAAATACAGAAGCAAAAGAGCGAAGGCTATAAAGCGTGTTGAACACGAACTCCACATTGCTTCTTACAACCATAAACCTCGACCACTTCGATTCTCAATCACGAGGGAAAGAGCATCGCGTACGACATCACAGGGAAGGCGTGCCCTTGTTCTGCATATTTATTCGGTTGCTTGTGCGAACGTTGAAGAGAAGAATTAACTCACATCGATCTCGTCATGTCCAACATTGCGAACGACGTCGAACGTAAGTAAGTATACGTGAGCCACAAAAAGCGCCCTTCGTTCGATTGTCTCGAACGTGCAGCACGGCTCGCGTGATCGAAGGGCACGCCTACGTACATGAGGAGCAACACTACACCTGCAGTAGTAGTTCGACGGGTGACTACAGGAAATCCGCCAGGCCTGCCAGGCCCGTATGCCGTATCCACGTGAACACGTGATATCTTCCTTCCTGATCACGTCGCAGGACGCGAAAGCTGCTCGACGACGCGCTTTTGCCGGTAGCGCCTTGCCATATAGCCTTGCATATAACAGTCGCCACTTGTAGCCGGCAGAAGCCATCGGTTCCTGTGCCGGTAGCTTCCACGAAACGGAACGTTATAGAACTTGTTCACGGCAAGGATCGCGCGCGGTGAAGACAAGTCGGTGATGTGTGTGTGTGAACTTGAATTCCGCGGCGTTAATACGACAACATACTAGATTAATGCACGCGATCATCAGGCGCGCAAAGGGATAATCACGCCACCGCTAATCTCGCGCGCGATACACACACACACACGCACGCCGAAACGTGCATACTTTTGACGCGTCGCCGGCTCGGCGATCGCGGAGCTTTGACGCCGAGAACAAAATTCGCGCACTTACTTTGCTTTTTGGCAGCTCATTTTCGCGGGTCGTTGGAGGAAGGAGTTGGTCGAGTAGTGAAGACTTGGTGAAGGCACGAAGGGGAAAACACGATCTACTACAGCAGCTCTCCGCCCAAGTGCGGCAAAGAGAGAAGCAAGCTTTCGCATGGGACAGGAAGTTTTGTTTTATATTTTGCCGACAGGATGTGACGTCAAGCAGAGGAAGACATATTGCGCATGCGCGCTTGGTTTCCGTAACCGAAACCGTTTTTTCGCTGGCTCTGTCAGCCAAGGAGTCAGGGGAGTCAGCTAGCACCCGCCTCGACTTCGGTGAATTTTTCCGCGCGGCTACGTTCTGTTCATTCTGTTACAATCTTAATCAATTTACTTCTCACGTACTTCTCACGTACGGCAGACATCGGGGAATACCAACGGCGGTGGCGTGATTAGTTTGGCAAGGCAGCTCCTGAACGCAGCATTTGCACTCATTAGTGAGCAGTTTTCCGTGCTGTGGCTTTTTCTTTCGGCCGGCAATGCTGCGACTCGGTCGACGAAGTGGAAAAAAAAAAAAAAAAAAGGGGGGGGGGGGGGGGGGGGCGCTATATGCCTTCGTTGCCAAGGCGCTAGCCACAGCTAGCCTCGGCAACGGAGTTAGCGAACAAGAGCTGCAGCGTCGCCGTGTTCGAGACAATGAGGGTCCTAGCTACAAGTCAGGTAACGGTGATTGCGTACCTGCACTACGTCGACCGCGCGCTGTTCAACGCGAAATGTGTGGTTTGTGCGCTGTGCTTCTTGAAACAAGTAGTGCAGCCGTGCAGCAGGGGTGGTGGAGGAGCACAGTGGCTTCGGGGCTCCAGTTTCGCGTTCATAGACATGTGCCACGGCCGCTCAATGGAAACAAGGTTTTCCATTGAGCGGCCGTGCATGCATGTGCTCCCGTTTTGGTCTGACTGGCGGCTGTCGCGCGATTGTGGTGTGTTCCTGGCCAATGTCCTGGCCTAGTATGAAGTTTACGATGCTAATACAACTTGTTCACGTTCTTCCGTGCTAGATATATGCCATTAATTTGCATGGCGATCGAGCTGAAAACGAGTCTGTGTTCCTTGCGTTTGTGTGTTCCTAAATTACTTTCTATTGTGGAAGTTCTGGCAGTCTTATTACGAAGGGGAGTACGAACGTAAACATATTTCTGTGTATGTCTCAAATTTTGAATTGCATATAAATCGACCTTTACGACTGATATGTGGGCTACGCTGCCTGCCGGTTGCAGATCAGCTACTTTAACGCTCTTCCGTTTGGTAGACTGATACATGGTGCACGTTTATTTCCGTACTGTTGCAAAACAGCCATTTATTGTGTTTATTCACTCAGTACAGATGTACTGCAGCTTCGCCGAAGTGCATTTGAGTTACGCGGTGAAGCATTCTAAAAGTGGGAGAGGGCTGCTATCACCCAGCACTTATAAGGCGTCCAGTGTGCATAATGTGACAGAAGACGGCGGGTGCGCGAGCGTATAATTAAAGAACACTTGTTATGTCCAGTGACAGTGGCCCCCCTTTCCACTTTGAGTATGCTTCACCGCAGTACATTGCTTAGGCTTCACCGCGAAACATTATGTACTGCGGGGAAGCTAACTTTAGGGAGCGCCGAATTGTGCGATGTTTTTAGTATACCTGTTCGAACTTTTGTAGCTTGTTACACCGCAATACAGAGGTACGATGCGATGAAGCGCATCAATAGTAAGGGGGGGGGGGGGGAAACTAAATATCGTGCAGTGAAGCATACTAAGAGTGGAAAGGGCACATCTGCCACATAGTATATGCCTGTATATATATATATATATATATATATATATATATATATATATATATATATATCATCATCAGCCTATATATTTTATGTCCACTGCAGGATGAAGGCCTCTCTGTGATCTCCTCTGGGCTACCCGGTTACTAGGACTCATGCTGCCCTTGAAGAAAACAAGACATCAGCAGCCCCAGCCAGTAAACATGCGAAGCCGAGCACAAGAAGAAAATTAATTAAAACAAAGCAGACACACCCGATCATTGTCATTACGTGTAATAAGAAAACTTAACATAGGACTGCGCCTCCACAAGTGGGAAGGTGACGTGCCAGAACCGGAAGGCATGGATGCCAGCTCTATATACGTACAGTACACAGATATTGAGCAGGTGTTACCCAGTCATGGTACCTGTTGGCTAGATTGCGCTCTCCAGGATCAGCAATTGCCACGGCTGTAGCTTCGGCAGAGTGGCTATAATATAGAATTGTGGACTGCCTATCTTTTGGTCATAAGTTCGAATCCTCACGGCACAATGAGAACTTTCTTTATTTGCAATTTTCTTGCAAGAAATTTGGGAATTCCAGCAACAACACCAGTAGACATCAAAACAACCGAGGGAGTGAGCCCATCGCAGTTGTTGCAGTAATGAAGATGGCACAAGAATTGCGACGAGCACACTACATGCCTTTGTTCTTCTGCTAATGCTCAGTTACTTTTGTGGTACAGTTAAAATGAGTTCAAGGAGCAAGAATTTACCCCAGAACAAACATTTGGTTTAACAGCTGTATCTAGTAGTATACTTTAGCCTACGCAGCTTTATACAACCCTGTGCATGAGTGGCATCCTCCAGATTAAAAAAAAAAAAAAAGTTGAGCTTTTGATATTGCTTTCGAGCAAATGCATCTGTTTGGGCCTAACTGGTATATACATAGTGCACATACTTGCATTTGGTA
Source organism: Dermacentor silvarum (assembly GCF_013339745.2). NCBI lineage: Eukaryota > Metazoa > Arthropoda > Arachnida > Ixodida > Ixodidae > Dermacentor > Dermacentor silvarum. The sequence continues at coordinate 187,128,490 of NC_051156.1, forward strand.
TACGTTATCAGCAAATGTCAAGTCACCTTACCTCTGCAGCAAACCACTCCTGCAATCAAGTGTGCTGGTCTGGGCTTTACATGCATTTCCGCCTGTGCAGTAGGTATAAGTCCTTGGCTGTTTACTGCCACTTTATCTTTCAAATGTCCGGTTGCACAAGAAGGCTTTGACAACACTGCAACAGTAATACCTGGGCAGGCTTCACGAAAGGCCACCAGTACCACCTTGTTGCAGACTGTGTTGAACGTCCTTCTTGGCTCGACTGTGACTAGAATCACAGGTACATTTCCTCCACAGCGGCTGGTATTAGCAATGCTTTGATGCAGAAACAGGCTATTGTCGCACAATGTCAAAGTTAGGTCAGAAACCAATCTGACAAAGGTGGAAATAATCTTGTCTTTTCCAGATAGTAGTTCAGCCTCCCTTGTGAGGCACATTCGTTCAAGCAATTTGCACACTGTCGATGTGAGTGAGATTGGTCAAAGGTTGGCCATAGGTGTCTAGGTTTCTTGCCTGGTTTTGGTAGTGGCATCACTACCGAGTGTTTCCACTCTGTGAAGAATTAACCAATATTCCAGATTTTATTGATTACAAGCAGTAGTGGTTGCTTTTTCATTTCGGGAAGATTCCTCAACATCTGCCAAGTGACTCCATCTTTTGCCAAGTGCGTTCTAAGTGTTGACAAACTCGAGAGCAGCAACAGGTTCTGCCATCATAGAGAGGTTTCCATTCCTTCGGCAAGTGGTCATTAAGGTGCATATAAGTTTGGTGACGGTCGGTCGCTGTGAGGTAGATGGGAAAAGCACCTGCTGCTTGTTCCTCAAATTCCTCAGATGTGCACTGAAGATCGAGCAGCGTGTTTTCAATAGTATAGCAGCTTTTGGTTCATCCTGTGAATGTGTGCCACAGCTTATGAGACGTATGCATTCAAATGACAGGCAGCGGTCCATCCACTGGTCTATGGAGTTGCTTAGCACGAAATCTCGTCTGCTCAGTCTTGTGCAGAACATTAATCAAGGCTTGTTGCGTGCAGCCACAATTTAAGTATGTTGTATGCAGCTTGGCTTGCTCACCCCAAACTTGCAGCAGGTACTTGTAAGGGCTGGATGTTGCCCGATTAAGCTCTAGTTCGCATGTCGTTCCTCGCACTGTGTAAAGAATGTGTGTTGCTAGTGATTCTTCAACGCCTTCACATTCTGCAGGCTCAAGTACGTCACGAAAAAGCTTCCAGCCTGCAACTGTGATTTTGCGAACGTGGCGCATTCTCACCCAGGCATCGTGTTATCTAGATTGGATAATGGTTGCTGCCTCTCGGGTCAGAGTCGCACTAACACTCTGGGCGAAGGCTGCAGTCGCCCAGGTTAGGTCACCATACTGTCCTGGTTTGAGTGGCGGGTGTGGCAGTTGGGATAGTTGGTGTCATTTGCTAATATGAGGGTCGTTTGATAAGTATGGTAAAAATGCAAGAAATAGCGCTACAATTCTGTTTTCTTCTAGGTGGCGCGCGAGAAGCACCCTTTATATGATGGAAGAACTTGTTTACACTGGTACCGACAGTTAGTAAGCTTCTGACAGCCATTGGCACTGAGCTGTAAGGAGATTCCCGCCAAAATTGGAAAAGGTGAATTTCGAGCAGTGATCAAACATATTTATTTAAAACACTGGACGGCTGCCCAAAGTCGAGTTAAGCGAAGTTCATGGAAACTCTGCACCATCACTGAAGACCATTTACTACTGCATAAATTAATTCAAACAAGATGAAGCACATCCTGGGCGTCCAGTGGAGGTCACCACGGCAGAAATGGTATTGAAAATTCATGGAATTGTCATGGAAAACTGCCGAGCGAAGGTACATGAGATAGCTGAAATTGTAGGCATCTCGGCAGAGAGAGTTCGCAGTATTCTTTATGAGAAATTGCAGATAAAGAAGGTCTGCGCACGTTGGGTGCCGTGACTGATGACGATTGACCAAAGGAACATAAGGGCAGACATCTCGAAGCAGTGTTTATCGATGCTTAATCACAATCCGCAGGACTTTTGGCATCGATTTGCAACAGTTGACAAGACGTGGATACATCATTACACTCCAGAGTCTAAACAGCAGTCAAAGCAATGGACTGGGCCTGATGAAGGTGCTCCAAAAAAGGCAAAGACTGTTTATTCAGCCAGAAAGCTGATGGCGACTGCCTGTTGGGATTCACGAGGAATAATCTTTGTAGACTACTTACAAAATAGCAAAACGATAACAGGACCATATTATGCAACACCCCTAGATCAACTGAAAAAAGAATTTTCATTAAACCAACCTGGTTTAGCACAGAAAAAACTCCTCTTTCACCAAGACAATGCTCGGCCCCACAGATCGCTTGTTGCAATGGCTAAATTGCATGAGTTAGGCTTCAAGGGTGTGCCTCATCCACCCTATTCTCCGGATTTGGCCCCCATGCGACTTTTTCCTCTTTCCAAACCTGAAGAACTGGCTGGGTGGAAAGTAATTTTCTTCAGCTGAGGAGGTTATCTCAGTGGTAATCGACTACTTCAAGGGCCTCGAGCCATTCTTTTTTTCTGAGGGGATAAAAAAATTGGAGCACCGCTGGAAGAAGGGAACTATGCTGAAAAATAAAATATTGTTTTCTTCAAACATGATATCTTTAATTGCTTTTTGCCACACTTATCAAACGACCCTCATATAAAATCTGTGGTGTCTGCTTCGTCAAGGTGGCATCCTCTTGGTCATGCATCTTTGTACATATCCCCAATGTGTGTTATGTGCATTGGAGTCACCTCCACTGAGTATTCCGTGTTTGGGAAAGCCAATTTGCAGATGTCGAAGCCAAGTGAAGTCACCTCGAGTGCGGTGATTGGTTTTGGGACAGAGGTAGACCGATGCCAAAATAGCTTCCTTCCACTGCCTTAGCCTGCAGCACACTGCCACAACTTTCTGATAAGAGGTGCAGTATAAAATAATGTTCAGTTATATATGCGGCGGAGCGTCTGCGCAAACAAAGATAGCCGTTTGAGCCTGCCCAAACGGTGCCACTACTCCCCCGATGTTCTGTAGGAGCATCGGGCAAGGAGTTAGCCTTTATTGGAGTTAGCCTTTGTACCCTTGTATATCTGGTGTTCTGCCTCAGTTTTCCTGGAGCAGTAGGATGATGGGTTGGCCCTCTTGCTGAAATAACGGACCTAATTTGGTTGCACTAGCGCTCAAGCTGCACCTTCCGTTGCACACAGTCTGGAGTAGTGGCTGCATGGAACGATTGAGGGAGGCTAGCAGTAGGGGATTGTTGGGGTTGTGGATTTCGCAGTCCTTCAGAATCTTAAAAATAAAAAAAAAAAATTTGGGGCAAAGATGACTACGGTCATTACGTGAGGATTAATTTGGAGGAGCTTGCCGTGCTGATCCATGTACACTGCGATCCTCTGTTGTTGCTGCTGGTATTCCTACTGCTGTTGAATGTTCAGTTTTAATTATTTTGCCTTGTTCTATGAGAACCTATTCGAGCTTGGCATACAGAAGTGACATGGCTTCTTTTGTCATTTCCTTGCGCACAGTTTGATTTGAGGGAGCACAGCCCTTAGTGGACAGTAGCTGTTGACTGGCGCAGCCTCTTCTGTTGCGGCTTCTTGCTGTGTTTCATTTTTTTTTAGGCACTGAAGAAGCAGACTTACAGAATGTAGACGTGCAATCTAGGCATGTCCATGCATCTGGTTCTATTTTTTTTGTCACAGATGGTTCTACAAGAAATTGAAATTATTGGCAAAAGTTGAGAACAAATGCTGTTTTCATTGTCGGGTGCCACAAGTGACTGGAACTTCCAGTGAACTGGGCAATTACTGAAGTTTCTTACTCTGAAGTTAACTTAGTTCAAAAGTGATGGCCCGATATACATTACTGATCTTCTCAATTTTAGCTCCGAATCCTCTGATAAACAATTAAGAAATTTCAGACAATAGACGCAAGTTTATGTACACAATCTGCCATGTTTGCCTCTACGTGGCCATCTTCAACGCATTTATTTTGTACAAAAAGGCAGGTATACAAAGCACTCGCATTTGTATTTCCTCATGGACATTGTGAAAGCGTTGATTTCTGGAAACTTTGACATGAGGCGAAGACACTCGGACAATCTAGCTGCATGCTTCATCGCCCGTCTCGTCCCTGGGACACCTGAATGATAGACGCCTATAGAGCACTCCTTTGTGTGCTCATGCTCAGAAAGAGCAGACAATGAGAGCAATTAAGAGAAAAACAAGAAGTGCACCAAAAGTCGTGTGAAGACTATGGAATGGCACTCGGTGTACTACCTCGTTAAAAATTGAGCATGTCATTTACCATGGTCAAAATAAAGATAAAATGATGTTTCAGGATTCACATGGATCCCTTGTTAGCATTTCTGCAGGCGTCTCAAGCAGCACAAGAATGATGTCACCACAGGCCACACAATTACAAATTGCCTTGCAGAGCATGCCAAGAAGACAAGTCGCAAGATAAGCGAGGGACAATGCCTGCATCATGGCCACAGAGAAGAACTGGACGATGAGGCTCGGTCTCGAATCGCTAATTTCAAACAAGTAACACAATTATTATCTGGAATTTAAAACCACATGTACGCCCGAATTTCGCAACATGCGCTCAACGCTACTTAAGAACCTTCATAGCAGACATTCCTTTGTGAACAAGGGATCCCTGTGGATATTGGAACGCTATTTTTTGTTTCAGCCATGGTCGGTGACCTCCTCCATTTTTAACAATGATCTTGCCTGACCAGACTATTCCGTCGAACTCTTGACTACGGTGCAATACCTCGTTTTGAGATGTACCTCACTGAGGCCTTCCTGCATGAATAATTGTAATCCCAGATGGTAGTTGGATGTATCTCTACACTGACCAGCTACAGAAGTCATGTTCCTTCTTTTTACATAATTCTCACTCGAAAAAAAGCAAAAAAAAAAAAAAAATTCTGGCAGCACAGCGAGACCAAATTTTCTCACACTAAATATTTTTTGTGTGTGCTCTCCAATAAGCATACCATTCTGAATGTATTTGTGGCATTTATTTAGTGTAGCAATTCTATCAATCAGTTTCTAAAATTAGGCACATTAGTAATTTTTTTTTTATTGGAAAACGCTACCCTTATTCTTGGGGAGCCTAAGCTCTTGGGTCAGAGTTGTTGACTTGCAGTAATCTATCTCTGCTGTCCGCTCAAGGAATAGGAGTGACAGATAGCTGTGTGGGCATTTCTGGTAACGAATAATTAAAGAAAACTACATAAGCTCACCAGTGTGATTGAGGCATCTCGTAAAAAAATTCAATGCCTGATGCACAATGTTTCCAGTTCCGACCTTGAAGATCAGCAACAGCCGATTGCGAGGGCCCAGGACGCGGCCCGAGCTCAAGGCATTCTGGAATGAGGATGCCTCTCCAAAGCTGCATTTACATAATAAAGATGTTTATTCTCTCTCTCAACATTTCTCGTTAATATGGCAATTTGAGTACTTGGCTTTAGTTCTTGCTTGAGCAGGTATAAAGTGCTTGCGTCGTCTTTGCTTTTTTGCACTTTTAATCTATTGCAACAGCCACAACTCTCCCTGACAGCAGTCCCACAGTCCACAGCCAATGCTCGCACCGCAGTGCTACCGTCGCAAGAAAATGGCAGCTCCGGAGAACGGCTCTGAATTCTAGTCTATAGTAAAAGAGTGTGCTGGTCTGGGCTGGTTGGTACATCATTAGGACGGGAATAAACAGCGCTAGGACGGGACGAAGTGAGTGTCGGTCTACTCACTTCGTCCCGTCCTCTATGCAGGGAGTTCCACAAGCAGTGTTGCCAGGTTTGGCTATGTATAGCCAAACTGGGCTATAGAAAAAAATTATTGGCGTCGACTTGGACGAGTTGGCTATGTGGCTATATTTGGGCTACTGAAAATATGCGACTTGGGTATGTTTGGGCTATAAGTGGCACCATAATCCACACTCCAGAGGTGGCTCCGATCGAGTAGAAACAAATCTCAAAGGCTATGTTTTAGCCAGCTAAGTACTGTACTAACATGGCTATGCTCAGAAAGGGAAAGCAATAAAACAGGGTCGGGCGATCATGGCGCCAACATGAAAGAAGGGAAGCACGGGTAGATGACGTGCTCCAGTGTGTTCATGGCCATGGCACTTCGTGAACTATCGCGCCAGGCACATCTTTCGACCTGCTCCACGTTTCTCACGCTAAGCTTTACTGCCACTTTCCTTTTCCTGCGAGATGAGTTTTTGTTCGTGCTTGCATTTGAGGTTCATTTCCATAGGTTAGACTTGAGGTCAAATCCTCCTTGGAGAGGAAAATCTGCGCGCTTCTTACACTGCATGGTGTGCCGTTTTGCACAGCCATCCTTTAAAGCTTCGCTTACACCGATTGAGACAGTGAGTGGCATCTGTTGTCTCTCACTTTCTTTAACCCATGTTCTTGGCGTTCTAGAGACCTAAGAGGGCGGCCAGGATGATGTAAATGAAAACTATATCGAGTGTGTCCCTCCTAACCCGGGCCAAGCTAAGTGAAGAAAAAAAAAAGAGAAAAAACAAGATAGGACGATGAGACAAATAACACGAGATATCACAGTGCAAAAGACTGGTGCAAAAGACCCCTGGTGCAAAAGACCCCCCCCTTCCTTCATCGCCGCTCATAAAGAAAACTTGACAGCCCTGACGGCTGCAGCCATTACAGGAGCTTCCAAGAATAGTCCAAGAAAAACAGTTCATAGAAATGATGATTTTATTTTTTGACGACTATACACGAAAGAATGGCCACTACAGGTACCAAACCAAATTTTTGCACATGAAACACCTGCACACCTATAGGAGGTTCATATCTATTCTGGCACAGTTAAAAGCCGTGAATGAAATCGCAAGCAAAACAAGTTTGACAAAATCCAGTATGCGCACAGCGAAATAAGGATGGGGCAGCACGTATCCATTAAATTTTCATTACTAGGATGAGAGGTGTTTTCTATGAGCTTCGGGAACAAATACTTTCAATACAAAATTTTACTGGCAATGAGTATCGAAACGTCGCTGGAAATCTTAGCGGAGATGCTGCCCGTGAATGATAAAAACACTCAAAAAGCTTCAGTGGTCTACGCCGTGCCGTTTAAACCAACTGTTTAACTTTCGGCCAGAATTTTCAATGAATAAAGTGCAATCGCAACTTGAGAGGAACCAACAAACTAAATGGACGAAGACAATTGCAATAAACCTCACAGTTTGACTCAGGTAAACAGAGGCACAGTGTTTGCAATCGTTACTGATCACTGTGATCGCACCAAAAATCGCATTCATTGTGCCAGGAAAATAAAGTAGACCACACCACTTTTGAGCCTACGACAGTATCCTATCTTATGGTACAAAAAAATAAAAATAATAATAATAATAAATGATGAAAGCTGGCCACGTCTGCTGACTTTCCATAGGAAGCAGGGAACGGGGACGAGCAAAGGAGAAAAGCACAATAATACGGCGCGCTTTTTTGGCGGCCAACAAGACGCAGACTTGTACATAAGAAAAACGATTCGCGAGCTAGGACAACAAGAACTTCTTTTTTTTTTTAATCTTAAAGGAGCGACAAAACAGAAAGCCCCGATGACCCCTTTCCCTCCCGATCCCTCCCTCCCCGAGATATAAAAATACTCCTCGTCGATCTTTGACGCAGCTGCAGTTTGCAGCTGCGCCTATGTCGCGATAACTCCCTCCCCCAACCCTGCACACCCCACACCACGGCAGATTTTAATTAAAAAAAAAAAAAGACAGAAAAGCAACCAACAGGACCGAAAGCAGCGGTAAAGATTGTTTCTTTTAAGACAGTGGATACGCCACAATGACACACACTCTGGTTCCAACCTCCTTCCCGAAATGAAAAACAAAGCGTCGTAACGTTGTCACAGATGCTTATCCTTTTTCTTTCCGTTTTCTTGTGCGAGAGAAGAGGAGAAAAATCTTGCAAAATGGGAAGGGGGTGCCTGAGTGGGAAAACATGAGGTGGGGGGCGGGGCCAATGAAAAATGTTTGGATTCCGAATGCTGGAAAAGCTGTGAATCCTGTCAGTCATCAAAGGAGACTTGTTTGATTCCTGTTGTCCAAACTGTACAAGGTCCTCTCTCACTTGTTGCTCACTTCTCTGCAACAAAAGACAAAAAGAAGGAACAATGCAAGGTCAGGGTCGCTGATGCACTGCAAAATTTCATATTATGAATGACAGTGGATTTTTACCATGCAACCCTGGACCTGGCCTAATGAGGAATGCGGTAACGAAGTATTCCAAATCTATTCGATCGCTTCAAGTTCCTTAAAGGGGACACTGAAGAGAAACACTTAATCATTGTAGACTGATGAAACTATTGTTTCAAAACTCAATTTTCATTATTTAGGTGTTAAAAGGTTGCTCATTCGATTGGCAAATGAATGTTGAAGTTCTATTTGTTCAATTTTGTGCCAGAACCCCAGCACCGAGACATCAGTGTGATGTCATAGATTTGAAAGCTTTCTCATATCGGGGAAGTTGTGTGGCAAAAGTTCTTGAAGGTCTATAAGTGCAGCTTTTGGATCCTTCAGAAAACGATGTAGTCCATCTTTACCAATAAACAAATAACTAGGCCGGAGCAGACAGCGACAAAATCCACGATGTCATAATCAGCTGGTGCAGAAATTCAAGCTGGCAGCGCCACTCCCCCCCCCCCTTTTTTTAATGCCTGTTCTAATAAGTGGCTTTTTTGACATTACAGAAGGGTAATATACAAACATAGTGAAACAGCACAAAGTTGAAAGGATAGCAAACGACAGGACGACCCGTCATCTTTGTCCTTCGCGCCGTTTCACCATGTCGCCACACCAGCTCACCCAGCTGTCATTACTTCATTAATTTACTAATACAGCTAAAATTATTTTTCTCTTTAGTGTCCCTCTAACGTGTGCCAAAATCAGAGCACAAATGCGTTTGTACATCCACTGAAAAATGGTCACCCAGCATAGGACATCTAATGGACTGAAACGCAAATCAGGTCTTCACTTCCACTATGGCCCACCATGTATGTCGTACTTGCCAATGTTTCCTGCCTCATAGCTGAGAGCTTTGTCAAATTCAAGTTCAAAAGGCACAAGCCAGTTTAAAGCGCCGATTCCTCACAATTTTAGGAAAAGGAAGATATGATGAATACAAATTACAATTAAACTCCATCACAAGAAAATTTCTAACAGTTGGAAAAGTCACCTTTCCAACATGCCTGTTGGTTCAATGGTTATAACATACCAATTTTCCAGTTCACATCACAATGTGCAATGCGCAAAAAACACTGATATACTGCAGCAGCAACAACTCAAACATGGTTCAGACATATCTAAAAGGAACTTCAGAATAGTGTTTGCCACATGAGGTGGGGGGCGGGGCCAATGAAAAATGTTTGGATTCCGAATGCTGAAAGGCTGTGAATCTGTCAGTCATCAAAGAAGACTTGTTTGATTCCTGTTGTCCAAACTGTACAAGGTCCTCTTCACTTGTTGCTCACTTCTCTGCCTGGTTATAACATACCAATTTTCCAGTTCACATCACAATGTGTGATGCGCAAAAAACACTGATATACTGCAGCAGCAACAACTCAAACATGGTTCAGACAGATCTTAAAGGAACTACAGAATAGTGTTTGCCACATGAGGTGGGGGGTGGGGCCAATGAAAAATGTTTGGATTCCGAATGCTGGAACTTCAATTCCGGCATATCGAGGCGGGGCCACAGGTGGGGCATGACATGCTTCACCACGAATGCACATTACCATCTTCGTAGCAATGTGCATGAGTGAACTTGCTTCTGCAGTTATAAATTTGTGTCGCCACTGCGTTAAAACGCAACACAGGATGCAGGAACATTACAGATTGGCGATGCAAGTGGGAACATAAGACATTTTTACCAATAAAAGGAAACTGGGCCCAAGCAGACGCCATTAAAATTCATGATGTCACAGCAAGCTGGAGCATAAACTTGAATTCAGTGGCACCACCCTTAAAGAAGGGCCCTGAAACACTTATCTAATCGTAGAATGGCCTACTATTAAAGGACGTCATTTCACAAACGGCGTGCTGCAAAAAGTTTCTGAATCCTTCCGCTATAAGTGGAGCTACTGCACCAATACCCAGCTTTCTTTTTTCGTCGCCGCTAGTGCACTGGAAGCTACACGGCGGAGAAGCCAAGAGGGCAAAGCCCCGGCCAAAAGTTGAGTGTTGCAGTGGCGAAAGAGCTCGCCGCGGCACTTCATGGTGGCTGCAGTAGATTACACTACGCAGCACACCGCTGGTATCTCAGAGCCCACGCACAGCAGATGTAGCTATGCGCAGTGCAAAGAAGAAATGAATTTCACCTTTTTGAGATTGCAGTCCATAACATATCTCATTTACTTAACTCAAAATTAGCAATTATGTATTACTGAGAATGCTCTCGCGATCATGAAATCAGCCAATAGCGTTGGGTGGGTCGAGCTGCCTTCAATGCTGCTGCATGACAACATTGCAGAAGAGAGAGCAAGCGATTTCTTGCTGTCTTTGACAGGAGATTGCGAATTCCATGCTGCATGTGCAGTGCAGTAAAATTTGGCTTGCATGTTCACAGCAGCCGCTATGACAGATCAGCACTGTTTTCTCACAATGTTGAAAACGTGCTTCAGGGCCCCATTTAGTTTATTGTATCTTTTCTGGCTCACCAAACACCTCACGGTAAAAGCGGCATTTTTGGTACTATAGTACTAAAACAGCTCAAATATCTTTTTTTTTCGTTAGTGTCCCTTTGAGAAAAAACGTAGCAATACCTAAAAGACACAATGAATCCTCATGCAGAACAAAGGGAAGGAGCGAAGCATTTCTTACATTCTTGATTAGCCGTGATTACGACTAGTACTGACCCCTGAATGGGTGTGGAAAATTGCCTGCCATCAACGATGCAGCTGCCCCACTAGGAAATCCTGTAGGAAGAGGGAAGGAACGAGTGAGTGGCCACAAAGAACACCCACAAGGCAAAACACCATCACTCAAAATGTGAATGCCCCCTTTTGGCATTCGGCAACAACAAACTTTCTGCAGCACAGTAAGACTCCCTTCAAAAAGAATGCGAGGAGCCCTTTCAAAGTCTGTTCATCTCTGAAATTCACAGTTCTTCTGAACCGAGGTTCATTTGTATGCATTAAAAAAATCTACTTGCATTTAGCCGATTCTGCGGTAAAATCAGACTTCCATGGCTACTTTCTCATAAGCCGGAATGACTGTACTATTGGCTTTGAATGACGACAGCATTCGTGAAAAGCTTACCTGTGCTGCATAAGAGGAACCACTGACTGATTCCCCGTGGTGCCTTAAAGACCATGGAACATGTACTATTTGAATGCCACATGGACCTGTCATGCGTGGGCATGGCATCTTAGGTTCCATGCCCTGCTGCCCAAAACAGTAGCAAGCCTGGTATGGCATGGTATGGTATTCCTTAGCTGATGGCAGCAAGCCCTGGATATATTGCTCTTCTTTCTGGGGTCTTACGTGCCAAAACCAATTCTGATTATGAGGCACGCCGTAGTGGAGGGCTCTGGATTAATTTTGACCACCTGGGGTTCTTTAACGTGCACTACAACGCAAGCACACGGGCATTCTTGCATTTCGCCTCCATCGAAATGCGGCCGCCGCGGCCGGGATTCGATCCCGCTACCTCGTGCTCAGCAGCGCAATGCCTTTGCTGACTGAGCCACCGCGGCGGGTGATATATTGCTCGCCTACATCTTTCTTAAGTTGGCCTCCTTGATAAAGCTGTAGTCAAAGTTTGCTTCATGCTATAAGAAGGTCTCAATTTTTTGCCACCATCTTCAGCTGCAAATATTGTCATCAGCCTTAGTCACATATATTCCTAAACAATCACTGCAATGGTTCAGTATCTATGGTATACTGCTGCCGAGCGCAAGGTTGCAGGTTCAATCCCCAGGCGCAGCAGTTTCATTTTGATGGGCAAAGTGCAAAAAAATTGATTGTGTACAAAAATTTAGGTAGCATGTGCCAGGTGGTCAAAATCAATCTAGGGCCCTTAATCTTTGTCTGATAGCCCCAGTGTTGCCTTGGGGCATTAAACCACACAAAGTAATCAATCATACCCTTACCAACATTTTGAATGCAGCCCCTGCGACTACGCATCAAACCTACAAGACCCGGTACTCAGGACAAGAATGAGATTACCATGGAGCAAAGAAAAAAAAAAAAAAACTTAGGAGGCAGCACGACATCAGCCTTTGCAAGGCAACTTCCCATGATGTCACACTCTCCCTGCTTTCATTTATAAAACGCGCACATCGTGCATTGAATCCTGGGAACAGCATGCCGCAAGTTGATTGGATCATATTAGGCTTGAACAACTGCTGGCCATCGAAGTTGCTGTCGCTTTGTCCAGCCTGTTCCACCCACTTTCTGCTTGCCGCATTTGAGACCTTTTTGGATTTCGGCATCGGTACCTGGAAATGTTGTCGCCGTTGCAACAACACTTGCTCCAAAGTGTCTGCACAGTTAGCCATGCATTACAACTTCCGAGCGTTGCAGCAGATGACGAACCCAGCGCTTCCATGCGAGGCGACTATACTCGCGGACAAATTTCTGTGGAAATGAAGGGAAAGCTACGGGCGCATGGCAGCACTTGACAGTGCTTTTAGTTGCTCGGAACAGACGCTGAATCGATGCAGCTTCCACGTGTGGCGGTTTTGAGTTTGCTCAGACGCGGAAGGGAAAAGCTGCAAAATAAGCAAACGTTTACACTCAGTGGTGTGTTCTCTTATTAACTGTTGCTAATAATGGCGTTTATGTTTTTTCTTCCCCAGCTTAAACTAATGTGGATTTATACGCGGAACACTTTTCAGAAGCACTCTCACTTGTATGCGCTATGCCTCTGTAGCTGCATTCCTTTCATTGCCACAAAGTTGTCTGCGAGTATAGAAACAACTGCTTGCTATCATGTGCTTAAGTGCTTTTCCCATGATTCCTCATTATTAGTTTGTGACCAGGCTTTAAGACTGTCACGTGATACTTTCTCCCAAGTTATCTTTCTTTCCTCCATGGCCATTACCACCAAGCCAACATGACAGGTGATTTGGTCTTGATCTAGAGTCTGTTGTGAAGGGAGCCCTACTGTGCTCGTATTCTTGCATACTGAAACATCCGGAACAATACCTCGCAGCAGTGAAGAGATTCTGTTGGAGTCATCACACCTCTCCTGCTGCACTCCCTCCAACATGTATCTGATGCCTTTGAGAGAATGCATCAAGTTCCGGTTTCAGCCTCGCAAGCAACAAAACTCATGCGCACTAAAGTGCCTACATACCAGCATTAATGAGAAATTCTCGTCGATGAGATCAACACACAAAGCCTACATGAAAGCAGCCAACTGGCTATTTAAAAACACTCTCTGTGTTTCCTGAATTGCTTTTACCAAGTCCACAGATCGGCAATTCAACTGCAAGGTAATGCCTCTTAGTTATAAATCCGCATCATGATCATCCCCATGCGAGTGTGGATTATTAGAAATATACTGAAAACTTCGAATGATAGCTATTCGACTCACTATTTGAAAGTTTTGATTAAATATTTTCACAACCAAGGTTTTTGCCGTGTGCTCTACTAATTCCCTCCCCCTCGGCCTCATTGCTTCACACTCTGGACATAACAGTGACAAATAGGGTTACGAGTGGACTGCCCTTTACACTAAAGAAGAAGCTAAACAATCACACTTTCCTAACAAAAATATGTGACCAGTTACTTAAAAGACGAGTCAAAAAACCTATACAGCGCAGATGGTGAAACAGGCATGAGAGGAAATTTACAAAGTTAAATCATTTATTTCATCTAACAAGAAAACGGCAAATATTAACAACAAAACATCAAAGCATAAGTCAAATATACTGGGAGGGGGGGGGGGGGGCAACAAAACATGACTCGGCATTTCCAGTGGGTTTTCATGCAACGAGCGACTGCATTTCTAAAACCAATCTATGCGTAACGGCATCAGAGGCACTGATCCTGTGACGCAAGGTTAGTGGGGGACTAGAGCTATCTTCTTTGTTATGACCGATACAGCGAAGACCTTTTGTGAGAAAATTAGGTTTAGAAAGAAAGACATTATTACGTTCAACACAGGGAATTGCAGGAGAGCAATGCGAGGAAAAGCAGGCGAATTAAGAATCAGCCACCCCGAGAACCATGACACCACAATCCAATGCGTAAGCTCGAGTGTACATGACAAATGACTGTCATTGAGTGACGTGCAATGAAAACTAGTGAACGAGGCAGAGAGGTTAGAATGCCAGTTTGTACAACACAGGCAAAAAGAAAATGCCAGCTGGCCAGCGAACAAAAAACAATCGAGAAAATCTCATCACTGGCACATGCTCTGCAACACCAAAATTCCACGTGTGAAGGTGCACGAACACAGAAAAGCATCAAAGGGGTCATTAAAAATACAAATAGTTCCAGCTGAAGATGCAAGCGTGCACAAGTTTCAGGTAGCCGGTAGCGCAATGACAAAGGCTTCAAATGGGCTGACGAGCATGTGACTAGGCTAAATGGCCAGGAAAAGCAAGCATACAGTTGCCATCTTGTGCTACAAAGTTGTGCTAGATGTTGCGCAAAAGTCACTAAGCACAGGACTTTTGCTGAACAGGCAAGCCACAAGCATGAGGGGAGCCAGGCAAAAGCCAACCGAACCAAGCACACGTAGTTCACAGCAGACGCTTGTCCTAGCTAAATCAGGCGGGACAAAATGTCCTGCCTGATGAAGCCTGAGGCTATTTCAACTGGTCATTTCAACAGTTTTCCAGCTGTGCTACAAAGTTTGTGTAAGTCCAGCTATCGGGCCACACTGCAAGAATAAGTAGGCCCTAACAGGGGTAATCAGGAGTAGTAACTACAGCCATACCATCTATATAGTATCATTGCAGTAAAGCTTATAGTAGTATTACAGTAAAGCTTAACTGAGTTCTTACACAACCTTTGCAGCACCACCACCAGTGCGCTGTGAACTGACCAGCTGAAGATGCCAAGTGTCACTTGGATCACAAAAGCCACAAGTGGCCTTCAGCAAAGTGGCTCAGCCTAGTGGCAACAGCAGACCAGCAGGCTTCAAGTCTTGCAGGCGTTAGCTACAAACAAGGCAGAAACAATAGAGCAGGCACTGAACAAAGTTGGACAGAGTCAGCAACAAAGATCGAATTCCAAGCATCCCACAGGTCACAGCCCGTTACGAGGTGCGGGTGACACAATATGAGCTTTCCAAGGTGCAGAAAAGGCAGGTGGGAACAGCAGGCTGAGACAGCACAGCAGAGACACAGGGCTAGCAGAAGGAACATGCGCCGCACTTCACAAGAGGGCAATAAAGGCGGGGTTAGCTTGAGAGACAGCTGCTGTGTAGATGGATGAGGCTTGAGGCGGCACGGGGAGCGCAGTCAGAGCTCTGAAGCAAGAATGGCTTCAAAGCTGTGTTTTTCCTTGACCTGAAGCAGGTCAAGGAAAAAAAGAGTCCAGAAAGTTGTTCATGCAAAAATTTGGCGAGGAAATAAAGCGCAGGCACAGGCAACATTGAGAAACACAGTCATTGCTCCTCATTGTGAAGGACAAGCAGGAGGGTGAGGTAGTGGCTGCTTCTGGCAGTGGAGACAGAGGCAGTCGGGAAACAGGCAGCAGAGCACTATCACAGCTCGGCAGAGGAAGGTGAGGAGGAGGATGAGGAAGACGAGGAGGACGGGCTGCTGTTGCCGCCAGCGTCAGGCGAGGCAGTCTGACCTGAGGCCTGGGCGAGGGCCGACTGGCTCGAGAAAGCGGCCGCGGCCGCCGCTGCGGCGGCCGCAGCCGCGGCAGCGGCGGAGGAGGGTCCGGCAGATCCCGGTGGTGGAGGGGGCGCGCCGGCGGCGGCCGCAGCAGCGGCAGCGACAGCGGCCTGTGAGGGCATCACAGAAGCGTGGGGTCCCATGGCTGCTGCCAGGGGCGACGCCTGCCCCGATGGCTGGCCCGCCAGCCGCGACAAGATGCCCCGCTCGGACATCTGCAGCCGCTGGGCTACCGGCGGTATGCGGGCCAGCGTGGCAGGCAGCCGGCTCACATCCGACTTCATGTCGCTCAGCAGCTCCTCCAGCTGGTTCAGCACTGGGAGAGCACAACGGGGCGCCAGATGAGGGCATGGACCAATTCCAACAGCGGTCACTTCACTTGCATCATTAAGCAGAAACTACAAGTGGACCTCATTATAATTAAGTCACACACAATGCAAGGATGTCTTCATTATATACAATATTCATTGTGAGCATACATATATTTGTTTGATGCTTATATTGGCAAGAAAAAAATTCTAGATTCACTTTGTTGAACCTGTGTTCGTTATGTATACTGCACATCTTCCAGGGTCAACAATGTCCTACTGCATAGGTCAATGCCACTTTCCTTATTTGCAACAAGTGACAATGGTGAAGACAGCATAACCAATCAGATTCACTACACTTGTGCATGTTATGTCACTTAAGCGTGAACGCTCGAAGACAAATAACAAAGGTGTTCTCGAGAGCTTAGGGAAGAGGCTATGCAATAAAAACTGCCCTGTCAGGGCACAAGAAACGCCAGTCAAGGAGAAAGCAACAAGTTCAGTGCACTCACCCTTATGGAGGACAGCATTTGCCGGCTTGTTCCCTGCAAGGGACTCTTTCGACAAGTGCTGGTGCGATTCCGCAAGGCACTCGAGCTCCGCAAACCTGGGGATAACAGCAACTAACTCGGCAAGCGGCCACAGCAACACTCAACCGTCACGCAAGCTTTCCAACCTGCCCCAATTAGTATTTGATTATTTATTCTAGTTCAAAGCCCAATATCGCCAGGCTGAGGCACAGGCAAACCTGTACTACCAGCTAGCAACAAGAGGCATATAGTAGTTTTCACTGCTTTACTGCTATCATCATCATCATCAGCCTAATTATGTGCGGTGCAAAACGAATGCCTGTGCGAGTGGTCTCCAATTACCCCTGTCTTGTGCCAGCTGTCTATACTGCTATAGCTAGGCTAAAACAACATTGAGCTGAACATTGAAGCTAGCTGCACTATGGATTTTGAGAGTCAATTATTTTTCGCTTTAAAGGTGGGGGAGGGAGGTGGAGGAATGTTTCAGCACACATCTTTCTCTTCAACCTTTGTTGAACAACAGATAAGTCCGTCATGTTAAGGCTTTTCAGTAGCTTGCTAAACCATTATATAAATTGCAGATTCAATTTATTTATCGCTGTGCTGCAAGCTTGCCCACTTTGTCCCTGAGAAGAAACTAAACAAGCATGCCAACTTTTATCAAGTTTGGTTCAAAAATAGGTAAGGATAGCTCTAATCACCATGTTCCCCCTTCATTTCAGCCCCCTTAGGACATGCTCCATCATCACTAGGGTGAGATAAGTTTTTCATGCAAAAGCGACAAAAGTAGATACAGTCGAACCTCGTTAATTCGAACTTGGAGGGATCTGTACGAACTAGCGGGAGGTCCCTTTTATTAGCGGTACTAGCACACAATACCAATATTAGAAACGTATGAGCTATAAAGTAGGCCCTACTGCACGTTTTTAGGAGCGCAATGTCAACGTACTGCGCAAGTACGGCATACGCAATGGCCAAACGGGAATCCCGAGAAGCAGGCACGCACTTTCAGGCCCGAACAGACCACCGCACGCAGCGCCAATCGTTCCATGCATCGTGGCAGTGTGCAAGCAGGAACACGACGCCATGTCACCTATCAAAATGTGTTTATTTACGTAGAACCTGCCTTGAAATAATCGGTAATTTGCGCCTGAGTGACCTTTTTTTTGGAGCAACTCCGACAGCATCGAATGCAGTCTACTCACGAGCTCCAGCGCGGCCTCTGAATACTCCTCACCGGAAAAGTAGCGTGCTACCGTTTTACAGAAAATTATGGCGCCCTTGCAAGCGCGAGGCCACATGATTTCTGCCCGCTGCTTTGAACATGGCGCCTTCCAGTGTTCGCGGAGCGAGCACATGGTTACGGGTTTTGGCATTCGGCGTGGGATTGTGCGAAAAGTAGTCTGTGCGGACATGCACTCTTGTTATAATTAACTGTGGGGCGTGTTTCAGGTTTAAATTAAGGAGAGTTTTTCCTCATTCAAATACACGTCACTTTGCTGGGACCAATGGGCCAGTTCGAATTATCCATTGGTTCGAATTAACGAGGTTCGACTGTAATATTTATAGCTTCCATTCAGTCTAGAAAGAACTACCAACTATACTACCTGCCTTTGCAGCAGTGATGTCTTAATACCACCAACTAGGGAGATTTATAAATAGGGAGCCCAAAATGTGGTAATGCACACAGTCAGGCACACAAACAATTTCAAATTTTTGGTTACACAAAGCCATTTGGGGACGCTACTTCAGAAACTCCCCTAATGAGACTCAACGTGAGACCAGTCTACTGCAATCAGTCAAACTTGGTCACCCCACCTGGTGTTGAGCGCCATGGCCGGATGGTTTGGGTCCTGCGTGAGGTTGAGGTAGGCCGCACGGCGCAGCTGCTCCTCAATCACCAGGGCCTGCTCCAGCAGCTTGAACCTCCTGGCCAGGAACTTGTTCTTTATCTCGAGAAAGTTTCCCTTGCCCACGTCCATCTTGAAGGGCTCATTGATGATGCTGAAGGCCACGTCGTTCTGGATGTCCTGCCAGCGGCCATAGCCGTGCTTCACAATGCCCGCCAGCAGCCAGTAGTCGTGCCGCCGGTGCCAGATCTCATACTCGCGGCCCGGCACAGCCGCCCGTTCCTCGTTCTGCCACAGTGTGTGCAGCTCCGTGAAGCCGCCATCGGCGATGTTGAACATGAACTTGCGCTTGCTCAGCGGCACGATGGGCTTTGGTGTTGCTGCCGTGCTTGGCGCAGGCGTTGCAGCGCCGCTGCGCTCACCACTGCTGCTGCCGTCGGCAGATTTCTTCTCGTCGGCTGCAGCAGCAGCGGACTTCTTTTCGTCTTCAACCGACTTGGAAGCCTGCTTCCCACTCTCGCCTTCTTCCGCTTTGGATGTGGTGGCCGCAGCCTTGGCCTCTGGCACAGGCTCTTCCACTGGTTCCTTCTTCACCACTGCGTAGAAACAAAAAATTCTCACAATTAACTCTAATGATCATTTCACTTTCTCCACTCTTCCTATCTTGTATCGCTGGTTCGCACAAGAGTTGGACATCATTGCGTTGCCGCTATCGCTCGACACAGCACTACGAAATATAGGCCTAGGGGTGGCATTCTTGTACGATCCCATACTCAGGACAATGACTATCGCACGTGTGACTTGCACTACATGGATAAGTATACACAGGAGACAGTCTTCCAGGCACTGTGCCAAAAATGCTGGCGCGCTCATCAATGCCGATGTGTCCAGCACTATAGTTGGGTGCAACTTTAGAAGGCAGCGGCATTTGCCCCACAAAGGCGGATGCACACGTGCCTCCACCAATGGGCGCAAACTCTAGACTGATTTAATGAGCCGGATGGCTGGTGACCCCGCTGACGGAGAACATAGCACCTTGTGCTTAGAGCTTGGTCGAGTTGCGTCAGCGGGACTATTTCTTTAGCCGCGAAGGCAAGCAACTGCGGTGCTGCAGTCATCTGGGTGGGGCCTCTCCAGCCTTCTCAAGTTGTACCCGACTATAGTCGTATGCAATCTGTAATCTGCTTCGTTATTTTATCAAAATTTTGTTATACTAATTTCACCTTTTATGCAAAAAATTACAGTTGCTAGTGGATTTTTCCTACATGGAAGGAGCTGAAAAATTTTTCTTATTATATTGGGCAATGGCAAAGAAGAAATCTGAATAAGAAAAAAAATTGTTTTGCTGAATTTGAGAGTCGGCGACGAACAATACGGTTTCATGCCATGTCAATGATGTCTTGACATCTGTGGCACGGATTGAAGCCACGCTTTCACGTTCCCTCCGCTCCCGCGGCTGATAGTGTCGCTGGTAGCAGGGAATGAACGATTCGTCTGCCTCTCGTTTCAATGCGTCTCCAAAACTCAAGATTACACAACCTCCAGCATTAAACATGCAGTCTTTGCACACGCAGCAGATTACCTCTAAAACAGGGCGTGCAGCCGGGCTGCTTATGTGCTCAGTCATGCTGACAGCCATGTGCAGCCACGGCAGTTCTAAAGGAGATGCATGCCAGCCTGCCCCCTGCTCCTTAATGTGTATAAACGTGTATGATCGAGTATAAACACAAATTGTTACATTAAGGTTCAAAATACAGCGGAACCCCGATTATACAACTTTGAAAGGACCACGCAAAACTGCTGTATAATCCGTGCATCGTATAATCGAAAAACAAAGAATATCGGCAGTGACACTCAGTCTTGCCCAAAAAATGGGTACAGACCGCCTGAATAAGCCCGCGGCACGAACCTGCACTGCTTCTAAGGAAGGTAGATTAAATTATTAAAAATTACTGTATTTATTACATTGTAACGCGGGTTTTTCGTTTCAGTATTTTCGTTGCGTGAGAATTCGACCGTCGCGTTACATAACGTCAAAATTTACCACTTTAAAAAATATTCTAAATCGCACAATTTTTAGCGTTACATGGCAACCTGTAACTTTACGTCTCAATCCAACCCACAGACAAGTCGATTGAAGTCAGAACTTGTTTTTGGTTGGAATCAACGCTTTTTTCGCTGTGCTTGTGACTTGTTAGAAATCTGCAATACCCTACGGCCTTTTGCGGTTTGACTCCGTTTATTCGCGACGTTATGGCGACTCAGAGCATTCGGTATGATGGTTGCATTCGAAAGACAAGCAATTTTGATGACCGAAGGGCTGGGAAAGTCCTCCGCGAACCGGTGTCTCGACGTCAAGGGGATTTCCCGCTAGGAGGCCACGGTGTGCGGACGTGTTTTCGCATGGGGCTCCTCTTTCGGATCTGTGTTTTGGATTTTCATCGACTCCGGTGCCCGATTCATCTACACCATACGACTCACCTAGTGGACCGGAGCTACCCGATACCTCTGGGGTCACTGTGAGTCCATTTTCCATCATCTCACGAGCCTTGAAGACTTCGACGCGGGGAACGCCCCAATAAGCCTAACGGAACAGGCGTCTGCCCAACTTAGGCACGGCTGCATCGATGCATGTCGCTCACGGTGGGCACCGCTCCACCTCGCGCTCTTACTGACGACATTGCCAACCACGGCCCTGCAGCAAGGCAGCGTCTAACATCATTACCGCTATTATGCACTGTTTCGGAGTGCGCTAACGAGCAAACGGTGCCAACAATGCTTAGCAACGCCGAAGAGACGCTCACAACCGACGACAAGCCAGCAGCTATCGGATCATTGAGCGACCGCGACGCTGCCAGCGTTCCCATCACAGAACAAA
This sequence comes from Dermacentor silvarum, assembly GCF_013339745.2. NCBI lineage: Eukaryota > Metazoa > Arthropoda > Arachnida > Ixodida > Ixodidae > Dermacentor > Dermacentor silvarum. The sequence goes on from NC_051156.1 coordinate 187,149,920, forward strand.
CGAATGACTCGCCACCGGGGGAGGACATGGACGAGGATACCACACCTTTAGCCATCGACACGGACACCATAGAAGACGAAGCCTACAACGGAGCCTGTTGGAAGGTGGTCCGCAACAAGCGACGCGCCCGCAACGCTGCAGCCTACGAAACGGCGTCGCTCCGTCAGAACGCCTCTGAACACCCTTCCGCCGAGCCCAAGCAGAGCGGGCCAAAGCGCCTGCCTCCTCTTCCCCTCCGAGATGAAAAAGTTATCCTCCGGCCTCTCGGAGGCCTGAGATTGGATAAATGGCCCAGACCAACGTTGGCCACCGCGCTTTGGACAGCGGCCGGAGTGAGCCCAAATGACCGGAGAGACCTCATCCTAAGGACCCGGCCAGAACAAAACCTGGCAATAATAAGCACCCCATCATCGCACGTCGCAGATGCCCTGCTGAATATCCAGGAACTGTCGATCAACCAACGCACCTACCCGGTGTCTGCCTATCTAGCCGCCCCTGATGATTCGTGCAAGGGTATCGTTCCGGGACTGGAACCAGGCACCCCCTCACATATGCTGGTAGAAGAGATGCAAGCATCTGGAATCCAGATACTACAGGCTCGAATGATGGGTCAGACGAATATTGCACTGGTCACGTTCGAGGGCCTACGTGTGCCACGCTTCGTCCGATTTCTTGGGGCAGAGCTCCGCTGCTACCCACACCGTCCCCGCCAGCCAGTCTGCAAAACGTGCCTCAAATTGGGACACCGAGCCGACCACTGCCCCACACCAGACGTCACTATTTGCGAACAGTGCGGCATCGAGAATCCCATCCCATCACACCCATGCTCTCCCCGGTGCAAATCATGTGGAGGGGACCATCCTACAACTGAACCGAAGTGCCCGCAACGCCAGCGACAACCCTTCAACAGAGCCTGGGTGAAAAAAGCCATCGAAGATGAACAGCGACAACTGAAGGCCTCCACCAATGCGGATCCTCCATCAGCGACAACCCCTGCTTCTGGAACATCATTCAAGAAAGCTGGCCGGTCTCGTTCGAAGACGCCGTCCAGATCCCGCCCCAAGGCTCGGGTAAACTCCAAATCCCGTTCCCGATCACGCTCCCAGTCGTCCTCCGCCCGCAACCAGGTGAAGCGTCAGACTACCCCGGCGTCTCAGGCATCCCCGCAGCCCTACAAGAAGGCACTACTAAACAAGCTGGCAACTTCAGCAGCTACCCCGGACCGTCAGCAGGCCCAGGCCCCGGAGAACACCAATGCCAAGGCGGCACCTCGGGAGGTAAGTTGCCCGCGGGATCCCCCACAGCTCGCTCCCCCCCAACCTTCACCCCACAACATGTCCCCCTCTACTCCCCTACCGAACACCCACAGTAATCCTTTCCCCGAAATCGCGCGGCTACGCCGTGACATGGAAGCGCGCCACGCTCACATGCATGCGCAGCTGGAAGCTGCAATAGAGCGCACAAACGCCAGAATACAGGCAGCTATAGAGAGCGCGCGGCGGGAGTCTCTAGCGCTCCGGCAGGAGATCATAAGCGTCATACACGCATCAGAAGAGCGGACACACGCCCTATTCGCAGAGTTAGTCTCCCGTTTGGATTTTATAAGCGCACCCCTGCCGGATTCCAAATCCGCGCGTCCCCAGCCACCCCTTACAGGTGCAAGAAGATCGCACCCATACTCACGCCCGGCGGCTTCCTCTCTCGAGGATGATGGCGACCCTTAGCAAGCAGCAGCTCGTGGTCTGGCAGTGGAACTGCAGAGGATACCGTCGGAAAAGGGCATCCCTGCAACAGTACGCTGCTATGTCCACACATCCTCCTGATATTATCCTCCTACAGGAACCAAACTGCTCCCCTTCCCTATCCGGCTTCACCACTTTTACGGGTACCTCTCCACTCGTGGGAGCCCTAGTATCAAAACACTTAACGTGCAACTCCCACACTATAAACATCGATATCCCACACCAAATTCTTGAAATCATTACACAGGGCAAGAACAGTTGCAGTCTCTTCATACTTAACGTGTACAGTTCTCCCCGCTCACGCACACACTCGTTTCATCGTCTTCTAATAGAATTCGGACGCCTTGGGCGCACCCTTCTCGTGTGCGGTGACTGTTGAACGCTCCGCATACAGTTTGGGGGTACCGCAAATCTGAAGCCAAAGGAACTCGACTCTGGGATGACATATGTAACTTGAGATACACCTTACATACAGACCCAGGGCACCCAACACGTTTGGGTAACAGCGTCACACGTGACACGTGCCCAGACCTTACTTTTTCCAAAAATACAGGACCAGTGATTGCGCATGGTCCTCTCGATGAACATCTAGGCAGTGACCATTATATCGTGGCCACTACCCTACCACTGCAGAGTGCACACTGTCCCGAGCGGAAAGTGCGCATCACGGATTGGACGCGGTTCAGGGAGCGCCGACAGAATCCTCCTGAAGGTCTAGGATATGAGCAATGGATCGAGTCCCTTTCTTCTGACCTAGATGCGTGTACGCGCACACTGGTTACCACAACTGCGACCCCGGACGTGGACCCGCACCTACTGCATCTGTGGGAGGCACGTAGGGGGCTCACGCGGCGTTGGAAACGCCAACGTCTCAATCGCAAGCTTCGCCGGCGTATCGCCCAAATTTCGCAGGAGGCACAAGAATATGCTGAGACACTCGTCCGAAACAACTGGCGAGGTTTTTGCGAGCGTCTTTCAGGCACCCTAGGCACCGCGAAAACATGGTCGATACTTCGCGCACTCATAGATCCCTCAAATACAAGGACGCAAACATTTCATCGCCTACTCAGCTTAATACATAAGTACCGAGACGATCCGGCTGCTCTTCTCAAAGAGCTAGAAAAACGATTCATCCCTACCGGCACACCTCCACAGTATCTGAATTACCCGCACGCAGAACAATCTAATGAGGAACTCGACGCGGACATTACAATCGATGAGGTTCGCGTGGTACTTCAAGATCTCCGTCGAACCACGGCCCCAGGCGCAGATCGTATCAGATTTTCCACCCTTCGTAACCTCAGTGATTCAGACCTCCATCATCTGACAAAGCTATTCAATGATCACTGGCGTCAGGGCACGCTCCCACAGGCATGGCGTCATGCTGACATTTCGCTAATACCCAAACCAGGAAAGCCCGTAGACATAGCAAATTTACGGCCAATATCCCTTACTTCATGCATCGGAAAGTTAATGGAGCACGTGCTTTTGCGGCGACTGCAACCTTTTCTCGAACGACAGTCATTCTTCTCCCACTCACAGTTCGGATTCCGGGCACATCTCTCCACGCAGGACGTGCTTCTACAGCTCAAGGAAGAGGTTATCGGCCCCCCGTCCCGTGCCCAGACGAGGGCCATCCTCGCCCTTGATCTAAAAGGAGCATTTGATAACGTGGCACACGATTTGATTCTTCGAAATCTCGCAGAATCACATTGCGGCAGCCGCATGTATAACTACATTCGCTCTTTTCTGCGGGACCGAACAGCCACCATTGGAATAGGACCACATCGGACAGATACGATTCGCCTCACAGGTCGCGGCACCCCTCAGGGATCAGTTCTGTCCCCCACTCTATTTAACATCGCCCTCGCAAGACTACCTCAGCAGCTCGACCAGATCCCCCATGTTGCACATGCGATTTACGCAGACGACATCACGATTTGGACGACGCGAGGGTCAGACGGGACCATTCAGGATCGACTGCAGCAGGCCGTCGACATCGTCACCGCTTACGCACGACAGGGCAGCTTGTCCTGTGCCCCACAAAAGTCCGAGCTTGTTCTCATCCGCGCACGTAGCATTACCCCTCCACCCGAAATCACGGTGCACGTGGATGGCGTTCCTGTCCCCCAAGTAGACCGTGCTCGCATTCTTGGACTACACGTTCAGGCGAATGGGAAGGCGAACTACACTATATCTCTCTTGTCCCGGCAGACCGAACAGACTTTGGCCATGATTCGGCGGGTCTCCAACAGGCGCTCAGGTCTACGGGAACGGGACCTACTGCGCCTGGTGGAGGCCTGTGTGATCAGTCGCATTACTTACCACCTTCCCTTCCACAGACTTACGCAGTCGGAGCAGACACGGGTCGACACAATGCTGCGAAAGGCGACCAAGCTCGCCCACGGCCTCCCACACTACACCGCCACGAAACGTCTGCTAGCCCTAGGGACGCATAACACTCTCAGTGAGTTATTGGAAGCTCAGTGGGCCAGTCAAAGACAACGTCTTTTGCTCACACCCACTGGGCGGCACTTGCTCTCGAGATTGGGACATCCAGTTTTGCACAATTATGATGAAGAAATCACCATCACTATTCCGACTTGGGTCCGTACAGCCTTAAAGGTGCACCCACTACCACGAAACATGCATCCTGAGCATGACGCGGGACGCCGGCGCGCCCGTGTACGGTACCTGGTGCGCATGCTCGGTGACATCCCTGAGACAAATACCCTATACACGGATGCTGCTCGGTGCCACAACGGGTATTCCGTGGTAGTGCTGGATGGCGCTGAAACGTTTATTACGGCCGCCTCCTTACGGAATTCTACACCTGGACACGGAGAAGTCCTTGGAGTAGCGCTTGCTGTGCGACACGCTCTCCAGATTCCTGGGGAGGTGTATATCCTAACCGATTCCCAGCAGGCATGCCGCGCCTTTTCGACGGGACGCGGCTTCTCCAAGGCAGCTCTCCACATCCTACACCAGTCCCCAAACACAGACACATCTGCCCCACAGCGCATCCACTTGCTCTGGACTCCTGGCCATGCCTCACTGCCGGGTAATGACCGCGCACACGCGGTCGCTCGAGAAATTACCCTCCGAGCTGCCCGGCATGACGAGGATCGGAGTCCAGATCAGGCGGGCTCCCCACTCACATACAGAGACGTATTAAAATACTATACACGAGCTAGACACACCATGGGTCCGCCGCCGCTGTCATTCTCGCGAGAGGAAGAGGTGGCGCTCCGCCAACTCCAAACAAACACGTTTCCCAATCTCCTCTCCCTACATAAATTTTACCCTGACCGCTACGCAGACTCTTGCCCGGGCTGTAGAAGCTCCCCCACGGCGTTCCATGTCACCGTGGAGTGCACCGCAAAATTATTCCCTCCCCTGCCAGTCATCTTGCACCCCTTCCGCATCAAAGAGCTGTGGGAGGATGCCCTCCGCGACGGGCCTCCCGAGGTCCGCCGGGCCCTAGTTCAACGGGCCCGTGCTGTCGCTGAGATCGTTCTAGGGACCCCGGACTAGGGGTCCCTCCCACACTCTTACTACCTTTTATTTTTGCAATAAAATGTTTACTCTCTCTCTCTCGACGTCAAGGAGTTTTTTTCACTGATTAAGTATTCAGCTAACTATTTTATGCCACATATTGCAACGTATGAATTGTAGCTTGTGAGTCTGCTTAGAATTTTTTTTTTCTTTTTCGGACGGTACCGAGAGAGGCGTCGTACGAGGCGGGTCGGCGTCAAATTGCATCATATAATCGAGGTTATTCATACATTATTTTTATGGGGGTTTTGCAGGGACCAAACCAATTCGTCATAAAATTTGGCTCGTCGCATAACCGGGGAACGTATAATCAAGGTTCTACTGTACATGCTGTTCTACGAACAAGAAGTTAAAAAAAGTTGGTTACTTTATTACATAGAGAGTTCAGTTATACGTACTGAGGTTCGTTATATCGACATGTAACTGCATATCCGAAAGCAACCAGGGCTCCAGAACAGCCTCTTCTGGTAACTAGACACTCTACTTAGTGGAGATATGTCTCTCTTATTTGTATGTAGTCTCGCCGTTTAGATGCCGATATGTCCAGTCCCATTGCGAAGACCCTTACAATGCAAAGGGAAGGAAGGAAAAGCCCACTGCCTGAGAATATCACAATGCACCAATGCACCACCCTGGTAAACTTCCAACACTGGAGTGCATCAACCACTGCTGAGAAATGAAACCGTGATCTCCTGCTCAGCATCAGGATGCCACGGCCCCTAAGTCACTCTGGTGTTGGCAACACTGCTCGAGTGGCCAACAACTTACCGACTTCCTTGTTGTCCTTGGTCGCTGCTGATGCTGCTGCCTCTTCATCCTTCTTGGTCTCACTTTCAGCCTTGCCTTCCTGCGACTTTGACTCTGTTGTTGACCCTGAGCCCTCAGACTCCATTTTTGTGTCGCTCGCAGAGGACGACGGCTCCTTGCTTGCTGCTTCCTTGGCCTTGTCCCCATCTTCTGTTGACGTAGTGGGTGTTGAAGCCTGTGAAGCAAAAGGAATAATTCTGAAACTTGGTCTGTGTCACTTTGATCACAAGTCTTGCATTTTACCATCATTGAATACAAGCAGCAATGATGCCAAACGTGCACAAGCCTCTCGTACGCATGCTCTATTATTTCCCAAATGGCAGTCTTTGTCAAGCTATTACAAGCTGGCTCCTTATCGACCATTCCCCACAGGGGTCACTGCCTCAGTATGTGACGGCAAAAGTGTTGCAAGCAGGTATTCGTATTCAAATGAAGCACACAGAAATGCAGGGCTTTACAACTTTAAAATCTCTCCTCTTCTTTTTTTTGCACACTAAAGCAACCGGACAGATTAAAAAAGGCTTTTGTCTTGGGTTTACGTTCATGTGCTCTTTTCTGCCCGACTCTAAACTCGACAAATTACAACAAATAAGGTGCCGTCAAAATTTCTCAGGTCAGGTAATTGTGGATAGTCTCGTGAAAAAGGATACACCAAACAATACATGTAGCTACCCTGTAGAGAATTTTATAACCAAAAAAGTTGATAAGGACAAGGTGAGCTCATTTTCGGTTAAGGTACGCAAGAACAATCTCCAAAAGTCACTTTTTGCACTTGGTTCATTGTGCAATGAAAATTACACGAGGACAGGAAGAAGCACCTCAGAGCCTTCTTTGTCCTTGGCTGCTGCATCCTTGTCCTTGTTCTCATCTGCAGACGGCTTCTTGTCCTTGTCCTCAGAAGAGGCCGCTCCATCAGCCGTTGCCTCAGAGTTCTTTTTATCTAAGCCAAGTTCCTCGGGTAAGATGCTGTAGCTACCATTGATGTGCTCAAACTCTTGCACCTACGCACAAAGAGAGCATTTGGCACAAATTAACAGTAAGGAATAACAGTGCAGACGCAGTCGGGTACAAAGTATAGTGCATCCAAGGATTACAGCATGGAAATATATGAACTGAACAAAATAGAACTGAATTCCAAACCCACAAGTACAGTTAAACCTCGATATAATGAAGTCAGTAAAAGTGGTAATTTGCTTCGTTATACAGTCGACGACCGATAATTCGGACTTCACGGGGAACGTAAATAAGTCCGAACTATCGAATGCCCAAAAAAAAACGAATGTGCCCAAAAAAGATAATTTTATTTGTGTTTTAATGCCCTTGCGCAAAGATGTGGTAGATTCGTTGCTGTACACACTTCCACTTACGCGTAACCAAGTACACCTATATTTCTGCCAGTTTTCTGTTGTTGCTGTACGCTGATGCAAGGACAGCAAAGGCTCGAGTCAGATCCACACGGCACATCATTATCCGAGCTGGATTCGCTGTTTGACGGTGGGAGAACTTGCTCAATTATTTCGTCATCGTTCAGATCGGCACACAACACTGCGCTGTCGACGTCTGCAAAGTCTTCAAATGTAACAGCGGCAGGAGTCGGCACACCGCAGCCTAGCAGGTCATCAATGATGTCCGCATTTAAGCTCGTTGTGGTAGGCGGCAGTTCAGGCTCTTCAGTTGTGGAGTCGGGGTCATTCAGACTGCGACTCAAGGCTCATTTGGAGTCAGACTGTGAAGAGACCGTTGCTGCCATTTGACGCAGCCTGTCGATAACTTCATGAGAACGACTTCTTGGAGCCAGCAGAGCGCTGTCTGGAATGCCAACTAAACAAATGGAATAGCGAGAGCGGCCATGCGCTGGGATGCTGGAATAGGATGTGATCGTGATGTTGATGCGACCTCACAATTCAGGCAAAGCCTCCAAGATCAGCATTTGTAATTTAATATAAGGTGTAGTGCTGCGACCGAGACAAAGCCTCAGGGATTACCGTCTTATGTGTTATCTCCGAGGCCATACTTGATGCTTGTATATCTGAGGGCATACTTCATGTCTCATCAAGGCTGCCAAAGGAGATAATAGCGGCAGAATTCGCGTACGCTACAGTTACGGACGGAGTCCAGATAATCGAATGTATAGCTGGCGGCTGTCTGAAATATCGGTCGTCATTACACATCAAGTCTTCAGGGTCAGTGGCGATGCCGCGAAGCTGTCCGAATTGTTGAGCATGTCCAGATTATCGGTCGGCGACTGTATCGAAATTTCGTTATATTGTAATTCAACCTTTTATGCAAATAAGTATAGTCGCATATAGTATAATTTTCTTACCATGGATGGGGTCGCTAGCTTTTTCAAATTATCGGGCTATTGGAGCCAAACAAATTTGGATGCGAAAAAAATTAATTTTGTTAATTCGAGAGTTGACGACGAAAGATATGGTTTCAAGCCAGTGATGCTGTTGTGTCCACACTGTCCCCGTGGCTAATAGTGTCGCCTGCAATCGGACAATGCTATCATGAAAAGTGCCGGCAGTGAGTAATCTGCCCCTCTCGCTTCAATGCGTCTCCGAAACTCAGGATTAAGCAACCTCCAGAATTAAAAGCACGGGTAGACAGCGCACAATGCCACACTCTCTCGGCTCACCCAATCCTCGCACACGCGGCAGGCTACCTCTAAAATAGGGCGCGCGGCCTGTGTATGTGCTCAGCCACACTGACAGCCATGGGCAGCCACGGCGGCTCTAAAGAAGGAGATGTGTGCCAACCTGCCCCCCACTCCCTTCCGTGTATAACCATGTATAAACACTCTTCATCATGTTGAGGTTCAAAATACATGATGTTCTATGGACAAGAAGTTATAAAAAGGTAAATACATCATTACATAGAGAATTTTGTTATACTTAAGTTTGTTAAATCAAGGTGTAACTGTACGTAACCACGCAAACACAGCCACAGTATTTCATGATGATGAGCATCACTTCTTGCAGGAGCATGCACCAGCTTATTTTCCTTTACCACAAATAAAACATTTGCAGACGCTTCTAAACAATGCAATATGCAAGTTAATAACATTTCCTGCTTTTTGTAAAACCAAGTAGGATCAACTTTGAAGTGCAAGATGAAGGGGCAGAACAGACATACACATCAAGAAGAGCCTCACCATATAGCATTATAAAGCGAGGCAGAGCTGTTTTTGTGTATGCGCTCCAGACCAGAAACAAGGGACATTCCTGCTAGGCACTTCATTTTTTTGCTAAGCAGCGCTTACTCTGGGCGAAGATAAATGCGAATTCCACAGATCACACACCTTTTTGCGGATGAGGCTCATGACCCCAATCCGTGTTAGCACGTGCTGCCTGCTCAACCCTTCCCGAGGGACACCATCAGCAAATGTCTCCGCGTTGTCGACGCCAGGTTCACACAAGTGCCGCATGAACAACGACACGTACGCCTTGAAGTTCTTCTCGGACTTGCCACGCAGGTCTCTTACCAGCCTGGGCAGGGAGTGAGCAAAGGGCAACCTTGTGTTACCGTGCACGAGTGGTTAGGCTAATAGTTAGGGTTCGTTAGTCAGCTAGCTGGTTTTGAATCATGGTAACAGACAAGGGGACAAGTCTGACAAGAAAGGAAACAGAGGCAGAAAGGTCAATCTAAGGTGTGTCCCTTAGCCAGCTACTTTACGCTGGTGTAAGGAGAACTGGGAAAAGATGGGTGATGACAAGGACAGAGAAAAGAGGCACAGTACAGAACGAGAAGGTCTACTGAAAGCCTAGATTCCAAACCCGCATTTTTAGAAGGAAAAACCAGTAAGGCTTGGATTGGTTGAAAACTTTATTTACACGGCCATGAAGTGCCTTATGTAGAGTCCAACAACAATCAGTTGTGAGACTCTACACACAGCATCCAAGCGTGTCGTGCCTTCTCAAACTTATCCTATTGCATTATCAGACTATCACCATGCTAAGAACAGCATTTGGTGAGGACTGAGCTACAAAACACAACTACCTGACTGCCGTTCCTTCTCTTACCCCTTCTCATGTCAAACAACACGGCAGGTTGTGCACCTCTCGTCACAGCACAAATTCCTTGCAAAATACCAAACATGTGGAACAGTGTTGTGTGTAGTTCTTGTACATAGTATTGCAGCAGTGAAAGACTAACTGACATGCTGTCATATAACTAATGTTGAATCACTGGTTACTTCGTGTAATGTAATCTATGTCAGCACCAAGATGAGCAAACCGGATAAAGCATGAACAAAAAAGTATGCTGCAGTAGATACCGACTGCAGTTAGTTAGATCCAACATGTTAATTCCATTAATTCAACTCTGGTTAATTTCTTCTTCCTGGGGTTTTACGTGCCAAAACCAGTTCTGATTATGAGGCACGCCATAGTGGAGGGCTCCGGATTAATTTTGACTACCTGGAGTTCTTTAACATGCACAACAACGCAAGCACACGGGCGTTTTTGCATTTCGCCTCCATCAAAATTCGATCCCCACAAAAGGTACCGGCCAGCGCCCATGCAGGCCCATATTTTCTCCTAAAATTGGCCTTCACTGGATAATTCAAGCTTGACCAGTAAGCATGCACGCACCTTACCCCTATGGCGACTCCAACAGAGACACCTTCAGTGGCAGCGTCTGTCTCGGTGGACCTTAGGGGACAGTGAATGCGTGGAACATGTCTCCCATCAAAAACGCCTATATTCAGCTGCTTTAGGGGGATTTTCAAGCGATAACCATAGCTCACAATGTCTAATTACAGTATTTACACGATTCTAACATGTGTCTTTTTCGTTTTTCTTCTTTCAGTAAAATTGGCCTGAGAATTGCCTCAGTGTAATTGCACACGAAACCGAAACCGCCTTTGTGGTGGTCGTATGCTTTACTGCACAACACGAATGCATTGCAGTGAAGCTGACTAAAAAAAAAAAAAAGACCTTGCAGCGACACCGACTTCAGGAAAATGGCCGAAAATGACCCCATTACCGAAAATTACCGAAAAGACCCTTACCCATTTTTCTTGCTAAAAAATCGGATGCGCGTTGAATTTCTACTTTGTTCAGAAGCTTTATAGTCATTTCTATGTTAGTTTTCCACTTCGGACACACAGAAAATGGGTGCACATTTGATTCAGGCGCACATTAGAATAGGGCAATTACTGCCGAATGAATCAACGGTGTGTTCTGGCTTTTTTTTTTCCCTATATCTTGTTTAACTTGACCAGTTGGATGATTCAATCAATTTCATCAGTCCTCTCAGAGTCGAATAAACGGAAGTCTCCTGTACCAGCTTTACGCACCTTGAACCATTACTAACTCACCATTGAGAGTTAAAAGCATCCTGAGGAGGCATGCCATATCTCATAATAGCGTTCAAGAATGCCTTCCTCTGTCGAGCATTGAACCCAAGGACCTGCAAGAGAGAAGCATGGCTTAGTTCAAAATATGCACCAGGGGAGCCCTGAAGGTATTATGCATAATGTCAAAATGTTTTTTAAATATATATTCTCTCACATGAAAGCGCAGAACAAACATATACCTTAAGTAGCCAGCTAGCTTCAAAGGCTGAACATCATCAAGCTCATCACTATACAGTGCGACATAAGAGCTGCTCACAGATATCACTGCCACTTATTATATACTGATGTGCCTAAGTCAACCTTACTTTTCTTCTTTTATAGCAAACATACATATTTAAATTAGAGATGGTAGGCTTATATATAGAGCTTATAGTGCACCTATGTGAAAGTGGCCTCATGTTCGGCTGCGATTCACTTCAGCATTGGAGTTAAGACCATACCAGCTTTTTCACCGAACTTACTGATTATTATAGAAATCGAAAAGTAAATATTCGATTCGTGAATTCAATTATCCTAACTAACAAGTATTTTATTCGTATATTCGAGCACCGGCACTTCCCTAGTAGTCAATTATGCATGTAGAGTTATTGCTCAAGTAATGCCCACCTCTTCTAAGCAATCTAGTTCAAGGAATATAATTGTGCTATCTGCCACAGGCAATATTCTGAAATTCTGTATAGTCCTTAAAAAAAAAGCAAGAAAAAAGAGGGGGGGGGAGAGAAAGAGAGGAGGGGAGAGGGAACATCTGGTATAAGCAGTTTCATGAGCAAAACTGCGTGCACATAATGACATCAATGGACAGCACAGCAGACAAATTTGACCCCCCATACAGGCATCAGACATCTATGAATCTCGTCACAGGATGACGAGATTCAGGATCTCGTCACATGTGTGTGTACCAGGCCCCCTTTAGAACCAGCGGGCACGCTCGGCCCCGATTCCCAATTAGCCTGGATCGTCCTGCCTCACACAAAATGCGAGGACAAGCAACGATTATCGTTTATGTAGTCCACACATCAACAAGCAGCAGCATCCATGAACTCGTGGACATTGCCAGTCATTTTAGCATACTACCTGGGAGAATGTGGACATGTCGGATGAGTAAGGAGTCATCATCTGCCTTCTTCGCAAAAAGAGGAAAACACTGAAACACAGACTCATTTTGCTAGGACAAGCTGCAGAACTATACATGCGAAGAGAATGAGCTAGCAAGCACGTATTTCGGTCAGCATCAATTCGTCTGTGCTTTAACAATGTTCAGTCTGCGCCATCATTGGAATCCTGGAGCAGTGCTAAATGTTACGTCGTACGAATCAGTTTCATTTGATTCTGCCTTGTACTACTATTGCGGGCAAACAAAACTTGAATGAGAAAACTCAAATCAGAACGGCAAAACTGGAACCAGAGACCACCAGTTAGCTCGAATAAACATCTATATGCAATACGCCCGTCTCTGACGAGGAAAAAACTGAACCCTTATGTGGAATACACGGACAAAATTATTTAAATTTCTCGTACTTGAGTCTTAAATGTCTTGTTTTAGCTTAATTTCTACAAGACAGCACATCACGACCAACAACCCATGTGCTGCCTGACAAACTGGTTCAGATGTGAAGTCTAGGGTTTCACAAAAGCTTGTTTGGCCGGGGATGATCATGTCACAATTTATAGAAGTTTAAACGAATTGAAGAGGTTTGTTCCACTGACTATTCTGACCATTGTGAGCAAGGCTCGAGTACGGGGGCAAAAGAGAGCCTAGACGTCTTTTGTTCTTTTAAACTTCAATTTTTGGGGTCAAAGTCCATCTCTTTACACAATTATGCCATGGCCCATACTCGAGAGAACAGATAAATGAGTGCAAAATATAAGCACGGACTAAGGCAGAGACAAGGCTTGTGCCAGACTTGCAATCCCACACTGCCCTTTGAAGTAAACATCGCAGCCAAAGGAAGGAGTGGCACTCACCTCAATATTCCCTCCAACACGAGCCAGTAATGGGGGTAGAGGCCTGTCCTTCTCACTGCCGCCCCGACTCTTCCGGTTGCGCGACTTCTCTCCCGCGCCACCTATTGTCCCGCGTGACAAGTGAGAGCAAACGAGAGGGGGGGCAAAAGACATCAGCATGTGCAGCACAAACAGGAGTTTGTGGGTTAGTTGGCTGAGCATTTTTTGGGTTGCAAGTTGCAACAAAGGACCGTCAGGGGCACAAGAATGTAAAACAATATGCCACATGGGCACTTATGTAACAACTGACCATTTACTGTGTACAATATACAGGGTGTTTCGGTTAACTTTTGCCAAACATTAAAAATATGTAAATGCTACATAGCTGGACAGAACCAAGATAATGTTGTCTGCCGTCGCTTATAGATGCTCAGATTATTTTTTGCATTCCGCCTAATTAGGTAATTAGTCTTAATAAACTTTTCAATAATTTTAATTAGATGAAAACTGTCAATAAGACAATTTTAGAGCACCATGAAGAACTCCCGATACAGCTTTCTGTTGCTGAATACGTGCTACATCAAAGTGTTTTTCCGAGGGTGAAAGAAGCCCCCGAATACACGCAAAATTGCCGCGTGACCGGCCGTTCGAGTGAACAATGAAAAAGTTAATTAGTGAACATATTTATTTATCTACATGGACATTGCAATTTGTGCCCTAAGATGAACTATTAGAAGGTTAATTACTGAACATATCTAATTAGCTACCCAGGCATTGCAATTTGTCATGAAAGTAATTGCTCACCTCTTCAGGTAAGCCACCCCCGAGCAGACTAAACTAGCTAAATGCTCTATGCTATATTTTTAAAATATGTTCCATTTAAACGAACAAAAAGAGCATATGGTATGTGTACCGGAATAGTGAGATGGACAAATTAAATAGGGAAAACTGCAGCACTGCAGCTTTACCCCAAACACATGCAAAAGGAGACATCACGAAAACTGCACATGCAAGGCACAGATAAATGCAGGTCGGGCAGGAAACTCACCGTCATTCTTTTCTTCGAAGTCGTCATCGTCTTCTTTGTCATCTATGGAAAGTAAGAATCAGGGTTCAACAGAACAGGTTTGAGCACACCACCAGGAGAAGTTGGCAGGCGCAGGCGCCGAAACGACAGAGGGGCACAGAGGTCCACATCACCGCGTCTTGCCGACGAGCTCCCCCACCTCCGGGGGACCACTGGTGGAAGGGAAAAGAGGCTACGTCCTGGTGCGGCAAAGCGTCGCACAGACGTCCCAAGTAACGAGAAGGATCTCATTATTATTCTTATTTCTTTTCTTTCTTATTTTTTTTTCGGAACGGCTTTGAGCCTATCAACACGGATCCTCTGTGCCCACTGCTGTGCTCCCGGCTCCACTGCGTGTGCCACCAGCTGCTTGCGTGTGCGTGCTGCTTCTTGAACGCCCCTAGCAGCACTTGTGCTGAGGAGACTCGGGAGAGAGAGAGACAAAGTAATGAAGAAAAAACAATATTCAATACATGCGCACGGCAGTTACGTCTAGTCTATCCTACTCGGAAAGCACTTATCCAGCCACTTACCCTATGCAGAACACCGCGAAATGCAATGAAAAGTGAACCTGCTACATGACGGCATAAACTGACGTTGAGAGCAAACACTCAGCTCGTTCTACTTAAAACACTTTTACACGTATTACTCAAACTTGCAGCTCAGGTCCAATCGGAACTGTTTACAAGATGTATGCGACATGTCTTTATCTTAATCACTGCTTTTGCTTCGGTGCAGTAGCTTGGCATGTACAATTTATCACACAGGGCCTGCAGGGGATTTAAAATAAGAAGTTACAATAATTGAGGATCTTAGCGCTACGAATTCACAGAACAACACATGGCTGTTTTTAAAAGTGAAGTGACAAGATTCTATTTCAATGCAGTAAACGGCAAAGAGACCTGTCAATGTATTCACAAAAAACTGCCAATGTACATGCCAAAACCACGATTTGATTATCAGGGAAGCCGTAGTGGGGGACTCCGGTTTAATTTTGACCCCCAGGAGAACTTTAACATGCACCCAATGCACGGGACATGGGCGTCTTTGCATTTTGACCCTATCGAAATGCAGCCGCAGCGACCGGGATTTGATCCGGCGACCTCGTGCTTAACAACGCGGCGGATGTTAATGTGAGAACTCTCTCATATGAAAAGGGTGCTAGCCAATAGCAACATTGGACACACAGTAAAACCTCATTAATTCGAGTTTCACAGGACTGAAAAAAAAAAAAAAAATGTCAGAATTTAATGTCAAATTACCGAGGGTATCAGGAAAACAATAAACAAATGCTTACTACATCTACAGGAACTAAAATTTGGGCGAGTTCTTAAGAATTCATATTTGACTCAAAGCGCAAAAAACAAGTCCACAAGAAGGAAGACCATACAGGACAAGCGCTCGTCCTGTCTGGTCTTCCTTCTTGTGTCCCTGTTTTTTGTACTTTGAGTCAAGTATGAATTCTTTCTACGTCAAGACTTTTTATTTACTGAATGAATGAGGAAATCCTGTTTCTATTTTGCACAAATGCAGTTTGCAAGCTGAAGTTCTTGTCATCTCGTGAATGATTCACCTTTGCAGCGGCGAAGGCCACGCAACTTCCATTTGCAGCAGGGCCGCGGCGTGCGCCTTTAACTGAGACACTTTTCCCTACCGTGCACACATCTAGATTATTTTTTCGCCCATGAGCTGGTCACCAACAGATCATTTGGCCATTACAATGTAGCCAGTGCTCTTCATCCTTGACAGCTCCACACTCAAAATGAAACTGTTTGCTGCAACCGCTGCGGACGAAACAGGGCCGCTATCAACACGATGATAGATAGTGACCTCGCAGTTCTGAAGGCACACGGCTGATGCGCACACCGATTCAAAACAAAACTAGTTTTCCGCAACCGCTGCGGATGAAACTGTGGTGGCTTGCGACGCATTCATGGATGGCGACGACGCAGCTATGAAGGCACGCGGCCAATGCAGTCTTATGCGCGGCAGTAAACGCAAGAATAATGACTTTAAAGACACAAAAAGAAACACAGCGTTGCGGCGTTGCTGTCATTCACGTATGATTTGCGATTTCTGAGGCTGGCACCGTTTTTACTCTATTGCTTTGCACATTTGCAGTGCTCTGCGCTCGCCAAGCTCCGCGAGTTTTCCGAATAACCGATGTGCAGCCTAATACGTCCGAATTAACGAGAGTCTGAGTGCATTAAAGAATGCACATGGCTGCCGGGACCAGAGGACGAGTCCGAATTATCCAATTTTTCAAATTAATGAGGTTTTACTGTGCAACTAGCAAAGGCAGTCGGTCAATGGCAAACAGCTCTCCTAAACAAAAAAACGTCATGGATTCAGCCTCCATTCTTTTTGCAAGCACAGTGCCCCTTCTGCTTACAAAACATACAGCTTTGTCTATAATAAACCAAAGTGCGACAACAATAGAGTAAGGGTGCACGACACACACCGGAGGGCACTGAGAAGTCCGAGTTGTAGTCAGACAGGTTGTCCTGCCATGTGGCATCGTCCTGGGCGCCCATGGCGTCCGTGTAGTTGACCTGCTTGCGGACGCGCTTGCCCTTGCCAAGGGAGCGCGCCATGTCCTCCTGCTGCTGCTCGTAGTGGTGGCGCAGCAGTTTCTCCCAGTAGGCGGGGTCGGCCGACTCGGCCTCCTGCTTGAGCACCTCGGTCTCGGGCTCCTCCTGCTCGGCCTCCTTGGTGACGTAGGCGGCCACCTTGAATGAGCCCAGGTACTCGTTGGCCCACAGCTCCTTCTGCTCGATCCCTTCCTTGGTGCGGTCTAGCAGCTCCTCCACCGCCTTGTCGTCGTAGTGGATAGTGTCTTCTGCGCGTCAGCGACGCAATTATGGAACAATAGCAAAAAATTTTTTGGGTTATACAGATGACAAAAACCACATAACTTTCCTCGAGGGCAAGTGAAAAGCCAGAAGTAGACAAACTAGGATGTAGATACATGCAGGTGCATGCAGGACAATGTGACGCTGGCCGACGCCGGTGTGCCGTCGTCCCTACGTTTAGTCGGTAAGGTGATGAGCAAAAAAGCGGCTACCAGAGCGGCAGTTACAGCATCCAGCCCTGTAATACAGTGGAACCTCGTTGATACGATTCTGTGTAATACATTTTCTTTTACAAGATGCAACTTTCTTTTTTTTATTTTCCTGATCTCTTGATTTGGTTGGATAATACATTCGATGATATGCTCTATTTTCCGGTTCCCACGAGGATCGTATCAACGAGGTTCTACTGTACACTACACAATAGGACCTTGTTCACATTTTCCCAGTTACTGGCTGCTACTACACATTTGTACGTTTTCAACACATAGCTCACAGACTCCTGGCTTCCCAGCTTTAAAGTTTCGCTTCCAAGACCCTCTGGAAAATGTATCAATGGGATTTTATTGAATACATATCTTTGAATACATATCTTTTTTTTTTACTAACCAAACAAACGCACTAAACAGTGGTCAACCAGTCACACTTTCTGCATGACTGTGATTGAGAAAGCTGGGTGCACTTCACGCAGGTTTAATTTAGGTACTACTCACACACACAAAAAGACAGAGAGTGGAAAAAAACGACAGCAACCAGGAATTGAAGGCTCACCTTTGCCCTCATCGTCCTTGAAGAGCTCCTCAGTGCCAAAACGCAGAATGTCATCCAGTTCCTGTTTCGACATGGTGTTTGAGCGGCTGCCCATGCCCGGTCGCACTACCAGGTGAGTCAACATCATCTTTTTCTTCGCTACTTGCGTGATGCGCTCCTCCACTGAGGCACGCGTCACGAAGCGATAGATCATTACTTTGTTGGCCTGGCCTATACGGTGAGCACGGCTGAACGCCTGCATTGTTGTAACCACAAAGAGAGGTTAGAACACTGCGTTAGGGCACTTGTCTATCAAGTGAACATTTGACAATCTCCTCTATGGCAGACAAAACACCAAGGACATGCATCCACGGGCTTGTTAGTGGTCTCTTTGCACAGGTAATATCTCTTTCAGAAGAGTTTGATAAGGCACAGTCATGTCTCGCAATTGAGAATACGGAATCTGCTGTTATCAACGCCTACATTTACGAGAGGTGCTCCCGTGTTCAAAAGTACGCTGACCAGGCGTTCTGTGAAAAGAAGAACTAATTTCTTTGAAACTTAAACTGACAACTTGAAACAAATGAATGCCCTGTGACGTTTGCAATGCCCTAGTCTGATTTGCAGTCTTCATTTTCAGGTTACACGCCAAGGAACAGGTAAGAAAAAAAGAAACTGTACATGTGTACAACGCGTTGTAAAAACTAGATAGTGCAGTAGAACCTCGTTGATAGATCCCATGACGTACGATTTCCCATCACCAATGTTTGTGATAAAGAACACAACAAATGACTCAATGCAGTTACACTACTTTTTTGCCAGTTCATATGTTCCTGGAAAACACTATATTTCGGCACCAATATTCAGTACATTGCCAAACTACGATCACATGATACGTTTTCTGGCTGCTAGATCCCATGTAAACAAGAAAAGGCACGATGCACGCGCGATCGTGAGCAGCAGCCGCCCGCCACAGCAGCAGCTTCCCCACAATACTCGCAAGCCCGTCTCACGTCAAACTGTCAACGCGCACTCAGTTTTCTATTCCAGTGCCAGCAAATCTCCTCGCAGGTTTTCGCATGCCACATTAACAGCTATATCCCTGCCAACCTTGTTGTGAATGAGCATCTTCAACTATCTGTTTCACAGCACATGGGGAGTAGTGTTGTTGGAAGCCTACTGCATGCTTTTAATTTGCAATAACCCAAATTGCGCCGCCACACACCAGCTCGATTTTAGTTTCCCATAGCAGTCTTTAAAACCCTGAGCAATAGGAAAACTACAACGTGCGTCTTGGATCACTTGGGCCTCACCAGCTGGACACACATCAGTGTCTCCTGCCAAAACGATTTGCACCATGTCAGCACGTCAAAACTTCCCCGCTAAAATTCTCCACTCAAAGAAGCTGCTGATCCAGACACAACTCGAGGAGCACAAACGTATGCTTGCCGAAGCCGCAAAGACGACAACGCGCGTCTCGTGCTGCAACGATTCACGCAATGCTTTGCATGACGTAGATGTCAACTACAGTCGAGCCTGTCAAATATTTCCTAGTGACTTCGGATCGCACGTTTTACCAGTTAGTATGTTTTCTCACGCTTTTTTTTCCCCCAATGCGTATGAACGAGGTACATCTTGGTATCACACTGCTAATTACAGCACAGATTAGATACAAAAGTAACAGCTGACTAATGGCTGATGTCACCCAACTGTTCATTAGCACTTCTGTCTAAAGGTAGCAGTATTACAGTGGTGCCTCAAGTGCCAACTACCAACTGGGCATCATGCATGGCCTAGCTCTTGATACTGTGCTAGACATCAAAAACAGCCTTACAACTGTAGCTTGTATAAAAAAAAAAAAAATCCTGAGGCAGCACCTCAGCACAAAGGGAAAAAGCGGCTGAGCGACAAAAGCACCTTTTAACACTTACAAGAGACGGCCATAAAGCATTAAACTCTTCTCTGCATTGCCCCAGGCCATTCGTTGCATTTTACAGATGGGCATCATTTTTTTTCCCCCTTCACATCAAGCACACACAGCCGTCAGTCCAAGGACTCCGAAATCACACGAACAACCAACAAGCAAAAGGAAGCCACCCGTACCTGTATGTCGTTATGTGGGTTCCAATCGGAATCGTAAATGATGACAGTGTCTGCGGTTGCTAAGTTGATGCCCAGGCCACCTGCTCTCGTAGACAGCAGGAAGCAGAACTGGGGTGCACCAGGAGCTGCATGAGAATGAAAAGAAACACTTGTATAAGGACTGTCCACTACAATGCCCAATGCAATGCACAGACACAGTGTTATAAATCCACAGATCTGCTCTCACAGTTGTTTAGACAGCTAACGTCTTATTAGTCCACAAAGGTACAGAAACGCAGGGTCCTTCAATTTTATTCAGGGAAAATGACAGCACTCATGAGAAACTAACTTAGCCTGAAGTCCCATCAGAGATTGTGAACACGCCTTCAATTAGCTACCTTATAGAATTACAGTATTATCAGCAAACAAGCCACTGTGTACATGACAGAATCTACTGCTTAATGGCAGGATTCCTAGGGTACTTTTAATTCTCAAAAACTTCCAACAGGGAGTATGAGAGTTACTCTCATGTGACAATGTGCTGAAGCTGTGACGATGAGTGAGATGGTAAAGCATCATATCACATCACGGGGTTTACTGTCCCAAAGCAACACACTTGCTATGACGGATACCTGATAGTTTCGACCTCTTGGGGTTCCTTAAAATTGAGCCAAATGAAAGTACACGAGAGTCTTTGTATTCCATCCACATATGAATGCGGCTGCAGTGGCTGGGAATCGAACACTAAATCTCGTGCTCAGCAGCAAAATAAGTAGGAGGGTAAATTGTCGATTGATTGGCTCGATGAGTGTTTGACTGATTACCGTAATATCCCAAGAGATGCCCCACCCCCGAAAGAAAACCCACCACTGCTCTTGGCATGAATTGCTATTTTATTTTTCCCACAACACCAAAAGATAGCCAACTTGTAATCCTACTCCCCTAGGGGGGGGGGGGGGGGTCGAGCTCCACGAGCGACTGGCATCGGCGGTTCCCCCTTCTGCTTTCCTGCCGACCACGTCTGATCATGTGCGTGACGAGGTCATCGACATTTTGTTCGACACTGATAGTGACTGTTTTTTTAAGTTTTGAGGAAGGCTGAACAAGGGCACATAAACAAACCTTTACAACCTTTGGCTACAATGTTTTTTTCCCCAACTTTTCACGACTGTACAACGAAAGTTAGCCCACTCCCTCTTTTCACCCAATTTGGTCTAGATTTTAGGTGGGCTATCTCTCGGGATATTATACAGTAAATCCTCGTTAATTCTGATTTCACAGGAACGGACAAAATGTCTGAATTAACCAAAGGTTGAATTATCGAGGTTATTCAGAATACAATAGGCAAATGCTTACTACGTCAACACAAAATTTTATCTAGTGAATGAATGCGCAAATCATGTTGCTTTTCTGCAGAAAAACAGAGTGGAAGCTGAAATGCTCATTTACGCGACACATTGGCACTTGCGATCGAGGCCTCCACAACTTCCACGGCCGCAGCACACGCCTTCATTTGCAACATGCTTTGCTGTACTGCACACCCATCCCGATTATGTTTTCGCCAGTGAGCTGATTGCTAACAGATGGTCCGTCCATCGTGATATAGCCGGTGCTCTTCATCCTCGACAGCTTTGCACCAAGGCAAAACGAAACAACTGTTTGCCGCAACCACTGCGGAGAAAACCGCGGCTGCCATCGACGTGATTATGAACGATGACATTGAAGTGCTGAAGGCACGTGGCCGACGCACGCACAGAGTCAGAACAAAACTACCGTTCGCTGCAACAACCGTGGACAAAACCGCCGTCGCTATCGATGCGATCATGGATGGCGACTGCGCAGTTTTTTTTGGGCATGCGGCTGACGCACGTACCAAGTCAAAATGAAACTACTGTTCACCACAACCGCTGCGGAAGAAACCGCGCCCACTGTCGACACGATCATGGATGGCGACTACGCAATTATGACAGCCCGCAACCAATGCAGTATTATGCGTGGTAGTAAACGCAAGAATAAAGGCACAAATAGGCATGAAGCGTTTTGGCGTTGCTGTCATTCACGTAGTATTTCCGCTGATGATTTGGCGCTAAGGACTCTGCCGCTTTGTTTCGGTTGGACGCTAGTGCCGTTGTTGCTCTTTTGCAGTCACACCTTCGCAGCACTCCTTGCTCACCAAGCTCCGAAAGCTGTCCGAATTAACCGATGTGCGGCCAAATATGTCTGAATTGACGAGAGTTTGATTTCATTGAATAATGCATACACTGGCCGCGACCAGAGGACGAGTCCGAATTATGCGATTTTCCGATTTAACAAAGTTTTACTGTATTAACTGATCCATTCATTCAATTTAAGATCCCAAAGCAATACAGGTTCTATGAAAGACACCAGAATGCAGGGCTGCAGAATCATTCCGGCTGCCTAAAGTCTAAGCACACAAGCATTTTTGCATTCTGCTCTTATCAGAACACAGCCGCTGCAGCCAGGAATTAACCCAGCAACCTCGTACCCGAAAGAGAAGGAAGTGACTAAAGTGGAATTTGTTGATACGATTCTGCATAATACGTTTTTCGGGATAATACGTTTCTTTTTCTCTTTCCGATAACACGATTTGGATGGATAATATGTTGGATGATATGATTTTCAGAAGATACGCTTTATTTTCCGGTTCCCGTGAAGATCGTATCAACGAGAGTCCACTGTACTGAGGTTTGCTAGAAAGCTTCCTCCCACGGACATCATTACTGTCTCTACAATTGGATCACTACCACAGCCTTGAGTCTGCTTTGGCCACAGCGCCACGGCCTGTGCACTATTCACGAAGTGCGTATCCCGAAGTGGCAGCTAACAGAGTTCTGCAAAATTGAGCTTCCCATCTCTAGATCTCATTACAGAACCTCACTGCTTGGGCGTAGTGTCACAGGTTTCCAGCTACAGCAGCGAAGACACTCGAATCGCTGTATGCTTCACATTTGCAATGCATAACACAGCCATACCATTGAAACGATCAATGGCCTCTTGTCGCTGGCTGCCAGTGATGCCGCCGTCGATACGTTCATACTTGTATCCCTCGGCTTCTAGGAAGTCTTCCATAATGTCCAGCATCTTGGTCATCTGTGAACAGCAAGCAAATCATGCACATCTGTAGAGAACTATCAATGGCACTAAAGGTTTACACTTTTCAAAAGATACTACCTACGTTGCTAGTCCAAAACAAGATTTGAAAAGGACACAAAATAATTTTCATCACTTTCAGAAATCTCAAGCTAGGACTGCTTAGGACAGATTGCCAAAAGCTTGCTTCTAGTGTCTTAAGCAATACAACGCAAGAATCAAGCACTGAGCATCTACAAGCTGTGCAAGCTATACTTAGCCAAGAAGTTGCTAGACAGAAGTTGCCAGCTAGCCAAGAAGTTACCTAGTTCTAGTGTCTCGGCAATACAAGATGACATCCAAGCAATTGGAACCTTTACAAGGTAGTAGTTAAGACTTCTAGAAGTACCTCACGAGACAACATTCAGTTCAATGCATCATAGCCGTAACAGCACTCTGTGACGTGAAAACATCAAAATAGCCCTGGCAAGATGTCTACAAATTGTTTCTTCTCCTTGTCAAGTCTATGCTCCCTGCTTCAGTCAGCTGGCTGACACCAATATCCCTGCAACTGATAGCTCCTGAACAGAGTTAAAGATTCCTTATTGCCTTGTTAAGTTGTGTTAGCCAAACAACAAAACATGCATGCCTACAACTGAGATTCGGGTTATTTATTAAATCTAAACAGGCCTCCTGAGTGATGTTAAGCAACAACACTTTGATATTGGCCAGTGACAGTGACATACCTGTGAGAAGGACAGTGACATACCTGTGAGAAGATGAGGACACGGTGGCCAGTTTCTTTAAGGTGGCGCAGCATCTTGTGCAGCAGGATGAGCTTGCCGCATGCTTTTGTGAGAGCTGTGCCCTCGTACGCTCCGTTAGGCATGCGCGGTGCCTCCTGCGAGATGTACAAGAGACGCACACGAGTTCCAACACGGTTTTCAACAGATTACCGCATCACAGAAGAGTATAGTTGTCACCGGAATTTGTACCAAAATAGCCAATGACGAGTTTAGTCGACAGGGTGTAGAAGTTTATGGATATCTCTGGGAAATTCAGCACACTTTTCATGATTTCCTTCAGTACGGAAAGAGCAAATGCTAGGCACTTTTACCTAGACTTTCACCACAAAATGGCAGTTCAAAAGAACAACTACATGTAGAATGTAAACTTCAGTGTTGGAACCACTCATTAGCCAAATGCCACATAAAGAACTAAAGATGAAAGCAAGGATATGTAGCAGTTCTTAAGCACATTTGCATCCACAGCATTATGCACAGACTTCAAGCTATGTTCAGTAGAGCCTCAGATTGCACAAAGATGTGCAGGAGTGGTCCTCATAACAAGTCTGCTATGATCTGAAGACCGAGAAACACTCATTCCTCATTACAGCTAGCTCCAAGTCCAGTTTTGTGAAAGTTTTAACTTCCTTGTCAGACTCTTTACATGGTTAACTGGGTTCGACTAACTTGACTGATATGACCGATTGATGGGGCTTATTGTATTAAGAGAGAGAGAAAAGTTTAATGATACAAAATGCAGAGAGGTTGGCCCGAGGTACATTCTTCTAGCCAACTACTCTGCACTGGGGCAAGGGGAAGAGGGAAAAAAAGAGAGGAGCATGAAGGGTGACAATGCCGCCAGGAGGATGTAAAACATATAACAAGCAATTAGGGCTAGCAAAGAAACAACAGGGCTCTGAGAGAGAGACTGTAGTAAAAAGCTCAGGGTTAATCTGACTACCCGGGGGTTCTTTAATGTATATCCGAACTGTAGTTCACAGGCATTCTTACATTCTGCCCTTCTCGAAGTGTGGCCACCAATAGGGAATCATTTCTGTAACCTCACGTGCAGCAGAGCCACAACCACCAAACAACCACAGTGGGTATAAACTTTATAGTTCTTGAATTTGCCATATATTCAGAGCTCAGTTGCCCTTGCAGTTCCGTCGTGCTTGTCTGGTGTGTCCTTCCATTGTTGGCAGCTGTACTCAAGGTATTACAAAATGAACAAGCAAAAAGTAGCCCAATTTCTTGCTAAGCTCTGTTAGGTTTAACTTCTGGCAAGACAACTAAATTTGCAGATCCCTTCTGTGCTGGTCTCAAAAGGAATACTGTGATCATGAACACATAAAAAAAAGAAAGAACATACCTGTGAGGCAGCGGGGAATAGATATGGGTGGTTGCAGCATTTCTTCAGGTCCATCATGATGTTCAGCAAGGACACCGAGTGGCTGCCTCCCTTGGCGTTAAGTGCCTCGTAGTTACGAGTCAGGATGTACTTGTAATACTTCCTGCAAGTACACACAATGTGAGCTATGAGTAATGCAGCTATGCAGTAATGTACTCAAACTGAAGAGCAGGACTAACTTTCTTTGGGAATGGGCAGCAGTGTTGACTACATGAAAGCATACCGGACGAATGAGTCAGCTCCATACAAAAAGGACCACAATAGGCACATGGACAAAGGACAGACTGAAAAGTTCCTTTTATGGCAGCAGTGGTACCAGAGTTCACAACTTTGTTGTTTCTGTACCTGGACTTAACTTGGCTGTGCAGACTGAACTGCCTGTCCTGCGAATGAAGAAGCCTGGCGGCCTTAAATAGAAGAAACCAGTGGACAGACCTCAAATCTACTTGCAAGAAAGCACCCATGCAGAGTTGTTAACAGTCATCAGCTTCAGTCATGAGGTCCAGAAATCCTAAAAACACCTGTACTAGCATGCCTCCACTTTGCTGAAACTAAGATACAGCATGCTTGCACTGATAGGAAAAAGAGAAGGCTTGATCACATATCGACAACAGCATTAAAATTTGTGAATGTCTTTTCTTTCCTCCTGAAGTGAAATTGAACACTTTCGTATATTCAGTGGTGCCTGCCATTTTACAAGCTTCAGTTTCAAGAGTTGTTCATGACACCTCTTTTAAGTTAATTCAATTAAATTCTGGGGTTTTATGTGCCAAAACCACGATATGAGGCATGCCGTAGTGAGGGACTCCTGGTTAACTTTGACCACCTGGGGTTCTTTATGTGCACCCAATGAACGGTACACGGATGTGTTTTTGCGTGTCGCCCCCATCAAAATGCAGCTGTGATTCAATCCTGCAATCTCAGGCTTAGCAACGCAATACCAAAGCCACTACAGGCCAGCACAGTGGGTCCGTGAGACTTCGTTGGTATATTTCTGGGTCTTTATTTCCCATTGCCAAATACGCACCTTGATATGAAGCTGTAATATTATGGGACAGGTATCAGAAAGCAACTTATCAATAACATCTACCATGGCATGACATGTTAGATAACAGAATGCAACTTTCCTAGATCCCTGTGAAAGAACACAAAACAAAGAAATAGTTTTCTAGACATCATTTGACCGCCCTACAGAATCTTTATATTGTCTTTTTAATTGAACCAGCTTGCCCCGCAGTACATGTGGGTATTCAAATAATAAAATGGAGGTCCACCTCACATAGAGATTTAATTGAGTGCTTTCAACATCCAAAAGCAACACTGGCACTAGGAGATACCCCAAAGTGGAGGGTTCTGGATTGATTTTGAGCAACTAGTGTTCTTTAACGTAGACCTGAATCTAAATACACGAGTGTTTTTTGCATTTTGCCATCAAAATGTGGCAGCAGTGGCATTAGAGAAGCCGTAGAATTCTTCCCAAGCATCACTATAATGCACATGACTACTGCTACTTATGGGGATTGAGGTATGCTTCGGCACCTCTGTGAGGCATTCACTTGTTCTGTCGTCCCTATGCCTCTCTCCACTCGCGACGGTTGTCGGCAGTGGCACTCCAATCGCGGTGGTTTGCGGTGGGGGCACTCATGTTGGAGATAGGGAGAGATCTCTCCGGAGCAGCACTGGGTACGTACACATTTTCCTCTTGTCCACCGACTCCTTTGTATCTCGGACTTGAGCTCACATACGGTGCCTTTGCACGTACGGCGAGTGCGTACCTTGTGTTGATCATTTCCGAACGCTAAGCCGAAGAGCGGTGCCTAGTGCTCGCACATAGTCATACTGTGTCAAACCACACTTATCGGAGGCCCAAGCTGATGGAGTTTGTCTAAGCTGTTGCGAGTAGACAGATTGGCTATCACGGGAGCAAGCAGCACAGCTGCGGGGACGTTTCTTAGCGCCGTGTCACAGGGAGCCACCCTCTCGCAGTGACGTGCTAGCAGCGCCCTTTTCGCCCTTGGCATGGAAGCCCTTTGATTCCTGCCCCGGCCCGCGACCAGGCGTTTGTGCAGTGTTGGGTGACGCCACAGATGGCAAACTGTTTCTGCTAACTCAGAGCAATACTGCGTGCTCTTGTGTGCGTAGCACTTGAGCCCCATTTTGTGGTCTGAGCGCGTGCAGCGCAGCGGTGCGCTAGAGTACGCAACGCTACGGCCGACACGGCCTTGCTAAGCTTGAACCCGGGGTGGTCGGTGATCCTGTGAGATACGAAACCCCCCACACACTTGACATCTTGGTGACTCTCCCCCACCCCAAATGGTGGTGACATAAAACTGCAGCAGAGCACATAAAATATTCCAACTCACTTTTGGAGAGGGGTAAGGTCAACACGAATGATGAATTCGCTCTTCGAGGGCATTCCCTGCACAATAAAGGAGGACTATGTCAGTACAAATTTCACAGAAATCGGCAAACACCAAGAGTGTACCTTTATCCGATACAATAATAATAATAGATAAAAAGCAAGCTATTCCCCATTCCTGCATACCAGAAAAGAAGAGAGTTGAGCAGAGTCGCAATCTCATTGGTCCTTTCCCACAGATTGTGTCGACGCAGTGTATGCACAGTGCTCAAAAACTGAATGTGAACAATTTAAAAAGTACTGTAGCATCAACCAAGAAATATAACTAACGAGTGTCCCAAACAGCAGCATATCTTAGCAGCAGCTAACATCCCTGCGTACACACCTTGAGCACATCTGCTTTGAGCCTCCGCAACAGGTGGCATCCCAGCAGATCGTGAAGCTTCTTCACCTGCTCCTCTTTGGCCAGGTCAGCAAACTCATTCAGGAATCCCTGCAGGTCGCTGCAGGTGCAGGGACACGGCAACAATACACAGTCAGCTCATGCTGGCAAACTGAAATGTGCTCTCACCCTAGTGGTGCGTCGCCCAAGGTATCACTTCAAGGTCACCACACTTTGCGGAACGAAATGAGGTCCTATATTTAAGTGCTATTCGGTGGGCTAGGCAGACGGATAGGTGATTGATCAGGTTAGCAAATGGAAACCACGCATTTATTCGCCAGAGCGTGCAACTGAAGGAACCTGAGCCTGGTGCAGAAGCGTGTATTCACTTATACACAAGGAAGACTGTGCCACCATTAGAGTCGCCAACACACTTCATTATCAGTTGTTGGTCTCTTTGCGCCCTATCTCTAATTGATCACTGTGGTCTACCTCACATATCTTTCTGTACATTACCTGCACCAAATATCCATGAAGTGCACATACTAAGTGTGCATGTGAGTGATGTGCAACTTTTCTTAGTAGGGCAATCCGGAGTACACTGTGGTGAAGCATCACTGCAACTCTGTGCATTAGAACAGCAAGTAAGAATGACTCAACATACAAAACAAATTTCTTACTAAACTATCACTCTGCACATACATTTGAGTTCAGATACATATACCGTATTTACTCGAATCTAGGCCGATCCTGATTCTAAGCCGACCCCCTAAAGTCTGAAGCCAGAAAAAACTTACCTCGAAATTAGGCCGAACAAAAAAGCAAGAACAGCATTCACAAAATGAAAACGGCATTTATGAGCTGTTTTCATGAGCTTGGCATGAAGATGCCGA
This sequence comes from Dermacentor silvarum, assembly GCF_013339745.2. NCBI lineage: Eukaryota > Metazoa > Arthropoda > Arachnida > Ixodida > Ixodidae > Dermacentor > Dermacentor silvarum. The sequence goes on from NC_051156.1 coordinate 187,178,991, forward strand.
GCTCATTCTACGTCATCATCACTGCTAGCCTCATTGCTATCTTATCGCTGTCATCTTCTAACAGTGCACACTACATTCAGTACCATCAAGCGCATTAGAGATGGTGCACTTTTTGAAGGAGCACGCAAACAAAGTTCCCGGGTAAATGCCATCTTCTTTGTGGCGCATGCAAGAAGCATCTCCCGTTGCCCCCTCCAACGACGGGCGTTTTTCTCATCGATGTCGAAGTCCCGCCAAGCTTGAATGTTTGACGATGCCTCAGCAGCTAGCAAAACTTTTCATATGAAAGCGGCACTATAGTGGCATTGCCTGTTTGATGCTATTACGATAACGCCACGCCGCACGCCTATAATACCGATACAACACTATAGTGGCACTGCCTGTTTGGTTCCATTACGATAACGCCACGCCTATAATACCGATACAACACTATAGTGGCATCGCCTGTTTGGTGCCATTACGATAACGCCACGCCGAAACAATGATAATACCGAAACAACACAGGTCAAAATGGCGACGTCGCTCGTGTACTTCAGCTGGCTACTGGCGCGGCTAGTAGCGGCTGCGATCCTGACTTTTCTAAAAGATCTCGCTAGCTATATGCCATATTTATCAATATCAGTTAAAAACTGGTGCGTTTTTTAAAGATCCTCCAATCTAAGTCGACCCTAGATTTTGGTATATGATTTGAAAAAGACAATCGGCCTAGATTCTAATAAATACGGTATGAGCTTCATTTTGTGCATATATCTAAATGGATTAGGGCAGGGGTTCTCAAGCATGTTCGTTCCAAGGAACCTTGCTAAGCTCCATGAAGCGCCAAGGAACCCCCCCCCCTATTGAACCGGATTCAATTGTCCTAATGAACCGAATGTCGAATTACCCAGGGTATAAAGAAAACAATAAATGAATGCTTACTATGTCAACACGCCTTTATTTACTGAATGAATCAGCAATCTTGTTCGTATTTTGCACAAGAGCAGTGTGAAAGCTGAAATTCTTGTCATCTCATGACTGATTAGAGCTAGTAGCGACAAAGACCTCCCGACATCCTTCGCAGCACGGCTGCGGCGCACCTATTCATCTCAATTCAATCAGACACGCTTTTCACTACCACGGACACATCCCGATAATGTTTTCGCCAGTGAGCTGGGTAATGGGCATGGGTAATGGGCATGGGTAATGGAGGTTCTGTGGATCGAGCACACCTCGTGTTCGCCGTTTTAGCCACTTGGCGAGCGCGGGACCACGGAAAATTTATCAGTGGCTCGCGGAACCCCGAGCAGGGGCCTGCGGAACCCCGAACAGGGTTTCCACGGAACCCACTTTGAGAATCCATGGGTTAGAGTATGTATTTTTTCACTTTTCCAATGTGTGCATTAAGGGGACAAGTTATGTGCACAAAAATATTGCCTGCTTAGGTAGGAAGGCCAAAGAAAAATGAGAAATGGCAGTGGCACATTTCCAGGGGTGTAGAAATACAGTCGAATCTCGATAATTCGAACTCGAAGGGGCCCGAACATTTGTTCGAATTAACGAAAGCACGTATTTTTGAAGTATTCGAGCATCATAGCAAAATGAACGAACGGCGCGAGTCGTGAAATTTCGCGGCGCGCAAGCGCATAGCGAGTTATGTCCACGCCGGCCAATGCTCTGTTCCCGATAACGGCAGAAAACGAAACTTCAGGGAGCGGACGGCGCGGACATGGCGACGGGTACGTGCACGCGGGGACCGTCGAAGGTGAGGGAGGAGGGCGGCAGGAAGGTGGATTTGGCCTTGTCAACTCCGCCGCTTCGGTGGCTCCCCTCGCCCTCTCTCTCAACTCCCTCACAGCTTCCTCACCTTCGATTGTCTCCGTGCGCGCCCGCCGCTGGTACAGCCGGCTCAGCGCAGATTAGCCCACTCCTTGAAGTTTCGTTTTCTGCCGTTATCGGGAAGCGAGCGTTTGCGCCAGTGTGGGTGCCGACGCCACCGGCCCGGCGCCAGCTTAGGCCGCTCCCTGAAGTTTCATTATCTGCTGTTATCGGGAAGCGAACGTTTGCTGGCGTGGGCAGTTCGTTGGCCGGACTGGGCCTCCACCGCTGCATGAAGGGGTCTCTCCAATGCTTTTGCTCTACGGCGGTGTCGGAGCAATGCCGGTCGGAGGCGCCACCGCGTTATTTGGCGCGCTGCTGAGAGCATTGTCGGTCCGCGGTATGTTCGATTAAGGGGACAGACTCATTTTAGACACTTTTTCATTATTTATCCATCAATTTTAATGCAACTGCACTGGCTTGTGTAGTTTTTTCTGCTGATTTCAAATATGTAATTACTTTTCCAGTAAGTTATTTTGTTCCTGAGATAACTGAAGTTCATCTTCCATTGTTTAAGGACACAATAGGAAAAAAAGTGTTTAATTAAAAATTATATTTAAGCTATGGCTGAATAGACTAATGACTGAAGATTGATATAATGCAAGCACTTTTTTTATTTGGCCATTCTTAGCTAATTTACAGCACAACAAACTTTACACTTTGAAAAGCACCTGCCATGCAGTTATAATTTTAACGATTAATTAATTATGAAGACTTGTGCTCAAAAATCTGCTTGCATACTTGGATTGTGTATGCATTTAGGTTTCCATTGCAAAAAGAATTATTGTTGTACCTGCCCTAGGTGCTGAGATATGTAGGCCTCAAAATTGAAAAGAGTCATAAATTTACATGTTGAGAAAAGTGCAAAAAACAAATAGCACACAGTTTATTTAAAAAATAACAAGTAGAATGTGGATATTTTTCAATGCAGGTGCTAAAAGCCACCAGGGATATAGTCTGACTGCTGCTTAGCGTTGTAGTGGCGCTTCTTTAGTGCCTGCTGGACACGCTCGGTGCTTGCATGCTTGCGTGTAGACTCAGCCGCTCGGTGCCTGTCTTTCTCGTTCATCCGTCTGGTGCTTGGGAGGCTGGGGTTCAGACTCAGCTCCTCCAGGATGCCTGACGAGGTTCTCAAATTGCCACAGTTGAACTTCATCACTGCCTCGGCAACTGCAGCTTCAACCGTAAACAGTGAAGCATGGCGTTCCTTGGGTGCCAGTGCCCAGATAAGGGAATGAAGGCTTTCGTTATTGTTTTGGGTTTTACCCCGTTGGCACCTTTCTAAAAGCTTTCTTTCCGACAGGCGCTCATAAATCGGTAGCAGAGCTTTAGACACATGCGGTGGCAAATTGTAATGGTGCCTGGGAGCGGGTTCCCCCTTTGCTGCTGCTGCATTTTGGCGGCACCAAGAATCTGGGCCTGCCGGGCATAGGCTGTGATTTGACACATTGTCATTTGAAGTTACATGGTGATATGTCGCCATTACAGCCCTTTGCATGGCCTCAACATCTCCCTTGTGAGATTTGAGGGCCCAGCCATAATACGAGCTCAACTTTGTTATGAGGTCGCCAGTAAGCCTTCCCCTTCCTCCGAGGGTTTCAGAGCTGCCTCCCTTGTGCCTTGCAATCAAATTGCGTAAGGCAGTGCCCATGCGCTTCTGTACATGGTTCACACAATCCTCTTTTTGGATTTTGATGAAGCCATAAACATCTGCTTCTTGCAAAGCATGGAAAGCGCGGCTGTCACCATCTGAAAGAATGGTCGTGTATCTGAGGCCGTTTTTTCTCAGAGACCTGTTAAAAAGGAGAACAGCTGCTTCCACCTCCATTTCGCCAGCTTTCTTTGCAGTGTTTTTCTGGCACATGTGGCTGTCCCGCCAAGTCTGATATGCTGGATCGTTTTCCTTCGGCCCTCGTTCGCACCCGGCACAGAAGTTGCTCAACACAACATAGTCGAGCACTAGCCCAGTGAAGAGTTCAATCACCGCGCCCACACCTATGTGAGACGAGTGCCCGCGTGTCATCCATGAGCCGTCAAATGAAACGGCAATGTTGTTGGCGTTTTGAATGTCCAGTTCTTTATAAAGTTGCCGAACTGACGTCGCGCACTCGCTGGTGACTTTTTCGGCTGCGCGAGTTGCTGCAGGAGTCAACTTTTGTTTGACATATCCCTGCCACGTTTTTTTATGGAGACCGCGATGGGAAATGTTCATAGTAGAAAAAATGTCATTCATTGCTGCTTGACGATTGCCAGTAGACTGCATCGCTCGAGCGGCGAGGATGTTCACGGCGAACGGATTCACTTTCTGATCGCCGTCCACCCGCGGAGAACTCCATCCTTCCGCGATGTCCCCACAGTTTGCACAGCTGACACACACTTTCACGGCAAGGCCATACTCTCTCTCGCGTTTGTACAAGCTGACGTTGCCGCCGCCGCAAAATTTGCATTTTAGAACGCCGAGCAGTCCACTCAAACACTGAATATCGGCAATGAAGAAACTCTCCTCGTCGCTCTGTTGAGTCGGGGCAGCGCTGGCCGGTGCGTCGTTGCTGTCATCAAAAAAATCAAATTTTCTTTTCGTCGCGGCGGTTGAAGCAAGTTCCCGCAGTTTTGTATCGGCTTTTGTCTGCCTTGCCTGCAGATCTGACGGCGTCAGCATCAAAGTATCGCGGCGCACGCGGCCGCTGTTTGTCGTAACTCCGCAGGCCGGCTGGCCAGCGAGGCCTAATTCTCCGTCAGCGGCCTCGGGCGACTCGGCGAATCGCTCTTTGTCGGCGGCTGGGGTGGGTGACACGGAGCCCCGATCTTCATCCGCGCGTTCCGCTGATCGACGCGGCAGCGGCTTCTTTCCTTCGTCGCAGACGCGGCTGTTATCTGTCGGAGCATCCCAGACGCCCGACAAGCTTACATCGGCGGCGGCGGCGGCTGGCGACCCATCACGTTCTTCGTCGACGCTTCCCGGTGGTAGACGAGCCTTGAAGTTGTTGGCCAAAGACTTCTTCCTTTTCTTGCCAAACTTATTCCGCGAATGGAACTTTCGCGCTGAACCAGGCATTGCGAGAGCTTTGGTCGTAAGCGCGCAGATCGAAGTGCTGGCAAAATGGCGGCCCAACTGTCACGTTTTTTTTGCGTTGCGACGCGCCAAGCAGACGACGCGGGTCACGCTCAGCCAATGAGATGGCTCCGTGACCTCACGTGCGCCCAGTAGCCAATAGCATTGCGCATGTTGCTTTTTTTTTGTTGGCTTTTTTCTAAACAACCAATGAGTGAAACGAAGTGGCGACAGCGGGAATTTCAAAACGAAGAAATGCTCTTTCAAACGAGACCAAGATGGCGTCTACGGTGTTCGCGAAACGGCAGCTCTGCGTCGAAAGAAAACTGCCGTTTTGGCGTCGGATTCCGCGCGAGCTCGACTCGCGCGTGCTGTTTGAAATGTTATTACGAATAAATTACCGATTTCTGGCGTGTGAAAATTGGCAGACAGATAGAAAAATGCTCGCAGAACGCTAAAATGCCATATAAAAAAAATCGACTTTTTCACCATTTTCCGGTCCCAAAGACCCGTCTCCCCCCTTAACCGTCGCAAATGCTTTCGCGCTTGAACTTTCGAGCGTTTTCGCCCATTGAAATACACATAACTTTGACGGGACCAGAGCGTCAGTTCGAATAAACCGGCAGTTCGAATTAAGCGTGTTCGAATTAACGAGATTCAACTGTACATGACTTTGCATGCAAAAGTAGAATCAATCAGTCAGAACAACCGAAGTTACACCAAGCAGTCTTATGTTTAAGAAGCTGGCACTGCTCGAACTTACTTGAAATTTTGCGGACTCAGGAAGTTGAGGAGATGGAACAGTTCCTCCAAATTGTTCTGGAGTGGTGTACCAGTTAAAAGAAGCTTGTAGTTGATCTTGTAGTTGTTCAGCACCTTGAAGAACTGCATACATGCGCACACAAAAAGAAAGCAAAGACTGGTCAACATAAGAAGAAGCTCCTCAATGAAAAACAAAAGGACAAAAATGAGAATGTCACAGCAACAGCATGCTACTTTATAGTTGTGGCACATTTGCATAATATTTCCGTATTTGCGTAACATGTGGTGTTTGCGACACTGCAAGCATCTCCCAATAACAGATGTTCCTTCTCTGGAATGCCCCAGAAATGCCAAACAATGGCGGACGTTTGCACAGGCTTTTCGTTTGCACAAACAATTTTTCAAGTGAAACTGCGCAGTGCTCAGAGACTAATGTAATACAGTAGAACCTCGTGATACGATCCCGTTACACATGATTACCTGGTGCCAACGTTCACTATTTATATTGAGATCGCAAAAAATGACCCAGTACAGTTACACTTTTTTTTTTTTTTACAGGTTCATACATTCCCAGAAAACACAATCTATCGGCGCCAATGTTTGGTACATTGGCAAACTGTGATCATATGATACGTCTCCAGTTTCTAGATCCCATGTAAACAAAAAAAGACGCTAGGCGCGTGCTCCGAGAACCATAGCCACCTGCTGCAGTAGCTTCCCCGCAATACTTGCCCGCCCGTCTCGTGTGAGAACGGCGGCGCACATTCGGTTTCTTACTTTTGGTACCAGCAAATTTTCTCCCAGGGCGACGACGCCACATTCACAGCCATCACCCCCGACCCGATTGCGATCAGCATCTTCACTCTTGTTTCACAGCGTATGGGGCGTAGTGCCATTGGAAGCGCACTGCACTTTTAATGGGCAATAACCCAAATGAACCTCCATTCCCGGCTGCAGGCGGTGTGAAGTGAGTGTCATGTTTAAATCTGGCAGCATCATAGACATTCTATTCCAGCATCGCCAGCCGGCTCGATTTCATTTTGCAAAAGAAAATGACAATGCGTGTCTCAGGTGGCTTGGGACCAACTCAACGGTCTCGTGCTGAGTGGGCTTGAAGAAGCTTCTGACACAGGCCGAATTCGAGTATCGCAAACGTAAGTTTGCTGAAGCCACAAGAACATCAACGTGCCTCTCAGGCCGCCCCACCAGCTCTGCGCACGTCTGCCGTCTGCTTCAACGATTCATGCAAAGCCTTGCATTAAGTACATCTCAACTACAGTTGACCCTCGAACTTTTTTTTGTGACTTTCGATTGTACATTTTCCCAGCTAGCAAGTTTCTTTTTTTTTTTTTTTCGAGAACATATGAACGAGGTTCTACTGTACAAGGAGTGTGTGGCTGCCGGCACTTTTTGCGCTGCCAGTGGGCGCTGGGGACACCAAGCTGATGCATTTTTGTGTTGTAAGTGGGAGCCCTTTTGATCCATTGTGCCTGCATTAGGCCCCTCAGCCATCACCCAGCACTTGCTGGTGGCACAAAAAGTGCCATCCGCCATATGGTTCCAGTATCACGTTTGGATCACTGGGCACTGTACACGCTTAGCATTGTTTACCAGGGTACTGTTTAGCTCAGATTGTTTTTTGTGAATGCACAATCTAACATGTGGGCACGTTGATCTGTTTCAGAGTCTGTCCACAAGAGTGACTGATGCGGTGAATTCCCCCTTCCTTACTGCAACAGCAAAATTCAAGAACACAAAGAATGGGCCTTAAGCATGCCATTGTGCACCCACCTTAGACTGGTTATTTTTCAGTCGATGAGCTTCATCCACGACCAGCACTTGCCAGTCCACTGAGCCGAGAATGGTGGCATCAATGCACACCAGTTCGTAAGATGTCAGCAGCACATGGAACTTCACTGCTGAATCTTTCTGCAATGAGAAGCAATATGCACAAATACTGAAGGTGGAAACTTGTTGTCCATGGAAATCGATACGCAAAATTTGTTGCACACAAGTTCACCGAGACAAGGTGCAGCAATGCTATCAGAGAGCACAGTTTCAGCCAAATGAAAAAAGCTTGCAGAGTTAATTTTTCCACTTGCAACATAAAAAGAAGTACTGATGTGGCATTCTGGACATACAGTAGACTTCGATCAATTCGGTCCTGGCTGAAGGACCCGGCCAGTGCCCATGCATTTCTATGGGCCCAAACTTTCCTTATTTCAATCCTCAAATTGGCCTTCGCCTGATAATTCAAACTTGACCAGTCAGCACGCACGCGCCTGACCACTATGGTGACCCAAATAGCGACCTCTTCAGTGACAGTGTAAGCAAAGCTTAGGGGACAGTGAATGCATTGAACACCATGTCATATCACATCGAAAATCCCGATTTTTTGCTCATTATTGGTAGATTTTCGATTAGGGGCGTGCAAATATTCAAAAAATTTGGATACAGTCAATGACCGATTTTCCGGACGGCTGTTTTTTCCTACATGCCTGATAATTCGTACGCATTCGCAGCACCGCCACGTACCGCATAGAGTCAATGTATAAGAACGACTGAAATTTCGGGATGCAGAAAACCTTCGCCTAATAACTGATATGCCTAATAAGTTTATTGGCAGGCCTTTAGAGCTATTTCGAACGTGCCTGTGGCGATTTGAGCCCTTGGGGGCAGTAAAAGGCATGCATTCATTTTTTCGGACGTTTTCGCGGCTCCTAGAGAGTCAGAAAAATGGGACGTTGAGTGTATTATCAAAAATGATATTTTTAATATTTGTATTTGACTCAAAAACTAGGCATTTAAAACTTTTTGAATATTCGATTGGGTACAAATTTTCCAAACAAACCGAATATATTTCTGGCTATGCAGGCACAAAACATGATTCTTAGCGTTTGTTTCTAAGAATATGCATATGATTTTGTGCTGAATTTTGTAATAATTACATGCTGCTGGCGAAATTTCGCCTGTAAGGCATGCTTAACTACTAGACGTCTCGGCCTTGTGGGAAAACCAACCTCTCGGTAAGGCGCACAGGTTTGCAGACGAGGGCACATCTTTTGCAGCGCCACCCCAATTCCTGAGCTTATTGCTTGACAGCAGATGCCTCTGCGTTTACGGGCATTTGATGTTGTATAATAAGGCATAGGTTAGCGAAAACACACAGCTGGTGGGAATTATTCAATTTTCAAATGTCTAATGTTTTATCATTGGCAATGTAATCGTGATATTCTACCATATTAAAATAGCCAAGCTTGTTATAAATGCATGTGCATATCATTATACGATATTCCAAGCTATGTATTTGTATTCTGTTTATATCCGAAAATTTTGATATTTGCACACCCCTATTTTCAAGCAATAACTAACTCAGAATGTCAGATTACGATATTTACCGGATTCTAAAACATGCTTTTTTTATTTCAAGAAAGCTTGGCCGAAAATTGCCTGTGCGGTGCAGTCGGACATACTGTCAAAACTGCCTTCACGACGCTCGTATGCTTTACCGCATGACACGAATCTATTGCGGCGAAGCTGACTTTAGGAGACTGGCCGCCACTGTGCAACACATATTATAGACCCGTGCTCATTTATCTTGCTAAAAAATCAAGTGCGTGTTAGATTTTTACTTTGTTTAGGAGCTTTAATGTCACTTCTACGCTATTTTTCTGCTTTGGACACATAGAAAGTGGAGGCACGTTTGATTCGAGGGCATGTTAGAATTGTAAAATACTGCCAAATGAATTAGCGGTGTGTTTTTGCAATTTTTTTTCTGCTGCGATAGTTGGATCATTTTTGTCGGTCCCATCAGGTTCGAATTAACGGAAGTCAACTGTATAATATTTTAATGTTGAAAGTCCAAACCACAGGAAAAATATCTGCAAGCATCAGTATGCCCGAAATAATTTACTATGCTGTGTACTTGTTCCTGCAAACCAGTTTCAATTTCAGTAGCCAGGAAGTAGATGCATCCCTGACAAGACAGTTTCAGTCTACAAATTTCTTAACGTTTGCGGATTACTGGTTACCAGAGCCATGGACGGCAGTAGCAATGCTGGTAGCATGATCTTGTGGCATTTTGTCCAACTACCACGAATTTGAAAAATTTGTGTCGCCTCAATGTGATCACCGAAAAAAATCATGAAAGTGCTGCACGTGAATGATTATGCCGCTACCAACGCATTACACCAGCACTGAAGTATAATATTTAAGCCACTGCAATATTGGTTCTGTGTGCTCTCTGGTTAGACTTTGCATCATAAGATGTCGCTATCAGCGTTGTTACCACTGCAACTCCCTCCAGTCTCCCAGTGCTCCGCAAACAGCAATGCAAAGATTATCCCAACAGTGTTCACAATGACTGCGAAATCTTTAGTACACACAACCTCAGAATTCAGCTGCAGCATCCCTTTAGAGAGGGAAAAGCGATGCATACGTTGACCAACCCTTCGCAAGAGCAGACAGCACTGGAACGAACAATACAGCAAAAATGTACAAATGTGCACTCACTTTCATGCGGCAGGCCTTGTTGGGGTTGCGAACCGCCTTCTCGTCGAAAGAAAACTCGTGCTCTCGAATGACAGCTCGACTGTCTTTGTCCCCAATATAGGTCACCACGTAGAAATCCGGTGCCCACACCTCAAACTCACGCTCCCAGTTGATGATGGTTGATAGTGGGGCGCTCACGAGGAAGGGACCACGGCAGTGGCCCTGCAACACACCAACGCCCAAAGCATTGAATGCACGAGGTTGCACGTGCCAATACAGACACACAATACAGCACGCAGTTCTTGCTAGTTTCATCCTAATCAGCCTATTTTATGTTCACTGCAGCATGAAGGCCTCTCCCAGCAATCTCCAATTACCTCCCCCCCCCCCTTTTTTATTTACTGAAATAAAAATGTAAGAGATGTAGTCACCCTGTCTTGCTCCAGCCAACCCCATATTATGCCTGCAAATTTCCTAATTTCAGCTCAGCACTTAGTTCTCTTCCATCCTCGACTGTTTTTCCCTTCTCTTGGAACCCTTTCTGTAACTTTAATAGACCACCGGTTATCTGCCCTATGCATTACATGACCCACCCAGCTCAATTAGAACTCGGCTAGAATATCGGTTAACTCCATATAAGCCAACTCCTCTTCAAGAGATCTTCAAGGCACGTTCGTGCCTGCAGTGCAATATTACAGGCAACCAAGGCTTGTCGTATGAGAAGTTTATGGTGTTGAGAGAAGACCCGCAGCATAAAAGTAGGGAAACTAGAATAAGAGCTCATCACTACTTTAGCATCATGGCCAGGCAGGCAAAAGGGTCAAACAGCTCCAAGTGAAGCACTTTCCTATCCAGCCAGTACAAGGCTTCCAGCTCAGGTAGCAGCAAAAGAGCACAAAATGAGCGAGTGCTACTGACCTCCTTGAAAAGTGAGTAGAGGAAGACGATAGTCTGGATGGTCTTGCCCAGACCCATCTCGTCGGCAAGGATTGTGTCCGTGTGGTTGGCCCAGGAGAAGCGGAGCCAGTTTACCCCTTCCAGCTGATATGGGTGCAGCTCGTTGTCATTCTCAACGACAAAGGGGGGCTGCACCTCGTACTTTCGCTTTGGGTCGACAGGGGTGCGGTCCTGGCTGGTTGGGGTGCCCCGGCCGCCCCGGGAGTCGTCGTCCCGGAGATCCCTAGACTTCTTGCTCTTGGACTTGCTCTTCCCGCTGGAGGCGAGAGGTACACAACAGAAGGTGAAAAGGGGCAAAAGCTAAACAGCATGGAGAAACAATCCTTTCTCTCTAGTTTATTCGACCAGAAAGTACTAGAGGAGAGACAAGGGTACATGCACAGCTATTATGTCCCTGGCTCTGCTTTTGACCTCGTTTATAGCAGACTACAACATCAAATCACGCTACCAACTTCAGTTGACTTCTGTTAATTCAACCCTGATGGGACCCGACAAAAACAGTCAATTCAACCCAATGGCAGAAAATATGCTGCAATACACTGCCGATTCATTTGACAGCAGTTGCCAGATTCTAACACAGCCTTGAATCCAATGTGCTCCCACTTTTTATGTGTTCAAAGTAGAAAACTAACATAGAAATGACAGTAGAGCTCCTAGACAAAGTATAAATCTGACGCGCACCTGATATTTAGCAAAGAAAAAATAATGTTGCATGCTTCCGATCCTGACGATAGCAAAAAGATGAAACCAGTAAACTTTATCTGCACAGAATAGAAGTTTATTTACACCTAATGTCCATTGCCATCACTCTCAGAACTTCATCACCGTCTCTGAACCACAATGCCTCCACACGGTCCATTGCATGTTCCATATTATCCACTTCTCAAGCAACTTCGCAACAATCGCAAAATGGATGTTGGTCCCCGCATAGAGTAACCACTTCGTTAGTTCGTCCTGCGACGTGTTGCAATGGTCTGAAACGTCAAAAACATGTGGCACCATTTGTTGCCACTAGCTTAGCACGTACAATAATTTATCTTTTGAATTAGCTTTTGTAATCGAAGATGAAAGTGGCACATTGCCATCGTTAAGCTATGCGAGAACCACATCCATCGCCATGTTGTGATGGCTATGATGCTGGCTATGAATGACGGTAGGCTGTTTGATGCAGTTTCGGTTTTGTATCCGATTGCACTGCGCAGGTAATTTAACAGCTCAATTTTACTGGGGGAAAAAAAAAAGCACACTTTCAAATTGGATAAATACTGTAATCATTCACTATGAGCTACTGTCTTTGCTTGAAACATCTTCCCACGGTAGGCCGGAAATAGGCGTTTTCAGCAGGGGATGACGCGTGACGTATTCACTGACCCATTAGCCCAGCCAAGACAGAAACTGCTGCTAAGGGGATCGCAATTGGGGTCAGTCATATTCCTGCTGACCGGTAAAGTTCAAATTATTAGGCAAAAGAACAATTTTAGGATTGAAATACCAAACCATTGGGCCCATAGATATGTATAAGCACCAGCTAGGAACTTTGTTCAGCACTGAATTCAACTGGAAAATTGACTTAATCAAAGTTGCATGAACGAAAGTCTACTGTATCTGGAATTGCTAGGCTTGAGATGCACTAAAAGACCTACATTCATACAACACTCACAAAAGAGCCCCCCCCCCCCTCCCCTCCAATCCCTGTTTGCCCTTTCCTAACTCTCACTCTTACAGAATTCCTCAGCCTCTTCAGGCATCAAGATTGGGACCATCCCATCATTTAACATACAAGCTACCAATGACATTGGCTGATCACCGGAAAAAATTTTTTAGTGGAAAGTACTGTTGCTTATGTGAACGACCATGTTTATGATGACAAAAGCCTGAGGATCACATGAAAGCTGAGACTCACTGTAAATTAAACTAAGCACACCTGCTTGACAGCTGTTACGAACAGAAGGACCCCTCCCTGGGGCTGCGTTTCGTAACGATTCACTTTATTTTCCCTTCGTTATGCTCTCCATCACTGGCTTGGAGTAAAGGAGAATGGATAACAAAATGAATCGTTACAGAATATGGCCCCAGAACAGCCACGGCAGTAAAGGAAAAAGAAGCAGGGATAGGCATGTAGTACCCGGAGGACTTTTTGCTTGCGGCAGGAGCTTGGTCGGCGTTCTCGACCGAGGCCCTCAGGTCCCAGTAGTCCTGAATGGCCTTCTGGAGATCAGGGATCTCGAACTCTCCGGGTTCATCGGCCTCCCATGAGGACTGGTCATAGGGCAGCTCGCGCCACTTGACCAGGTAGTGGTTTGTGCCGTCACGCAGCGTCCGGTGGTTGATGACGCGGTGCACCTGCAGCCAATCAGGCCGGATGCCATACCGGTAGTACTTCTCCTCCAGGTTTTGGTAGTTTTTGTCTCGTGCATGCTTCTCCCCCCGGCTGCTCTTGTTGTCACTGGTCCCGTTGGAGCCATCGTCTGGTAGAGGGGGGTCGTCCATGTCGTTCTTGCGACAGTAGTTGCGAAACAACCCCGGGTGATAGACATCCAACTGCAAAGATTGACCGGAAACACAGCAACAATGTGATCAATGTTATCACAACAAATCCTATCAAATTATGGGGCTTAACATTTGCAAGTAACACGTGGGCTATGAGGGGCACTATAGGGGACGGTTCCAGATTAACTTCGACCACCTGGGGTTCCATAATATGCACCGAAAAGCAAGTACAGTGGAACCCCGTTGATACAATGCTGCGTAATAAGTTTTTCGAGATGATACGTTGATGATACGTTACGAGATGATACACTTCGGTAGCTCCCTTCACGCTCCCTCTCAACTCCCTCGTAGCTCCCTCACCATCGACTGTCTCTGTGCGCGCCCACCGCCGGCCCGGCGCCAGCTTAACCCACTTCCTGAAGTTTTGTTTTCTGTCGTTGAAGCGAGGCGTTGGCCGGCGTGGACAGTTTCATTGGCCGGACTGGGCCTCCGCCGTTGCTTCCCTCTGCGTCGCAGCGTTGGCGTCACAGCGACGTACATGCGTGTTCCCGCGCGACGCAGAAACGGCGACCTTGCCATTTGAGAGAGTGAAATTTCCGCCGCAGTTCTTTTTCTCTTTTTTTTTCTCCACGCAGCATTGAGGGGTCTCGCCTAAGCTTTTCGGAGCAATGCCGGTCGGAGGCGCCGCCAGGTGATTTGGCGCACTGCTGAGAGCAATGTCGGTGCACGGTATGTTCGAATTAACCATCACAAATGCTTTCGTGTTCGAATTACCGGGCATTTTCGCCCATTAGAGTACACATAACTTTGACGGGACCACAGCGTCAGTTCAAATTAACGAGATTCGACTGTAGTCCCCCCCACAGTTACGCGAAATTTTGCTTGACTCGGCACTGAAAGCGTCCCCACTAAGTGTTTCTGGCGCTTTCCTACGCACGCTATCCAACGCCAAGAGCACTGTCAGCTGTATACTTCGAGGAGTCCAGTGTCGGGACGAGCAGAGTCTCGCGAAACCGTAACTATTTCCAGAAGTGATCGGCCGAGAATTGTCATCTTCCGTGCCTTTGAGCTTGTTTGAGATTTAAGTACTTCTTAAAAGACCGCACTATCATTTCATTCAGGTTCAGTACCAAGCCTCGCATTTAAAATGAGCCTGCTGCAGGGCCCGCCAACCGCAAATCGTCGACGTCAAGAAACCGAGCCGCGGCAGACTTTCCCAGCTCCTTGGCCATCAAAATTGCTCTGCTCTTGAAGCGGCCATCGTATCGAATGCATAATGTCGCGAACGAACGGAGTCGAACCGCAAAAGGCCATAGGGCATTGCGGCATCGTAACCAGTTACAAGCACAGTGAAAACAGCGTCGATTCCAATCAAAAATACGTTCCAACTTCGGTCGACTTGCATATGGATTGGATCGAGAGGTAAAGTTACAGGTTGCCAACGTACCCTAGAAATTGCAGGATTTAAAGCATTTACATTTAAATAGCCAATTTTGCTGTTATTCGACTGTAATGCAAGGGTTGAGTTCAAGCAACGGAAATAGTGAAAAATATGTGCGTTACAATCAATAAATACGGTAATTTCTTTTTAATTTAATCTACCTTCATTGGAGCAGTGCAGGTTCATGCTGGAGTCTTATTCAGGCAGTCTGTACCCGTTTTTCGGGCAAGACTGAGCGTCACCTGCCTAAATTCTTAGTTTTTCAATTATATGACACCCGGATCATATGACAGTTTTACGTGGTCCTCTGAAAGTCGTATAATCAAGGTTCCACTGTAATTTCATTTGGAGTGCTCGAATTCGACCATCGGAACGCAAACTCAAGAGCACTTGAAAGCAACCCGTTGAATATACCATTAGAATGCCACCTCTAAAATGGTACTGCCGATATTCCAAGAGCATAGGACAAGGCAAGAAACCCACAACAGTCTCCCATTCTTAGTATCAGTGTGGACTCTCCTGTTTTGCTCTTGTGCAAACATGAGGTTCACCCCGCAAACGAAAGTGTTCAAACCACATGGAAGAATCTCTTTACAAAGCTTTGCTAATGATTTACAGCACCATCAAGGTCACCAAAACCATTACGATCTGCTCTTTATTATGATGACAGCATGTGCGAGAATGTAAATGAGACTTGGGTTTCCGTAATCGCAACTTCACTGTCACGTGCACAGTTACAAATAGTTACTATGCGATAACATTCATTTCAAAAGCAAAACCTGACCAAGGCACAATACTAGAAATTCAAATGCTGCCCAACCTGGTTTTCAGAGATCCAGGAGCAGTGCCAGTAGGACATGTCGTGCCACTTGACAAAGAACTCCCTCAGCGGCTTTGGCTGTGGTTTCTTGCTTGTCGACGGCTGCGGCGGGGGCGCCGTCGACGTTGATGGCACTGCAGCCACCTGGCCATTGCTGCTGCTCGAGCTGTCCTCGGCCTTGCCGCCTTCCTCCTTCTTGGCGTCGCCGCTTGCGTCTCCTTTCACCTCGGCCCAGCGCCAGAACAGGATTCTCTGAACCTTTCCCTTGAGCGGCTCCACCTAGTGTTGGCCGTCCGTGGTACCATAGACGCCACACGCGCAAGCACCAAAAGTGCATTGCAGAAAAAAAAAATCGAAGGAAATGGGAAAGGGTGTGATGGAAAAGAAAAAAAAAGACACAAAGCAAGAAAACGAAATTCATTTCATTTCCTTTCTCCTAGCACTTTTTTCTTTATAATGACAGTGCAAGTGGGACGACGGCACAGCGAATAAACACACTGGACAAGCACTGAACTATCAACTTGAACTCGCACGTTGTTAGTTCAGCGCTTGTCCTCTGCACTTCTATTCTGTGTCGCCATCCCATTTGCGCTGCCATTATAATGATAAATAACAAACTTGGCCAGTTATACACCCTGTTGCAATTTTTTATCTTTAATAGACCAAATCCTGCCATGCAACAAAATGGTGCATGGCACCGTAAACGGTGCACCGTTTTGGTGCACTCCAACTTAGTAAATTGCACTGCAATTTACTAAGTTGGAGTCACAGGCACAAAGAGAAAAGCCATATTTAGTTTGTTTCCACTCCTTTAGATTCTAACTTCCACTTGGATATCCATAATATTTGATGCACGAATGAACGCAGCATTAACAAAAACAAAGCCTTCAAGTTATGCTATGCCAGAATTAAACATGCCCTCACAATCTTTGTTCCCCGTTACCTATATTGTTAGGCATGTTTAGGATCATTGAAAGGTCTCAGGCAGCGCTAGACTTTGGGTACTCAAGCCTTCATCAAAAGAGACGATGCCACTGTGAGCACACACAAGTGTTGTCACACACACCAGCATTCGTCAAGTCCACGCTACTTCCGTGGAGGGTGCCAGGCAACGCTGAAGGGCGAGGAGAGGAGTCTGCCTCCATCTCCAGTGGTTTGAAATAGCGTAGATACAACGTGAGGCCAATTGGGCAGCCTTGAGTAAGCTCTAATGAGATATGCGAGCAGTAGCTTCGTTTCTCTTGACAAAATCTGTAACACACCAAAATGGATACTCCGACCAAGAGTAACACCCTGCTGCAAGCGGTGTCTTTTCATTAATGCAAACTTAAATCCTTTCCCTCCCCACAAAAACTGACATACGTTCCTTTCCAGCATTTTCCATTTCTTCCAATTTTCCCACTATTTCTCACTGCATACTTGGTGTGTTTCCATAATCTCCGACTTAAGGGAGGTACAAAACAAAGTGTTTACAACTGCACAAAAACAATGAGACTCCGCTAACTTCGACTATTGTCCTGACAGTTTTGTGCAAGCCTCTGTACCGATCAAGCAAAAATTCACCATTCCAATCTAATCCAAAATATTTGCAACGTCCAGCTGCCATACCCTTCCATGACACCGTCTATTTCGCATGCATGCTAAAAAAAATAATAGAAGAAGTTACTGAAAACAACTGTCAAAAGACATAAAAGATACTGCACCATACAGGCAGAAAGCAAAATGAATACACAATAATTTGTAGCTTCTGTGCCAAGGACAGCCTTCATGACTACAACACTTAGATTTCGGTGATTGTATTTTTGTCGACCCATCCCTCAATTTAATTTCAATCAATCAATTTAGTTTCAAGGGAACAAGAGAACCAACCGTTATTTTCTAAACCCTTGTTTACACTGGGAGAACAAATTCTGTAACACGTAACAACACATAGGGGAAAAGAAACCCGCGAATAAAATCAGGCAAGCCGCACGAAGACAATGTATGGATCAGCATTAGCTACAAGGGCAGAATTAAAGGAACGAAATAAGAGTGAACGAGCACGACTGCACTAACCTTTCCACGTGTAAAGAAGGAAATGTATCTTTAAATGTATTGAACAGCAGGCAAACATTAATCGAGCCCTAACCTGAAGTTATACGTGTGCAATCAGGAACTCGGAGGCACACAAAATTACTTACAAGCAACTTCCCGGGGTCACGAAGGAAAAGTGGGGAGGGTGTTCATCTTCGAAGAGGGAAGACAAGCAAACGAAGGGGGATGATCCTGACAGTTAGGCTGGCATTACCAAATGTGTGAAAGTCGTTTGGACAGGCAAGTAGCGAAGCAAGGAGAGTGAAAGATAAACGAAAAAATTTTAACCAGACAGCGGAGGCGAGACAGCAGGCAAACCAGTCCAAGCAATGTGCAAGAAAAAAAAAAAAAAAAAAAAAAAAGCTGGTGCTAGCAGTTACAACTGCAACTTCCAGGACATCATGCATAAGTATGACTGGCTATGCAAGTTAACGTTGGAATTGTAGACAAAACTTGTCACTAGTGGCACAGGACTCTACATGTACTAGTATCCCAGTAATGGCAGCATAAGATCCCCTACACGGACTCTCCCAATTTCAGCTGTAATGAGTAAATGTGAAAAACCCAACTTGAGTATTAGCTAAAAGGCATGTTACAGCCGTGATCACAATTAAAACTTCCTATCAAACTTCTCAAGATCCATTAATTATTTGTAACCACTACACACACCAAGACTGAATTAACATGAAACCAGCGTTATTCCTAAGAAATGTGAAGTAAACATGCTCAAATGCTTGCAACTCTAAGTTCAAGTGATAAGCTAGAATAAGCTAGAACAAGCATTTATGTAAACAGTTCCATCGCTGTGTCTGCGATTACAGAACTTCGAACTGAGTGAATTCCTCAAGTCTGACGAGAGAAGAAACATTTCCTACCACACGATCTCAAACATTACGCAATAGCTAAGCTGTGCAGTGCAAGGCGCAAGTGCAGGAAAACCAACGCCTCAGAACCAAAGTACTGAAAACCAAAAGCAAGGCACCAAGATTTGAAATAAACATTTCAACATATTATGTTTAGGTAGTATACTACGCAGCAAAGCTTGTTAAATTTAGCAAGCCTTGCAGGCAGGAGCTGTCAGAATGAGGCCTCAGTTGCAGCAATAGCCTCTGATGTAGTACTATATTTACTCGCATAATGAATGCACCCCCCAATTTTCCAATCAAGAAGTGCGTTTTTTTTTCCTCGCGTAAAGAATGCACCCTAAACTTGTTGCCGTGAAGTAGGAGAGACACGGTACGATACGGCACCCGATATGGCGTCCGGTGGGTACGATTACATCGGACGCCGAATCGCACTGTGTGTCTCCTACTTATACTGCGATAGCAATTGTACGGACACTCCAGGCACATTTTTGCCATCGGCGCCGACGATTGTGCCTCAATCTCCCGCGTTCGAGGGAGGAAAGGGGTAGGAAATGTATTCCGTCGTGCGCCTGGTGCCGGGGAAGGGGGGGGGGGGGGGGTGCAGCCAGCAATTGCACATTGCAAGGCTGCGCACGCCTTATCGTGTCAGTGGTGCTAGTCAGTGGTGTATTCTGACTACGGTACGTTAGGACAAAACACTGCAAGAAACACAAAACAGACATGAACACGAAAGTGCTCAGTCCCATCTGTGTTGGTTTGTGTATGTCACAGTATCATGCACTAACACACCCTAATATTAAAAAACTTACTGCTATGTAATGTTTCTGCAATTTTCAAGTCGTTTGAAAGAAACTTTCTAAAGTTTTAGCCACAAATAAGGCAACATAATGGCAACTATGTCAAATTTTGCCAACACTCTTATTGCACAGGATGATTGTGTGTGCCAATGTATTGATATAAAAAGCACACGGCAACACAACTAAATTTAACAAAGCTAAATTCCTTGAAAAACTAAACAGAACAATGGGCATTTAAGAGCGTCAATGACAAGGCGTTCTTAACATTTCTTAACCTAACCAGTTAAATTGGCAGTGCTAAGGCTAATGCTGCAACCAAGGCATGCACAGCTCTAGATAAGGTGCACACACACCTACAAGGCGTTAGCCGCGCCAGACAGAGCAAAGAACAGTCTGGCATGTTAATTGACAGGATGCGCATCCCTTGCCTCCTCGCCTCTCACAAGGAGATCTGAGGAGGCACGAGTCAAACGTTTTCGAGAGCAATCTACACGGGCTTGCAGCGCACGCCAATCGCACTACACAGGGTAAACGATCGATTGCAAGGAGAGAGCAGCCCCCAAGAGACGAGCGAGAGAGACAGAGTGAAAAACGAAGATGGTAGAGAAGAGGAGGTGATCACTTGCCGAGCAGCGCGGACAGTTCCACTTTCCGGTGGGGACGTTTTTCAGAGGGGGGTTCAGACAAAAGGTGTGGAAGGCCGCAGGACAACTGTCACAACACAACAATTCGCCACCGTCTTTACACACCCGGCAGAACTCCATGTGCTCGTCTTCCTCCTGCTCCTGAATACCTTCGCCCTCCTGCACAAGCGATGGCAGAGAACAAGTGATCAGGCCCGAGTGGGCAGTGAAATGCACGAAAACAAACTCCGTAAAGAGGCATGTGCAGAACTCCTTCAAGTTTCAAAGCAGGCGACACACAGTACGATTCCACATGTTATCAGACACGCGAGCCCAACAACAGCACCCAACAAGTTTCCAGCAGGTTACAGTAGGAAGACGGCTGCTCTGACCACCAGAACATGTTGGGAACTTGTTGGATGTTGGTACCACTAGTTGTGCATTATGGTCGACTCTTAAAGGAAATGAATCGGTCATAATAAAACGGACATTACATCAACAGCTTCTGTGCAAAGATAGCCTGCACACCACCTTCACGTCAAATTTTGATGTAATCGATCGTAGCGTTATTTTTCAGAGTGAACTGCACTGTGCATTTGATCATGGGAAGAATTTTACCGTGTGTTCAGTGCTTTGAGCGATTAAACAACATTTTGATTGTACAAATATTCATGAAGATTAACGTCTTGTCACATCACGTCTTGCTTTTTCATGCACCAAAAAGCAACACTGTTCTATTTTTTGTCTCTGTAAAAGAGGGCCTGGCTCAGGACATATAGACATGTCTATATAGACATATAGGCTGTTGGCATATAGACAATATAGACAATGTTGACAATATAGATTTGATAAGGTGATGGCCACAACATGAAGCATCAATCTGTGACCATGAATAACTACTATCAACTAAGCATTAGAATGAAAAAAAAAAAAAAAAAAAGCAGAACTAAGCACTACATAAACGAGTATTGCAGAAACAAATGCCAGTTTATTGTTGCACCTCTTAGCACCAGTATAAGGATGTGGTGATGTAAGCAACTTGAAATTACAGGGGAAAAAATCAATCCCATTGAAGTAGTATGTCAAGCAGGATAACTAAGATAGAATGAGCTTCATTTCTAGCTTGGCCTTAGCAGCACATGGCAAGACTCACACAAAGTACTTATCAATGAGACAAAGGCATTCAGACAGTTCTCACAAATGCATGTCAGTCAACCATTTTCGGTCCCATCACAGCACTGGTACACACCAACTGAACAATATGCTGCAAATACTCCAGTACGAGTATCCTAAAAACCAGGCTAGGCATGTGGCCACTTACAACAATCCTGCATGCTATACTGGACGATATATAATCATGATCGAAAGTGATCTACAGTCAAGACTCATCATCACAAGGTTTCAGAGAACTCGCATGATACAAGCAGCAAATTACTGATGTTCTTTACTACAAGTATGTGAAACCAGGAAATTGTAAAAACCAGCAATGTATTATTTGTTGGTTTAAAGCAGGAACACAGGACGAGGTAGCAGGTCGGCATGCGACTCACTTTCTTTTGAAAGCAAGATCAGAGGAGACGGCCAATGCAAGTTCTCTGGCTGCCGTGATGTTACACAGGTGGTGCAAAGCAAATGAAATGTGCACCTATGGTTAACGTATGATGAGAGTTGTGTGTACAAATTCTAAACGAAGCCATAGGTGGCTTGGGGTGAAGCCCACTTCCAGTTTTCTGCCTGGGGTTTGCCCCCCCTATTGCTAAAAAAAGTTTCTGCAAAACATTTTTCTTTTCGTTGATTACACGTTCTCGGTGTGTTTTACAGATTTAAATTGTAAATAAACACTTTTGTCTGGTATTTATATGAGCCGTCATTAAAGGGTTAGCATTGTACTGTAGCTTCCCGAACGTTAAACATTAAGCACTAATGACAAAATTTCAATTCTCATCACTCCCATGATGTGGATGATATTGGTCCAGTTATCACCGGAGATTACTACACCGCATCAGCACATTTTCCAAGACAGTTGTTCTCAGTGTCGTCCATGCTGTTCAATATTTCAGCTACTTTATATCAAAACCTTTAAGTGACAGTGCCATCTGATACCAAACACAATGCTTTTCAAAATTCAATCTTTGGTAAAATTTTCTTTTTTTTTCAAAATTTTTACATCAGAAGTTGGTGTAGGCCTTACATGAGCGAATAAATAAGTAAATAAATAAATAAATAAATAAATAAGTCAAGTAACCAAGAAATCAACATTTACTGAATATATGCGGTGGTGTTCTGTGAGTGACAACAATGACAGAAGGAGAGAAATGAACTGCCCAGCAGGGGCTGCGACAACAGGCGAAATGGACATCAAGGGCAGCAACTCACACAATGCGGGCAGCTCCATTTGCCCTCGGGCGGTTCTTCGAGCTCGGGCTCCAAGCAGACCAAGTGGTAGGCACGTGGACACGTGTCGCACAATATGATTTCACCCCCTTGCTGGCACACCTCACAGTAGTCTTGGTGATCCGTCTGCGTGTGGTACAGTTCATTGCAAGAAAGCGGATCAGTGCCAGAAAATAGCAAAGGGCAGCCTTCAACTCAAGTATGCTAGACCCATGCCTCGTTAAAGAGACAGCTCATCTTTACATAAAACATGCAAATAAGGCTACACTAAACAACCAAGAATGCTACACAAAATACCTTAGTAGTCAACGTACATGAGGAAACACACTTTTGTGCATATGACCGACCACTGGATGTAACCTACAATCCCAGCCAACAACTCTTATTTCTTGACCTATCAGTTTCAAGCAAATCAATTTCAGTGGTTGCCTTCCGTTGGCATAACCAACAAAAGAAGGCATGCCAAATGAAGACACGAAGGTCTGCTTCCTGTCATGAGTTCTTAATTTATGCAAAAATTTACAAGCTGAAAATTTCACAAAACTGGAAGGCTACAGTCTAAAGTGGACTAAACCTAATGCCACAAGCAAGGAGACACCCACGAAATTCAGTAGTTACGAATATGCATGATTAGCCACATTTGTGCAAAATTCAGGCCAAGAACTTATGGGCTCACACAGTTTTGCCACATTTAATGACATGAAAGGACGTATAAATGCTGACACGCCGTTGATATGCCGATCGACACACACTGTGATGCCAAGGCATCACACTGGATGTCGCAAGAAAATGACAAACAGAAAATGTGGTCAAGCAAGCAAGATCGGCTAGTTAATTACAAGTATTATGGTACATTATTTTACAATGCAAATTTAGATGATACAGAGCGAGATGCACAGGTAAAAAAATGTGGCCCATGTTCAATAGACCATTGAGATTGTCTGTGCAACACCAGCGTCCCACTGGAGATCGCTCAGTCCCAAAACTTGCCAAAGTGTGGAAATGTCGAAAATAAACCGTCAAATTAAACGCACCTCGTAGCCATCATTCTCAGCATCCGAGTTGGGGAAGCTTGCAGTCGTCTTGGTCTTCTTCTTCTTCTTGGCCTTCTTGGCTTTGCCCTTTTTGGAGGAGCCCTTGTCACTCTTAGCCGGGGGAGGAGTCATATTCTGCGCTTCTTCCAGCGCAGCCTCAAAATCCGCATCGCTCTGATCGCTCACACTGTTCTCGTCTTCCTGTAGGGCGCAAAGCATGCAACATTTTCACTCTTCAGACGGTCACTTATTTTGCCAAGGAGCAGCCAACAAACAAATTTTACTTGCTGTCAATACACGTCCCTTTCAGCTATGTATTGTATTTACCCAATTCTAACGCAAGCCTTTATTCACCAAGAAAAAGCGCCTGAAAATTAATTGCCTGTGTGTCACACTCGGACATAAAACCAAAACTGTGTTTGCTGCACTGGCGACAGAATACCCCGAGAACTACTGTCATAGCCAATGGCATCACCAGATGGTGGCATAAGTTTTCACACGGGTCAGCGATGTTATGCCACTTTCATTGCAAAACCATATTCAAAAGATAACTTATTTCACACGCTAAGTCAGCAGCAACAGAGCTGCATCTCGCATTTTTGGCATTCCTCAGGTTAGTATGCATCAAAGGATGAACTGGCAATGTGGTTAGTGAAGGCGCTTACTAACATAACAGCCCAAGGACGCTTTTAAAAACAAATGTCTGCTTTGCGTCTGGGCTAAATCTAAAAAAAGGATAACAGTTTCACAGCCATTCCCAGCATGTTAGCATGTTCTGTTTACCGTGGCTCTCTTTCTGAAATACAATGCTTACAAGCAATGGTCAACAGCAGTTATAAAGGTCACAGGGCCAGCCTATGTAGCGACATCATAAACTATCTTTCCAGCCGTGTCAGACAAGAATGGCCATCTTCATTCACGTTCAACTGCTCTTCAGACTACAAAGGCAACTAGCACTGCTGTGAAGTAGCACACAACTGAGTAAAGCTGACTATTATTAACTGTAAGAAAGTTAAAGCTGCTTGCCCATGAAACATGCATAGCATGGCAATTAACTTGGTAACGGTAAGAAAGGCTTGCGGCACAAAGTTACCATACCAAGGTAACTTGCTTGGTTCTCAGGCACATTTTCAAGTTTCAGGAATGGCAAAAGATAAAACAAACATTATTGCAATAGGTTATGTGTCATTTGCATCCCACACCACTTAATACTTTAAAGATTTTTTGGAAAGGATACCCAGACTTTCACATTACACAATTGTGCGTCCATGACACATTGACAAGCACCCATGCAAGAAATCCAGCAAACCATGCAAACAAACACTTACAGAGCTCTGCTTTTTACGCTTGCCGATGCCACCCAATTTAATTTTCAGCAAAGGCACCGACTTCTTCTTTTTTGTTTTGCTTCGGCTTGACCGCTCCCCATCTGCATCCACAAGAAGTAAACAGGGGCAAAAAACGTTAGGCAAACTTTCGTCAATGTGCTGCACACTCATGCTTTCAAGTCTTGCAATAAAGAAGCAAGTCTTAAACTCATGCATCCTCATTCTTCTACACAAGCGTAAAGAAGTCCTTATGCTCTGCTTCTAGCACACTGGTTCAACCTGGATGCTTTCAAGCGCACATTAAAGAAGCAAGTCTTACGCTCTTCCATCCTTATTCTTCAACACAAGCATAAAGAAGTCCTTATGCTTTGCTTCTAGCAGCCACATTCTGGAACCATCAGTTAGCAGGAGAACAGTCTCGACGTAATCCAACTGGCTAATGTAGTGCAAGCATACTTAAAAATAAATTTGTCGGCTAGGTTAGACAAGTACCGGATTGTTGGAAGACAGACACAAGGAGCTGCAATTGTGGCGACGTCTTGAGACAACAGGCGAGCTTTAGAATCAGTGTCCCCAAACCGGCTTTGCATGCCTAAACTGCTTTGTACATCCTTTGCATTCTTTTGTACTCTCATTGCTTTCTTTTGCACGCCCAGTGGTTTGTGTCGCCTAAATTTGGGTCCCCTATTCCTAAAACTTAATATTGTGTATAATATATGTGGGGTCCTTCATTTTTGGGTTTTATATTTTGGAAACTTGGAGGGCAAAGGTTGGGTGTTATAATTAAAGAGGAAATACGGGGATAGATCAGCCGTTTTGTTGTCTGGTAAAGAAAACCGGGAAGAATTTTTTTTTTTTGTGCGGCTGCCCAAAGTTTGAGGGTTTTCCTGTTAAATTTTACAAATGATTAACACAAGAAATAGCATCTCTTTGGACATAAACATTCCCTTTAAACAAGTGAAATCACTCACAGTAGCATGTAATGACAGAGATAGCTGCTTGCAAACAATGTGGCAAACTAACCTCTAAAAATGCTTTTGTCAGACATTATTAATACATTTAAAAGAAAGAACATTAACAAAAACAACAAATAGAGACAAGTTTCATGATCATTTCTTTACGTAGTTCTGTGCACTTTTTTAACTAAGTACAAACAAAAGTGCGCACAGGGATGGTTCACAGTAGGTGTGGTGCTTTTCCTTATCTTAGAAACTATTGTTGACGTACATTATCACATGCATTGGGAGCATGTCTGTGTCCATCCTTGGGGGGACCTGCTTAGCCTTTCATTCTTGTTTTTCATCATCCTGTGTTACTGGTTCCCAGTATATACTCTTGCAAAAAAAATAATGGCATGCCAACTACACCAATCGGCTACCCTTCTTCAAACGAAACATAGTTGGGTAAACATCTTCTCAACATCATCATGTTGCTGTGTTAATTCGCTTCCCAGTGCACATTTACATGCAAGAAATGTTTGGGAAATATGATGCAGTGCGCCAATGTCATATTCATGTGAACCCGGCTACTAAAAACAAAACAGGCTTTAGTTCACTCAAAGCCGGCAGGTGCTGAACATGTATGTTTACACAGGCCGACTTTCTGCATAAGTGTTAAGCGAAAACGGGGCACAACAGCGCATTCACATAATACTATTAATAATATATATATTGACCACTTGCTGATAAAGGCGGGCAGCGTTTGTTAGTTTTGTAACACTTGCACTTATAATTATCCTTTATGAAGGGGCGAACTTCGAGGAGAAATCGGGTTTAACCTGATTTTCAGTTATGTTGTTCAGGGTGCAATAAAAAGGGGACTATCGGGTTTTGCCCGAAGACGAAAGACCTACGTATAAGCAATGAGCAAGAAAAGCAAGAAGA
The DNA here is from genome assembly GCF_013339745.2 of Dermacentor silvarum. Taxonomy (NCBI): domain Eukaryota; kingdom Metazoa; phylum Arthropoda; class Arachnida; order Ixodida; family Ixodidae; genus Dermacentor; species Dermacentor silvarum. The sequence continues at coordinate 187,205,856 of NC_051156.1, forward strand.
GCTGATGTGCCCAATTCTTTTTTTTGCTAACAGCCACAAAAGCAGCCAGTAAAGCAGCATTCCGGGCAAGTTGGTAATCCATTACTCAAGTATTATTGCGCAACAAAAAGACACGGACGTGAGAAAAGAACAACACACACCAAGCGCAAACTTTCAACCCATTTTATATACAGGTCTATCAGTGTATCGGTCAGAGGGTCAATGTTGCATTTGCAACATTGGCTTTCACATGACAAAACAATAGACTTATTAGATAATTTAATAGACTAATAGACCGATAGATCTATTATACTAATACACTGATATAAGTACTAGATTGCTTAGTGTGACTCTCTATTAGTTTTTGCACTAGAACTTTTGCTAGGGTTAACACCGAGACACATGGCGTCCTCGTCCTATCATCACGCAATTGTCACAAGAACACTCCTTACCGTTGTCCTTGGTGGAACCAGTGGGTGTGGATGCAGCCGCCCTAGACTTGCCGCACAGGCCTGTCATCTTCGTCGAGGGCATCATCCGCGTTGGGGTTGTCCCTCAGGAACTCGTGCCACTTAGCAGAGATGAGCAACACTATCTTGGCCATTGCAATCTTGGGGTTTGCCTGCGCCAAAAGGAATGCGTTTTGGAGCTGGTAAGTGCTCGTCATGAGGAGGACTTGTCGCTTCTCCCCTAGTTGCTTGACAAAAAAGTTCCTTCACATTTCACAGCGCTCACCACGAGATAATGTTAGAACTACGATAATTTGAAGCAAGTGCTCGCTATCACAAGCCCCTTTCTCGTGCTTAAGTTTCTAAATTAAATCAAATTAGGAGGTTCAGCATTTTAAAGCAGGTCCTCATTGTATCTTGACATATTCAGCCATTTCCCAAAAGTGTACAGAGAATATTATTTCTAACAAGCCTAATTTCTACACATAAATTATTCAGATGTATTGTTTTTGCTTCAGGCTAGTTTTGGGCAAGCAGTACCACTCATCTGGGTCGAGAACGAAGTTGAGCAAGTCTGCTTTGATTTGAGATTGGCGACAGTGCTAACAGAACAGAGATTAGAAAGCAAGGAATCAAGGGTGCCAAATGGCCTTCTACGTCTGTTCTCTCAGCACAATTCCTATCCATCAGTGCTCATCTTAGCTTGACAAGAGAAAGTTCCATATGAACCAATGATGGCTGGACCTACTCTCAAAACAAATTAATACTTGCATTTCGTAAGCTGCTAGCAAGATGTCACAATCACATTTTGTGGCTTTCTGATCACTTTTAAGTTCTTTTGCTTCAATTAATTGCGAATTATAATATGGTGTTTTTGTGCATTATTTTCTATCAACACTGTATCCATGCATGGTACTGAACGGCAAGGTCATTAAGTCACTATGCCTGCAACTAAAGCAACCTATAAGCTATCACAACTCCTTAACCTGTGGGGATGCACAACTCTCACGTATCCCCTGATGTTTTCCCCACATGGCTCCTGTCTCCTGTAATCCAGCTTTGTCGCATGGCGTTTCGGCGGCAGCGTATTGCGAGAGATGGCGCTAGTGTTGCTCGGCTAACGCCACCTAACGGCGGGGTTACTTGGGCGCAAAAGGGAGAAGGCACTTCCTCTTGGCTTGAGAGTCGGCGAGCAGCACGCACGGACTGTCCGCGCGTGCGCCGACCCGCTTCACAGGACCGTCCCGTGAAGGCTTAGGAGCAGGACACCGGTATTGACAAACACAGATCGTTCGAACTCACCACCGTTCGCGTGACCATACACATGAACGACTAGGCGATGGTGTCATAGCATGGGGCAAACATATTCACTCGCTATCCGGTCGCGGCGAGTCCGACTTCCTTGACTTGTCGCGTGCCCATGTGAATGTCCTGTGGGTAGTTATTCGGCTAGCATGCATCCGTGTATGAAAGGCGCAACAAATGACCTTTTGATTGTTTGCACTATTGTGTTGTCGTTCCTTTGTCCCAGAGCAGGTGCGAGACCCCACAAACCCAAGGTGGCTTACTAATTGACGAGAAAGTTTATTTTTTGACCATATTGATAAACGCTTTTGACAGACTGAGCTGTCCTCGGAATCGTGCATGGATCTTTTAGATATATAATGTATTTTCAGTTGGAAAGAGAAATATTTAATTGCACTTACAGGACTTCATTCTTGGGCTCTAAATTTCGATATTTTCTAAAGCATCCTATGGTTTTGTAAACAATTTCGTTCCAGAAACAATTCACACTGTACACAACATTAAAATCTGTCGCTATGTGTACATACATTTCAGTTGCTCCAGCAAAATATTGCCCTTCAGCATGGAGCCTTACGACGAAGAGAAAATGAACACAAAAGTCATCTTCGAGTGACACTATGCAGTCATCTCAATTTCCTAGCTTCTAAAAGATACTTCCTTAAGGCCCACAAATGAGTGTTTCAACCACAAATCTCCGCCATCCTTCCAGGTTAGTGGACACAAGCAAAAATATACTTGTGAATGCCTTCATAAGCTGTATAACCACATTTCCTAAACTGGCTATGTTCACAGCACATCCACAGTGGTTCAACCATTTCCTCAAACCCACTCCTATTGTAGAATATTCATTCGCACCTCCATGCCTTTTCATAGCCCAATAAATTTGACTTTACGCTTACTTCAAAACCACTTAAGAACCAGGGCGAAAAACGATGCATTAAAACGAAAGCAAAACTAGTTTAATTCCAACTCAAATGCTAGCTGCTACAGCTAAATTCAACCTCCAATGGCGCCCCCTCATACACACCACTGTTACTAAAAGCGTGAAAACGCAATAACATTAGCAGAAGTGCGCTACTGCTTCCATAGGAAGTGAAGCTGTTTTATTTTAATTTATTTTTATATTTTAGCAGTCAACGCTCCTTCCGCTCATGAAGTCATTCATTGCCACTTGTTTCTTGTATTGTCACTCTGAAGCAGCTTTTAAACAAGTCAGTGCTCAACCAGCCTCATAACAATTGAGTCATGCTTCTAAAGCAAGCAACAAAAAGACATTACAGACTACTACAAGCAGTAAAAGATTTGAATTCAATAATTTTGCAGCAGTTTGTTAATTCTACCTTTTCAATGGTTTGACCAAATGTTCCAGTCCCACAAGGGTCGAACTAACAGGAGTTTGCTGTATTAAAGCCATCTTTTTTCTTTTAGCCCATGGTACAAACACAACATGCTTCTTATCCCAGTCACCCCTGAGCCTGCAAAAGACTATTACCAGCATGATTTGTGGCTGCCGTGGAATTGCAAAACTTATTGGGAAATCAGTCTATGGTTATTCGCCAGAAATCACAAAAAAAGCCACAGTTAAGAAAACTGTCATCAAAATGTGTGGCAAAAAGCACTGGCAATACACAAGTATTCTTCCAAAAGTCAATTGTTACGCTATGCCAGAGGAAATTATGTGGAACATCACATGACATCTTGAAAAATGCGTGGAAACACAGATGCTAGAAGCCGACCTGCAAACTACGACAGTGAACAGTTCCCATGTGACATCTTGCACTACGCACTGAATAAGTGCACAATGACACACAGACGCACTAGCAATACTCAGACAAGGCACACAGCAAGGCAGCAATGCATCACGACGGCACTGAAACCATCTGGGCTTTTCGAAATGCCTGTAGAGAAGCAATTTTTTCGTTACTCAAAATTGCATCAGAACTGGCACTTACTAGGTAGCTTCACTCGGCAGCTGAGACAATCTAAGCTCCAATGCGTACTGGTGATTTGAAATGCCATGCATAAGCGAGTGAGTCATTCGAAGACAAGATCTATGGCTTAGCATGCAGTAAATTTTCAAATGTCATTACTGTTAGCACCCCCCCCCCCCCCCCCAATCAGAAGTCTTAACTTTCTCAATAACAAATTATGACTGTTTTCTCATGTCCTCTACTTTATATATATTTTTGGAAATGTGGCAGAAGCTCGGCAGAAATTTCAGTTGTATCCTGATTATATATAGTAACATCAGGCCAGTCACCACAATTACAAAAATTAATCAACAGACATTGGTCTCTCATAAGTGATGTGTTACCGCATTAAAACAGTTTAAATATTTGTTACAAGTAGATGCACTGGCTATGAGTGAGTTGAGGGCCTTCTAATGCAAGGAAGAGCACTAAATTTAACAGCAGTGATAAAGAGCAACACATTGAACTTCTCGTCAAACCTGGTATTAAAGTTACTTGTGACATCGTTCTTGGTTAGCAGACTACCTTTACAGGCTACCTTTACATTCAGTGCTATGTTGTTGCGATTAGTCCGAATATCGAAAAATAAGCTGCATCTCCACATGGAGACACCTTGATTGAAAGGGCTAAACAAACAAGGCACATCTAAATCAATGGCACACGAAACAGCCACCGACAAGCGCCACTTCCTTCGGCACACAACACGTGCAACCTTCTCGCAGCTTGCAGAAGAAAGATCACTGCAGCAGAATTCACTTTGCGCACCTTGGTGATCAGAGGCCGCACGTGCTGCGAGAAGAGCTTGTAGCTCGTCAGGTTCTGGTAGTCCGCATCCGTGTACTCCATAGGCACGTCTGTCAGGCCCAGCTCCTGGCACACTTCCGTCGAGCTCTTCTGCTGCTCTGGCTCTCCCGCAGCGGCCGCCTGGGCAGCAGCAGCGGCAGCAGCAGCCGCTGCAGCAGCGGAGGACGCCGCAGACTCGGCAGCGGCAGCAGCCTTGTCCAGCCGGGGCTTCTTGGCACTCTTGCGGTCCACCACATAGTCGCTATCATTGTCCGAGTGTCCACCCAGCAGCTGGCTGTCGCTGTCGTCGTCGTCCTCCGAGGCGGCGCGCTTCTTTTTCTTTTTCTTGCCCTTCTTGCGCTCGCCGTCGCCACCTTTGCCCTTGCGCTTCTTCGCCTTGGTCTTCTTGGGCTTGGGCGGCGTCTCGGGAGGCTCTTCTTCCTCTTCTTCTTCCTCCCCGGGGGGCTCATCCTCTGTGCCTCCCCCGCCGACGCTGGGGGTCGGGGGAGCGCGTGTTGACGCCCCCTCGTCTGATTCTTGGCTTCCCCCGTCGCCTGCGCCTCCCCTGCCGCTGCCCGCTTCTTCTTCCTCCTCCTCCGCCACCTCCGACCCTGTGCATGCAGCAACCAGAAGAACAAGATTAAGAAAAGGCACGACTTTAAAAACAAGCAAAGAGAAAACTGGACATTGTCCAGTGTTCTCCACAAACCATTACAGTCTAAACTATATGCTGCAATTCATACTGGACATGTCGGCTGGTCTTCTGAGAGTTGGAATCCACATTGATCATATCCTCGTTAACGTTTTATTGCATTCTTGATTCTAACATCTGATGAGTGGTGGTGCAGCTTGCACAAACAGAAGAAATGTTTGTGTACCAATATACCGCTTTGCTTTGAGATAGTCCCAAGACCTCAGCAGACCATATGGTCTAAAGTTATACTGAAGGCGTCTTACGCTTATCTGAGTGATGAATAGAGCTCCATTGAAGATCACGGACAGCCCCAGTAAAGATGGACAGAGAGAAGTGGGACAAATAAAATGTGCCGACTTCACTGAAGGTATTCTAGCAACCCCGTCAAATACATACTAACATCTTTGTTTATGAGGCAAGCAATCAAAACATAACTCATACCACTATTTTGCGACTCCTGCACCTTCCACACAGTACACAGCAATGAAGGCATGGGTGTGAGGAGAGTTGATCAGTGTTCTGGTCGTTTCTTTTGACCGATTTTACTTCGCTGTAATACATTTCGGGGCTTTAAAACAAACTTTTGTTGGAAGTCAATGCTTCATTCATAACTCTAAAATCTGGCGTTATGTTACAGCATTGTCTAACGCAGAGTGACAACCAGCCTTCATTCAACTGATGATACTCCGTTATTACCCAAAAACTAAATGCAAATGTCAAAATCACACATCTGCCTAAGAGCATGACTTAATATCAATGTCTCAACTGTACACACTGTGCACCTCTCAATCACGGGGTGCATGTATGGCGCACCAAGAACAAGCTACATAATGCACCTGAGAGTTTGTGGTATCATTATGTGTACCATAACGCTGCAAAATGTCAATTAGAAATATTAACACTGTCATGCAATTTTTGGCTGAATGAGTGTCTTGCACAATGCACATGATACATTGTTCAAAAAGCTACGGACAACAGTAATTACCACTCCAAAAAAGGTTCAGGACCCTAATGATACCAAGTTACAAAATTGAATGCACTTTCTATATGTCAAGTCACTGCATAGGTGCAAATCCATAAAGTCGCTTTCCAAAAGAAATTGCATATAAAATTATAAGGCACTGCATCAATAAATGCACTGCTGCTTCAACTAATTTGTCAACAGAGCTATGTGTATTGTGTGGTGTTGAAAGTAAGCGGCACACACTAACTATATGTAAAGGCTATGTCCGAAAGAAAGCACCACTTTAGCCCTGTGGTCCCTAACTACGCATAAAACAGGTTTCACACTGCAATGTATTCCATGCAAAGCAAGGCTTCGATCAGGTACACATTACGGCTACCTGTGAAAGCAGCGGCTGACATTAGAGCGCATGCGCAGAAATAAATGCAGTGCAGTGCTGCTCCGGCCAATTCAATGCATTCATGCTTATGATGTTACTTGGATGCACACGAGCTTCTGACATGTTGCACAGCATGTCACATACATTAAGGGCTTCATACCAATTAGATCTGGCTGGCATGCTCGAAGTGTTAGGATGACACCAAAGCTTATTAATTTAGAAGGTGCTCAATCAATCGCGTTTTAGACCATAGACACTAAAAAGCAAATTGTAAGTGCGCAATCGTCGCTGGCCAATGGAACCGGTTCGATGTGCTCGGCCCTGAATTCCAGCAAAATCTTGAATGCCAAAACGATCACGAATGGCAGTGATCAGTTACAACAACGCATCAAACATACTTTTCTGTCGCGCAATGTGCTTTAATTTGACGCGTTCAAACAAGACGACGCCGAAATGCACAAGTCGCATTCCAGAAAGTCGGTAGGCCGTGTGCACACCGAGCCGGTACGTGCCGTATAACGGCGGAGAGTGAGACATCCTGTAATACGCTGACACCCGAGAATTCGCATGCATAACAACCAGGAACTCTGGTTGTCTTTGTCACCAAGGCGCCATTTTATGCTCTTTTATTTTCCTTTTGCTGTCAGAGCCTTTCATTCACAGCAACGAACGTGAGAGTGAAATCGCGAACTCAAAGCGCAAGTCGACATCTAGCAATGAATTAGCTGCCAACGGCGTCACCCGCAAATGACTAAAAAGAAGACAACAAAAAGGAACAGATCCTTCGGAGGTGCCCACCCAAACGTGTGCGAGCACGTAGTTCACGTTTCGGTCGCCACGTTAGGACCATCCATAGCGCGCCCATACAAACGGAATAAAGAAAAGAAAAAGGTATAAAACGGAACAAAATTTCATTTTGACAGTTTCATTTCGGTCATCGAAAACGTAAAAAAACCCAGCCATTTTGGAAAAACGCTCCTGCTAGCCTCGTTCCGAGGTTCAGATCAATATGATAATGAGATATACATATCCGGATAGTTATCCCGCCGTCTTCCTCCATTGGCGACAAGTACCGAAAAGCAAAATCGGGGCCCGGGTCCATCCAGCCCTGCTGCGAACAACCATTCAAAGCCCAACGTGCTCGAGACATCGGTGACACCCGTCAAGACACGATCCGCGCACACCAAAACAGACCCATGTGCTCGGTGAGACGCCGGTCAAAAAAAGAAAAGGCAAGCAGAGAGCCCTTCGCGTCCGACGCCGCCGTACGGCTTACTAAGCCTAGCGTGATCGGGATAGCGGGCGCGAAAGTTCGGCGGTTCCGAATTTGTTTCAAAGGGCCGACCGCGGTCGCCGGTGCTCGCAGCGTGCTCGGAAGATGCCCGCAGACACTGTGAGCGGCGGATAGACGCGGGGTGAAACCGATATCGAGCCGACGACGCCGGCTATCAAGCGCGAGCGACCGGCGAGCTCGAATAAGAGGAGGGGGGGTCCCGCTTCGACAGGTAGAACGCGGCGGGCGCGCACACACAAAAAGACCCAAGCGCATCATCGCTCACCGGCTAAAGAATCGTCTTCTGCTTCTTCGGTGGCCATCTCTTGATCTTCCGACTGTTCTTCGTCGCGTCCGGAAGGCGCGGGCATAGCAGTTTGGACAACGCCGAAACGTGTCCCCGAATCTTTTTTTCACAGGGGGCCGGAGAGCGTAAGTCCGCCGGGGGCACCACACAGAAGACTATCGGCGTAAAGATGTCTACGTTATTTTCTCACACCCTCCCTCCTCGCTCCTGCAACAAAGTAGAGGAGGAAAATGGACTGACGGGTAGAAGGCAGGGGGGGGGGGGGGAGACGCGCGAGGGAGCGCGCGCTTGGTATGTGCGCATGCGCTGGCTGACGTCATCAGATATCCCACAAATATTAGCAAGCGGGCAACCCTACCGCTAAGAGCGGCTGCTAGCTAGGAGAGGAGGAAATAAGAGGGGGAAGTCTTGCAAAAGAAAATAAGCGGTAAAATTATACCACGTGATCGCAGTTGGCAATAATGGCCTACGGCGACGCTGGCGCTTTTTGGGAGACGCCGCGCTCGGACCGCGAGATGTCCGCGTTCGGCAGAGTTGCGGTGACCTATCGTTATGTAACTTTCTTGCCATCGTTGCGTAAAAGCGCCGATTGTGCGACCTGTCATATGTTCGAGAAGCCGCCGGGTTCAGGCGCAGTTTACCGGTGTTAACCTTTTCCCCCTAGCAACTGTCAGCTATAGCTTCGTCAGAATGTCATTCACGGTTAATTAGCATAAAATTTCGTGAATGAATGAACTGCTTTGCCTGTGAAGCGGTACCATCGTCATCCCCTAAACTTGTCCGTTCAACAAACGAAATCTCAGAGAGAGGTGATTCATACCTCTGACCGAATGAATGAGATTTCGCAGGATGCTCGCCTCCGTGTCTTTCGATAGCGTCACATGAAGATTCCAGTGTTCATTTCAGAAGGCAGCAAATACTGTTTGGCACCAACTAAAAAGCTACAAAAGTCTGGCTAGACGCAATCTTCGAACTGTCATTTGACGGGAGTTGAAATGCAGCTGACTGACTCCTCTAAACGTGGATTGATTTCTTAAAATTTGGAGGAAAAAAAAAAAGAAAGCAAAGAATCTACAATTCATTAGAGTATAAGTACGAATAACCACCTAATCCCTCCCGTCCGCCATTGCGCACATTCGTACGGACCACTTTTTTCAGCTCTCTTCGTTTCTTCATTTCCTTTGTTCGCGGCGGGCGGAGGTTTTTGCTTTCAATTTTTCTCGTTCCGTCGTTCTTCTTTCTATCCTCTCCCATTTCGCCAACTGTGCGACTGTCGGCTGGCGGCGGAAAATTCTGTTTTTCTTTTTTCTCTCTCTCCTCTTTCCATTCTCGTTCAACCTTTCTCTCGCTCCGTGTGTCTATCTCTTTCCCGGCGCCTTTATTTCCTCCTTTCCGGCTTTCTTTCCTGCCGAAGGCTGAAGGCGAGTGCCAGATATATAGAGACGGATAGCTGCAACGCCGGGATTCGGAAGGAAAGAGGGGGGTCGAGAGGGCGAAGCGAAAGAGCGGCGGGGTGAGGAGGGGGAGAGAAGGGATGCCCGGGGGGGACCGTATACTCAACGGAATTATACATAGCCGGATACTTATCCCATGCCAGGCGCAAGCGCGCAAGCAAACACGTACAAAAACCGGCAAAATAATAAATGCGAGAAAAAGCGGCCACCGAGGCGACTATGCATTTTTTGCTGTTTTCTTTGGTTGGTGGGAAGTTACGCAAAACGTGGCGGATTTCGACTTTTAATACATCTGTGTTCCTGAATCTCCGAACAAGTGCGCAAAATATGCAAAGGTCTCGTTGCAATCTCCGCGGCGGCGTCCTTCGTGAGAGGCGTTGAAACAGCGGATCGCTGCTTCTGGTCGCGGGCGCTCAGGCGATCGGGCATTCTTTCGCCGGCGTTCGACGTTTAACAATGATGCGTTCCATAGCGACGTTTTGGGCGACTTCCTCAGTGCAAGACGAGTTGGCTGTCCTGAGCAAAGAGTTCGCAGGTCCTCGAAAATTGCTTGCTCTCGTGGTACCTATAACACAGTCGAGGTCTTTCTTTTCTTTTTTTCGTCTGGTGGATAGGAAAATAGGCGCACTTCATTCCTTCGTTTTCCTCCACTTTCGTGCGCTCTGGTGTTTCGGTTACTTTCCGAAAGCCAGATGTTTCGTGAAGTTGCACATTTTGTCAAATTTGAAATTAACGTTGAGCGATGCGTTCCTGCGTTCGCTATCGTGGGCAGTTAAGAACTGTTGACCCTGCCAGAGAAGCATGCGCTATACAACCAATAAATGCGAGCGCGTACGTTGAGAGCAAATTGGCGGAACACAGAAGAGATTTTAGAACCGTGACGACCACCGAGGGGCTATACGACCAAATTAACTGAGCCAATTTTGCTGACGTCGCGACCTTTTATACCATACCGTTAAGGCCGAGCTCGTGCGCGCACATACTAAAGCAACAATTAAAAAGCGAGAAGAAACGCATAAGCAAACAGCCGGAATCATAAGAACGCATGATGATCAAAGCTAGTTGACTCGACTTTTGAACAATGCTAAATCCAACGTCCGCCGTAAACACCAAAGACGTCTCTCGCACAATAAATAGACACTTTGGTGCAATTGCGGTTTTGTTCGTTATATCCCTTCAGGCACGCATCCGGACTTTCAGTGCACTTCGGACGAACACGTGACCAAACGGTGGTCACGTGTTCCATAGCCGCACGCTTGTAACTTGTCAGTCTTAAAATATATCTGCTATGACCAGTGCCATGTATGACGTATGTATTACTCCTGCAAGAATGAGGGTTACTTCCGTAACAAGGATTAACCGTGGGAAACGGACGAAATATACAGCGAACCGTTTTTATACGGTCTAAACTTGGTTTCGTTTAAAGAGGTGACATGTATGTTTCCGGAATGCGATCGCTGTCCATGCTCGAATTAGCATGCCGATACCCGTAATGCCGATTTTCCGTATAATTATCCTCATTTTTAAGGGCCCCTTTACAGGGCATTGCTTAAGGCTGAGGACGAGAAATAACAAAAAGGTCATGTCATATAATGAACGCAATAATTAACGGAACAGCAGCCGTTTGCCAAACAAATAAGTAAATACGAAGTCGAGAACAACAAAGAACAAAACTTCTATCGCTAATATTCTGCATAGTAATATCAGTAGTGGGAAATTAAAGCATACAGAAACAGCCAATGCAAACAAAACGCTCTTTTATGCGTCGAAGCCCAAAAGTAACTGGAACGCCCATGTATTTCACCCCACACTTTGGGAAACAATATCGCGAAGCTGGTGCCATTGTTAAGATTCTTTTCCAAGTTGTGGCGTCGCATCGAACGCAACCACAGCGCTCCGATGAACGCGCACCGGAACTCGTCAAATCTGGCGCCACCGTCTATGGGAGTTTCCCATTTGGGGCTTGGACTGTCGTTTGTTGTGTTCTTCCTTCAGTACGGCTGCCCCGACACGGTGGAAGCAACGCTACACAAGTGGATACGCCTTGCAAACTCGCAGGCTACAATTCGCAAATTACAATATTTGCCGTAAAGTAAATAATCAAGAAGTTAATTAGAGATATTTTGTTAATTATTTGTATGTGTGTTTCTATTTATCGTGCTAATAATGCCAGCCTCTTCGAGAAATCCAGCTCAAGGACAAGAATTATGCTATCTGACACCGGCAATTTTTAAAAATTCCGGAAAACTTAAAAATCATCACCCCGTATATCGGAACTTCAAGAGACCGAACATTTTAATGTGAAAAATTCAGAGAGGTTAGCCGGAGGAGCTTTGTCTCTGGCCTGCTACTCGAAGACTTCAAATAAGTGGCTATTTCCACCGCACTCTATGAACGAATACGTTCAGCCGACCGTACTAGATGACATCTGCTTTCTCATTTCTAGTTACATCCATGTGTGTATTCTGCTAGCAACACGAAAAAAAAAAAAAAAAAAAAAGCACTCGACCGCGCAACGCTTGAAACAGCGAAGCTTGGCGATCGTAGCCCATCATTTTCCGGAAGTGTGCGCGAACTTTTCATCTTATTACTCATGATGATGATAATTTCTTTTCGCACGTCTCGGACTTACGGCCGTCACTACGCGTTGCATAGCGCAGCTTGCAACACCAACACCGCGTTTCAATGCCGACACCGTGTTCCAGGAGATCCGCTCCGTGAAGGAGTCTCTCTCGCTCTCATAGCTTGCAAAACCTCTTCACCTCGCAGAGCACGAGCGTACGAACGCGCCAGCTGTGGACGAAGACGACGACGCTCGCACGCAGTCATATGATTCGCATAAATGCATGCTCTGCAGGTGTGGCTGTATAGCCTAGTGGTCACGATGCTCGCTTTGGGACCGGGGGTACGCGGGCTCGAATCCCGCCTCGGCAAGGAAGTTTATTTTCTTTCTTGGTAGTTTCTTGCTACGCACCACAAATTGCGGCTGACCTAAACAGCTTCGCTGTTAAAACGGCGCTAACATTTCCGCTGAATCTTATGTTACTTCTACAGCTAAACAAGAACAGTGAGTTCACATGAACACGGAGACTTGATTTCATCAACAGCGGCGAAACAACGCAGGTCACAGCCTGGAGTCGACGTTTCGACAAGAGTTGTCCTAGTTTTCTTCCCTAGGACTGACGAAGACAAGTAAATTTGCCGAAACGTCGTCTCTGCCAGGCTGATGAGTATAAGAATGATAAGCCATGGACCCTGCATTGGAATAGCTGACTCCCCCCATATGCGACCACTGTAAGTGTGAGAGACCCTCCAGCACCATCCTCGGCCAATGCATCCGCTTCCACGTCCAACGCCTGTCTCTTTCGGATCCCGCTAAGCCAACTGGACGATCTTTGCCCTTTACAGAGGCAAAGATCCTGCAGTTGCATGGCCTCACCCATCATCCAGTCAGAAATCCCCCTATTGGCGCCTTTTAATTGCTTTTCTAAAATCGACAGAGTTGAGAAGACACTGTGTCTACTATACTGCGCACGTGAACGCCAGCTCGTTCTGCCTCCACCTCCTCTCTTTCCATCCTTCGTCGCCCTCTCCTGTGTGCAGGGTAGTCAACCGGACGCAGTCTGGTCAACTTCCCTCTCGTTCCTTGTTTTCTGTCTCACCCTTTCCAGGATGAGGCTTCCCGTGTTCAACTTCAACCACTGTTAATCCCGTAATCTGACTGATATATATATATATATATATATATATATATATATATATATATATATATATATATATCCAGCTTTACGTGCCAAAACTACGTTTGATTATGAGGCACGTGGTAGTGGTGGACCTTGGACCAATTTTGACCAGCTAAAGATAAACACTAGTTCAGGTTATACTGATGAAGTATTATTTTAAGAACTATATAGTCTATTTCACGATAATAGGTTGATTACTGGAAGAGACAACGAAAGTCAACGTTAAATCTTCCTTTTTAATTTCGCGCCAAAACGACAACGGCGGTACGTCATTGCGACGTCACGGATTTCAAAGTATTTTTTCGTATTTGGGCCCGCGTTAGACCAGTAAAAATATGTTCCCAAAATTTGCCACGTTCAATCTTTGGCTTCTGTAAAACATTATGTATTCAATTATTTACCGATAAAAAAAATTACCGTAGCTTGCACTAGTGGCGCAAGGCTAAAGAAACAGCGGAGCTGATCGGCACCTAGCACTAACAAGACATCCTCAGCATCTTCCGGAATTTATTAATTATTGATAGATTATCGATTACCTACTGATTGGCTATCGATTGGCTATCGCAAGGCATTGGCCACGTATTTGGGCTAGGCTTAAACACCTTGGCTAGTTCACAGGGGTTGTTACGTCTCAACCTGGAGAAGCGCAGATCTTGGACGCAGATCTTCAACCTATACGTCAAAACACATTTCGGTGGTTTTTGAGTCTTAATTTTTTTCGCTCAGTCATTGTAATTTTTGTTGAGTCATGCTCATGACTACGACTCCTACTATCGTCTTTTAGTGTTTCCTTCACTTATCAAGCACTTCAGAACTCATTTCGGTGGTTTTTGAGTGTTAATATTTTTTTGCTGAGTCATTGTCATTTTTGCTGAGTCATGCTCATGACTATCACGTCTACCATCATCCTTATTGTTTTCTTCACTTACTACCCACGCCACAACCCATTTCGTTGTTTTCAGAGTGTGAATCTTTCTTCGCTGAGTCATTGTCATTTTTGCAGAGTCATGCTCGTGACTATCACGTCTACCATCATCATTTAGTGTTTCCTTCCCTTAGTACCTAGCTACGTCTGAACACATTTCAGTGGTTTTTGAGTGTTAATGTCTTTTTCACTGGGTCATTGTCATTTTAGGCGGCTGTTTCATCACCTACATGACACGCATGTCATGAAATTCTTGTCATGGCCTATCATTTATGTTCATCATACACTGTTGTCATACTATGCCAATTTTGGTACCTACCACGTTAACGAAACGACCATGCGAGCACCAAGACGTAGGCAGCTGTTTCATGACCTACATGACATACATATCATGATATTCATGTCATAACCTATCATTTATGTTCGTCATACACTCTTCTCATACTATGCTAATTTTGGTAAATACCAAGTTAACGATACGAACATGAGAGCACCAAGGCGTAGGCGGCTGGATAGATAGATATATACATACATATATATATATAGATAGATAGATAGATAGATAGATAGATAGATAGATAGATAGATAGATAGATAGATACTGTCAAATTGGCATATGTTCGCCAAGAAATTCTTCACATTTAAAAGTAGGTCAAGGAAGGAGTTCGGCGTTAGCGTTGGTTGTATATACGGGGCTTTGGTCAAGGATAGGGAGCCTACATGCAACGCCGTTTTAGTCAAGGAATCTTGTCTGGGAACGTCGTAGAAAAGCGCGAGGAACGCGCCAGGAACGCCGTCACCCGTGGACGCCGACGCGTCCCATCCCCCGCAAGTAGCGCCGTTCACAGCTTCGCTGTTCGACGATCTTCGCGGAGTGGAAGGGGCGGCTATTATTTCTTTCTTTGTTTCATTTTTAAGCGAAGCTTTATATGACTAGACGAAACGAAAAAGAGTCTGTTAGTCGCCTGTCCATCGAAAACTATCATCATCAGCATTCGCTCTAGCGTCGTTGTCTTCTTCCGCCGCTGGCTCGTTCCGCCCCTCGGGTAGCGCTTGAGCTCGTGCTCGGCACGCGCTCGTGCCACTGCTCCCGCGTTCGTCGTCGTCGTCTTCTTCCACAGCTGACTCCGTTGCCGCTCATCATTCCAACGTAGAGTTTCACTTGTCTTCTGTCGTCGTAATGGCCGCGTTTACGGGGGTATGAGCCATTCATTTTCTTACGTGACGGACAGGTTTAATTTTGAAGCAATTTAATTTCGGAAAATCGCAAGCCGCAATGGCGGATGAATGCTGCTAACCACGCCGCCGAGCAAACTCGAGACATCGAATTCAAGCGACAACGGCGGACTGCGGGCATACCGTCAGTGACGTCGTTCTCTCCGTCGCAGCCGAATGTGTGTGTAACCTCATAATTGAGAACTACTTTGATGAACCGTCGGGATCAACTCAGTGATAAAAACCGGGGCCGCACGTTTCAGCTGCGCAGGTTAACCAACTTCACGGAATGGAAGGGCCGACGAATGTTCTTGCATAGAAAGTTTTCTTTTACTGTAAAAGTGTTTCTTTCTTTCCGTATTGCGTAACGGTAATTTACCTAACGCACCTCAAATATTTTTTTTCTCTCGCTTTAGCATCCTTCTAACGAAATATTAGGGGCAGCTTCACACTAGTGGTGCGAAGACTGGGCAAACAGCGAAGCTGGCGACCCCACCCAGCTTTATCTCGGTGCGGCCAAGTTTTTGCGAGGTTATACTTCGAGACTCGGCCACGTTTTGCGCAAAGAACACCCCGGAATCATCGACAGCCCAAGGAGACATGAACACTCGGTCATTAAAGTATCTGGAGCCTTCTGGACGCTGAAACGCTTTTGCTCGGTTTTGCGGGCTCGTAAATCCGGATCTTCTGCAAATCAGCGACGTTTCGCTTCGGCGGCGCGATACTCGGGATCGGACCGAAGTCGTCTCACTCGCTCTCGAGCAGCGGCGCGGCGGCTCTCGCGCCGCGCTTCCTCTGCTTCGGGAGTGAAGCTCTTATTCGGCCGCCTCACCTTCGCGGCAATGTGCTAGGCGCGGCGACGGCGCGGCGACGCGGATCTATATATCCCGTGCGTCGGCACAGTGACGTCACGGCTTCGTTCCTGGTTTGCGCAGCCATGGCAACCAGTCCGCACGGCGCGGTGACGTCATGGCTCGGCAAAGTTAAGGCGAAGCGATGCAGCGCGCGCGATGACGTCACGGCTCACGCAGCTGTGGCGAGGCTCGGCGCAGCTGGAGCGAAGCGTTGCTAGGCGACGCATGGTGACGTCATCGCGAGGCGGAGGTTTTGCGGCGTACACTCGACGGACCATACTCGAGCTTAAACAGCTTCGCCAGTTCACAGAGGTATGTGCCATTGCGCTTGGACCCTTTCTGTACTACCTCCAGGATCGGCCCACAGTTTTTGTTCGCACTACGCGGCCTGACCAGGAGCTTAAACAGCTCCGCTGTTAAAACACTGAATTAGCCTGGATTAATGAAGTGCGAGGTGTGTTCAAAAAGAAACCGAACTTTTGAAATAGCGCGCCATACGGCAGAGGGAGCGCGCTGCTAAGGTCCCTGTATGTTCCAAAGGTAGCGCAAACCATTGTTCAAATAGGAAAGGAGAATTTCCTCCCCGCCCCCTACCCCTCTCCTGACTTCTTCGCCGTTTTGCGCTCTCCCATTGGACGAGGCTTCACACGTGACGAATAACCCGCGCGGCTTTCGTTATCGCGGGAAAACGGCGCCATTAGTGAGCGTAGAAACACCGGGACACATGTGCGCTGTGCGTGAGCGTAGGCTTTTTACATTTTTGAAGACGCGCTCGGCTGCAGCAGGATGCCTACTTGCTGTGCTGTTGGATGTTCGAATAGCATTGCCAAGGGGGGCAAGCTTTTTGCGGTTCCTCGTGACA
This sequence comes from Dermacentor silvarum, assembly GCF_013339745.2. Taxonomy (NCBI): domain Eukaryota; kingdom Metazoa; phylum Arthropoda; class Arachnida; order Ixodida; family Ixodidae; genus Dermacentor; species Dermacentor silvarum. The sequence goes on from NC_051156.1 coordinate 187,223,012, forward strand.
AACAAAACCTCAAACGGCGAGCGATATGGCTCCACGGTATCGGAAGAAACAAATTTGACTGCCGCCGAGGGAAGTCATTACTGAGGGGGTTTCCGATCACTGTTCTCACCCAGTTAGTGATGAACGCGGTAAGGTGGGTGCGTTCGCGAGTTCACCATCAGCCAACAACTCAGTTTTTTTTTTTTTAATGTCCCGGTTTATGCTCTGCGGCGAACAAAAAGGCGCATTTTGGTGATATGAATACCAGCATGACTTCTATTAAAATGAGCATAATGAAAGAGTCGTCAATTAAAGAGCAAAACGCAGAAAGCGCGTGCACACACGGAAACCAAGGCATATAACTGACGGGGAAAGGGAAGCGGGCGGATGCATTTTGGAAAAAAACACGTCGAGGGTATTTAACACATAAATGTATTAGCCGTGTTGTGTGTGCATAGTTTGATGTACCTCTTTGTTTTCGTAAATGCGTCAGGTAAACAGAACACCATTCGATTCCGCGAAAAAATCAGCAGTGGTAAAGGCTTCTTAGGATTGCGTTTAACTTGTTCTACCTTTCGTTTTCCTCGTCTGAGCGATGCAGATTCTACTAATAATTGAAAGTACTACATATCTTACGTACAAATCTCACGTACGAACAGACTTGTGAAAATGCGCCGCGAACAGTCGCGTTTCAAGCAAGCGCTTCAACGTGCCGCATGCGATATGAAATGAAGCGGGCGGTAGTGGCCGTGCGCTTCGCTCACTGGGCGAGGAGGAAACTGTGCGGAGAGGAGGAGTTTGCGCTACCTTTGAAAAATACAGGGACCTTACGCGCTGAACGCGCTGCGGCTACTGAGCACACCTAGCGGCAGGTTCAGAGACCAATAAAAAAGAATTCACGGGGGCTCTTATGTTATCGCTAAGACGACTTGAAGGCGAAACCCCAAGTGCCGATGGATTATAGGCCACTGTAATTCACTGAGTCATCCACCTTGAAGCCGATCATCGTGTGAGGGTAAACCTCGTGCTCTTCCAGGTACCGAGATAATCGATTCAGTATTGCATGTTCAGCAACCTTTCCCACGCACGATGTGAGCGAGATCGGTCGTAGATTCTCGAGGCCTGGAGGCTTGCCCCTGGTTTATCTACGCAAGATGCCATGCTCCTACTCAAGAACCAAATAATCAGCCACAAGACTAGGGACACGAGAGCGATACTGGGACTAGACATGGAGAAAGCCTTTGATAATATCCTCCATACATTTATACTCGAAACCATTTCAAACCTCGGTCTGGGTAGTCACTTTCATCAATACGTCGAAGCCTTTCTCAGTGGAAGGATGGCTACGCTCAAGGCTGGGGACCTAACATCAGATACAGTGAAGCTAGGCAACCGAGGCACACCCCAAGGAGCAGTCATCTCGCCCACTCTCTTTAATATCTCAATGATAGGTCTCGCTAGAAGACTCGAAGGCATCGAAGGCATTGAATACACCATTTACGCGGATGACGTCACCATATGGTGTACTGGAGGCAGCGACGGAGAAATAGAACAAAGATTACAAGAAGCCGTAAACGTCACTGAAGAGTACCTCATCCCAACGGGACTCCGATGCTCACCAAACAAATCAGAACTACTGCTATACAGACCTAAGAGAAGAGGCCGCAAACCCAGGGGATGGATTCCTCCTGGGGAGAACGATATAATGCTCTATACCAGGAGCGGAAGCGTCATCCCAAGGGTGGACTCCATCCGGGTCCTGGGCTTGGTGATAGAAGCCAACGGGTCCAATAATCAAACGATTCTACGTATCGCTAAGAAAGTGGACAACGCAATTAGGCTTATCAAAAGAGTAACTAACCGCCGACATGGGCTTCAAGAAGAAAACGTCGTTAGACTGCTTCACGCCTTTGTGCTATCTCACTTCACCTACGTAGCATCCATGCACGAGTGGCAGAGATCCGAAAGAGACAAACTCAATGCATTGTTAAGGAAGGTAATCAAGGTAGCTCTTGGGCTACCTATGTACACGGAAACCGAAAGACTCATGCAACTAGGAATGCACAATACACTGGAGGAAATAGCCGAGGCACAAGAAAGAGCCCAGTTCTTTAGACTCTCTACCACCCGATCAGGAAGACAGATCCTCAAACGAATTGGTATACCAATTACTGCAATAGATAATAATCATAGAGAAATTCTTAACGATCTGCGGAGGAATATTACAGTCATGCCTGTTCCAAGGAATGTTCACCCGGTTCATAACGTTGGCAGAAGGCAAGCCAGAGCCAAAGCCCTGCTAGAGAAAGCTCAAAATCAGGCTGAAGAATGCTCGTTCGTTGACGCGGCTTTCATGCCCAATAGACGAGCTTTCACAGCAGTCATTCTGAACGGCAAAGGTGAAGTCGTCAACTCGGCTTCCACGTACACCACGCAACCAGACATTGCAGAACAAGTAGCCATCGCATTAGCACTTTTAGACCAAAAGACATCCAGGATCCACAGCGATTCTAGGGCAGCCGTCCGAGCATTTGCCAAAGGAGTCATCTATAGACAGGCCCTGGCAATTCTCGACGGAAAGGTCGTCAAACCCCACACGATCATCTGGTTTCCTGCTCATATGGGAGAAATCAACGGTGCTCCCGTGAACCTCAACGAATCTGCCCACAATGCTGCCCGAGGACTTGCCAACCGTGCAGCCACAAGGCAAGAAGATGCTGAGGTTCCTGATTACAAGGACCACCTCCTCACGTACAACGAGCTAACCAAGCACTTCTACCTACAACGCAGGGTCTTCCCCCCTCCGCATAGTAAACTAAATAGAGCTCAAGCCATTACGCTAAGGCTCTTACAAACAAGAACTTATCCGAACCCTTTATTAATCAACAAGATCTATCCGGAGATATCTACTAATACAACATGCGATAAATGTAACGACACCATTGATCTAAGTCATATGCTCTGGCGTTGCTCCGCGTTACGCAGCGACAAGGACAACACTGAAGAGCGGTGGGACGCAGCTCTACGCAGTCTCACATTAGATGAACAGCTATGGGCAGTCCAACGGGCCCGCGAAGCGGCCGATAGGCTAGGCCTTTCGGTCCCAACGTGGGAGCGGCACGCTTCGGGCTAGGAATCTAGCGCGACCCAATGGACCAAAATAAAGTTTTTCCATCCATCCATCCATCCATCCACCTTGAAAACTGAGTCATACATCTTGAATCTCCGAGTCATACCTCTTATTTCGCTTTGATTCCATGCAATTTGCTTTGTCATCACTGTTAATTCGCTTTGATTCCTCTTAGTTTCATCCTCCTTAGTTCACTTTGATTCCGCTTAATTGGCTTAGTCATCCTCTTATAAGGTTCGCTTAGTAATCCAATTTAATTCGCTTTGACTATACTCTGAAGTCACTTATATTCCCCTTAAATGGCATTGATTCATTTTAATTCAGTCTGATTCCTCTTAAATCGCTTTGTCCTCCTTTCTAATTCTCTTTGATTGTTCCTAATTTGCTTTGATTACTCTGAATTTACTTTGATTCATCTTAATTCGCTTTGTCATCCACTCATGCCCAGTTATGTTTTGGCCCGCTAACTTAGCCTTTAACTCGCTGGAGAGCTAGCCCACTGATCTTTTTTATACGATACGTGCTGACGGCATGTTTTCGCTCAAGGACGTTGAAGGCCGGCTGAACAATGAGACATATAAGACTTTCGCCTTAAAGAACCCGGGGACACCTATAAGCACTTCTTGTTAGTTGTGAATGCGAAAGCATTCACCTGGCACGCTAGTGAGGCAGCAGGGCCCTTTCGTCCGACCTGCACCGTCGAGGCGTACTCACTCATGACGTGGCGTCGCACCCAATGGGAATTTAGGTGCCGTTTAACTGTTTCAGCCGACAGACGCCGGTTTTTTCGCTCGATGGGCCACTTGACGCTTTCGCATCAATAACGTATAATCGGCAGCAAGGACTCTTTCGACTTCACGAAACACCTCGAGTCTACGCCACAAACGAGACACTTGAGCACAGCACCAAGCGAGAGAGCCGCCGTGAACCTGGATATCGTAGCCATCTTCGTTTATTTGGACCGTGTTGCCGGCGCAAGTAACGGATTCCGGAGTTACCAATAGTCCGCTTTATCTTCAGCTTTCGTGTCGTGTTATTGCCAACTAACGCGCAATGGGATCCGATGCAATGTGTCACGGGACTGGCTCGTACGCGGTCCCTTCCACAATGCGAGTCTAGATATAGGAGCGAGTATTTTAAGCCCGAACGTTGATATATAATATTTCCTATTACTTTTGGCTAAATTTATTAAAAGTTATAAAGCGTACAAGAAAGTATTTATAATCAGTTTAAAGTTTTGTGGTTACAGATAATACTGACTGAGATATTTAGACAAAAACCTGCAGAATAGCCAGAGCAACAAAGACAGCTTTCCGAGATGGACAAAGGAAGCAAGTACTGGAACATTTGGCTCCAACGACAGTGCCCCGCTTGAGTGCTTGAGTTTCGCAATGTTTGTATCGTTTTATCATACAAGAAAGGAGGACAATAATGACACAAATGAAAACTGGGATGATCTAAAAGAAGAATGGAAAGAAATCTTAATAGAAGCTGGGAAAAACATGAAAGGAATAAACACTAAGATCCTGAATGAAATATTGCGTAGAATACGTATAATAGAACGAGGAGGAGAACAGACTTGCTGCATACAAGAATACCTCGAGTGTTTACGTGCCAAATATAAACATCACTTGAGAGAGATAAGACAAAACGGAAAACGTCACACAGAATCACAGCAATGTGATCAAATGAACTTAAGTCAACCAGTTCATGAACTAAAAAAAGACACCGAAGGAAAGAGAAGAATAGAAGCAATACGGACAGACAAAGGTGAAATCACCACAAATGAAGAATCTATTAAGGAAGTATTCCTTGATCACTTTCAAAAAGTATTACAAGGAATCAACACCATACAAGATAGCAATGCAACCAGATTATTTGAAAACCTTCCACAAGTACAACGAGAAGACCACGATCAACTGTGTGCCCCTGCCACCAAAGAAGAAGTATTTCAAACAATCAAGAAAATGACGCGAGAAACAGCACCAGGACCAGACGGTATTTTGACAGGATTCTACCTTACCTTTTTCGACATAATCGGACAAAGACTAGTAAAAATGATAAACAATTTTATCATTCAAAAGAAGAAACCTCCTTCTTTCGCAAATGGAAGAATTATTCTACTAGCTAAACCAAACAATGACCTACTAGATGTGAATGGGTGGAGACCCGTCACATTACTAAACACAGACTATAAAATAGCAGCAAAGATCTTAACAAATAGACTAAATGATGTATTGCCAATGATTATATCAGAATTACAAGCAGCAGCAGTTCCAGGGAGATCGATATTCGCGTCTTTGACTTTAACACGCGATATATTCACTTATGTCAAACAAAAACAAATTAAAGGTGCCTTCATTACGATAGATCAAGAGAAAGCATACGATAGAGTGAACCATCATTATATATATGAGACTATGAAACAATTCGGTTTTCCTCAGGACTTCATAGACATCATCAAATTACTATATAAAGATATTACAAGTGAAATACAAATTAACAACACGCTCACAGATTGTTTCTCGGTTACGAGAGGGGTGCGACAAGGTTGTTCACTCTCACCAGGACTCTTTGGATCCGCTACTGAGAAGAGTCGACCAAGAAAAAAGAATGAGAGGTTTCCCATTGCCAGGATTGGGGGAAATAAAAATTTCAGCCTTTGCGGATGATATATCTTTATTTATTAAAGATGAATGCAGCTACCAGACATTTCTGCAAATCTTCGAAGAGTATGCTATAATATCTGGAGCAAGAATTAATCAAAAAAAAAAAAAAGCAAAGCACTGCGATTTGGGGATTTCAGAGAAGAATCACTTGGTGAAGTACAATTTGTGCAAGCTGCAAAAGTTCTCGGATTGTGGTTTCAACCAGGAGACGTTTCGCCAAAAAGTTGGGACGAACCCCTAAAAAAAGCTGCCCAAGTGGCCGAAAACCCACGCCATCAAGATTTAAGCCTAATAGAGAAGGCGGAAGTAGTGAAAACAAAACTATGTTCTCCTGCCTTCTATGTAGCAAGAATCGCAAAAATGCCTCGACTGGTTGCAAACAGACTGACTACCCTCATAGGGAGCTTCCTTTGGGGAAAGAAACCAGCACCAGTTACAAAAACAGTTACTAGAATACCCCCATCACGAGGGGGTTTAGGGATACCAAACGTTTCTCTAACAGCACGAACTCTGGCAGCAAAAACAGTAAGCTCATTAATTCACGAGAATAACTTCCTTGGAAAACCTTTACTGAGATATTGGATTAGTACTCTTGATCGCTTTGTCACAACAGAGATCTGGAAAGGCCCGAGAGCCGAAATCCCGCTTCAATTTTACAAAGAAGCAGTGAACACAAAAAAAGCGATCGAGGAACTCTGTCCAGAAACCCCACTAGCAGACATAAAGACCGCAGAAATAAGCGCTACAATGGCTCTGAAGGAGTTGAATATGGAAGATGTACCAAAAAGTCTACCACATAAGTGGAAATTTTGGAAACACACGCAATTACCGAAGGAAGTGAAAGACTTTGAATGGAAAAGACGGTGGGGAGTTCTCCCGACAAAAATAAGACTTGCACGGTTCGGGATCACACCATCAGAGGAATGTCCTAACTGCAAACAACCTGAATCGCAAAGGCATGCATTCAAAGAATGCCCTTCAGCAAAAGTTGTTTGGAAGATAGCCAATACCAAGTTCAGAACAAATCTAGCCAAAGAAGAGAAGAAGAAAAGCCTCTTTGAAAAATTACTGACCATAGTAATAACGTATAATTTGTGGAAAAGAAGAGGGCTTGCTGAAATTAAGAAAAAGCCCCAAAAGCGGTGTATCCAGTATTAAAAAACACCAGAATCATGATGTGCAAAATATTAAATGAAGAGCTAGAAAAAAATGGAATAGACAATTTTTTAAAAAAATGGCACACACAATTTTGGATAGTTAAAGAAAACACAGTTGAAATCCCACTTATTCCATACTAACACGCCTTTAAATCTTTGAAATTTAGGAAAAAAATGGAATTATGTGACCCCAACAACATTTAAAGAATACCAATTTTGTGAGAAATAAAGGGCAGCCTAAACATTGTATAAAAATACAAGGCTGATCCATTTGCAAGTGCATTTTCCAATGTTTTGTGAGTCAAACTAAACATTGTATAACTGTGCAAGGCTGAACGAAAGTACAATATAATAGCCTAAACATTGTATAACTGTTCGAAACTAATCAAATTTTATGTTACAAATGCCTAGTGTATAATTGTGTGTAATAGTGTGTAAACAGATACCAGTATATCAAGAAAAATGAATGGTGTTACACCTGTGAATTGTAAAAAAATGTAGAGATGACAATAAACTTCTCCTTGTGTTTGTATCGTTTTATGCTGAAGTTTTCTTTCTAAACACATTTTGTGTTTAGAACAACACACCGCAACATTTCAGACCATCTCGGCTATGAACGATGCGAAGTGTCACTTACGCAAGCATGACACTTCGGTGATGCCTTGGGTGTTGATAAATTGGCACCATCGAATTTCGTAGTGGGTTTCATCGCCAATAAGGTTCGTACATTAACTCTACAGTATGAGTTCCAACACGTTACATGTGTTATTTGGGTGCAAAATCATGTAGACGTGTTCTTCTTCCGCATACATATTAGTTTTGTCCATGTTGAAAATAAATATTTCTTCCTAACAGTAATGCGTTACAAGCACGGTGTAAGAATAAGGAGAGGTGCTGACACTCCCCCCTCAACTCGCGCGAAAGCGCCACTCGCTCGCGTCCAGATTATGTTCGGCTTGGTTGCAGCTGGTTCGGCGCCGGCGTAGAGGGCGCTGCGGTATGCGGCCCCAGCCTCGGCGTCAAGGCGCGTGTTGCCGCTGCCTCGTCTTCCTGCTTGCATGTGCGGTTGCGCTGCTTTGAAGGCACGATTTTTGTTCGCGTTCGTTTCATGAGCTTGTGCTTGGGTATTGTCGCCACGGGCCCTCGACTAAGGTGGCAGCGGCCTTCTGAGGGGCGTTTGAAATGGCTAGAAAGTGCTTCGTTCCGAACTGCAATTCTGGATACCTGACTTGTGCGGAGCGTGTGCCTTTATTGAAAGCGCCGTCCGACAGCGGTCGTCTAGAGCAGTGGCGCCGTGCAAATCTGAGGGCAGACCGAACTCTAACGCCTACCGACCATGTCTGCACCAGCCATTTTTCAGAGGATACGATATCGATGGCATATTACGCGGAGCGCTTGATGAAAGGATTCCCACCTTATTTCCAAACTGTCCAAACAACCTCACACCGTCAAATAAACCTCGAAAGCCGCTGCGGAAGAGAGAACCTCCTGTGTGCCACAGTAGCTTGTGCAAATTTTGCTGCATGTACAAGATATATACTGGGTGGTTTACTGTCATGCACCAAGATTTGAAAATATGTAAATGTCACGTAGCTGAACAGAACCAAGGTAATGTTGTCTGCCGTCGCTTGGAGTTACTCAGATTATTTTTTTATTCCGCTTAATTACATAATTATTTTCATAATTGATTAATCAACCTTTTAATGCCATAATTGGATAAAAAGTGGGAACGAGAGAATTGTACAGCAGCAGGGAAAACTCCCAATAAAGCTTTTGTTGCTCAATACGTGATACATGAAAGTGTTTTCCGAGCGTGAACGAAACCCGCGAATACAGCAATATTGCCGCGCGACTGGCCGCTCGGGGTACTTTGGGTGCATTCGTGAGCTTCTTTCATGCTCGGAAAAACACTCTTATGTAGCACGTATTAATTGCAACAGAAAGCTGTATCGAAAATTTTTCATGTTGCTCTACAATTTTATCGTTGACACTTTTAATCTAATTATAATAATGGAGAAGCTTATCAATAAATAAGACTAATTATCTAATTTGGCAGAATGTAAGAAATAACTGAGTATCTCCAAGGGACGGCAACAACATTACTATGGTTCTGTCCAGCTACGTGACATTTGCATATTTTGAAATATTTGTGGACCCTCTAAAATACTGCTGTTTTCTGTGCAGATGTGTGCCTGATTTTCAAATTTGTTCCATCCTGGCTACTGAATTTTTTTTCTACAATGCGCGTGCGGTGTATATTACACGCTTGCATGTTTTTATACAACATTTTTCCATTGTGGGAGTGTATGAGACCGCAAGCTTCGGGGATGGTTATCATCTATTAAAATTATCGAGCTACTTCATGCACAAGTTTTTTCGTATTGTGTCTATGCAAAAAAAAAAAGGGTCTATGGGATTATTGTGTGGTGGGTGTAAGTGTATTTGTGGACAGGCTGTAGCATGCATTGCCAAACACGCTTACATTGGCACATTCTCATATGCAATTTAAGAAAAAAGAAAGTCACCTCTTTTTTTAGATCTTGCAAGAGCCACTCAGTCCTCAATGGACGAAAGCCCAATGAATAATATACACGGCCTATGTTAAGTGGAATTGGAATAAAAAGGCATTTGCTCAGGTTTTCATCGGTAAACTGTGGTAGTGATGCTCTAATTCAAGATAGACGCCTGCCTTCGTCCCGCCTAATAAATTCCCATTTGAAAGAGTTTTTACATAGCTGATGTGCATTCTCATCTTAATTTCTAGCCATGAACAGCCACTTCGCTCTAGTGTATTGCATATCGCAAGCTTGTGCCGTTTCATTTCTTAATTTATATCGCGGCCACATTGAATTCGCGCAACGATGTTTGAACGGTTTTCTGAGTGTGAATGGAAGCAGCGATACGCATGAAATACATTTTCTGGTGCAGTCACTATTTTCTTCTGATCGAGGTGTAGTACGTGAGCTAACACTTTCATTTTTTCTTGCTTGGATGAACGGCTAGACCGGACGAAACAAATTGTGCGCGCGAGGGTAACTTCAGTGGGCTTCGAGTGCTGCCCGATTGATCCGTGTTCACGTCAGATACGCCCTGCACAAGGAACCTTCATGTTACCGAAGCCTGGCACACTTATCACTTTAATGTGAAATAACGATTTTTTTTCGCGCTTTGAGATTTACTGACTCCACTATGAACGAAAATTTAGCGGAGGCAGAAGAATGCCAAGCCGCCGGCGCCGCTAAGCTGGGACCGCTGGCCGCGGCGCCATCTATCTGCTCGCAGCAGAGCTAGTCGGTGCGCCCGCCCGCGGCCGAACATAATCTGGACGCTCGCTCGCGCGCAGTGTCAACACCTAAATATTCTTCCACCGTGGTTACAAGTTAACAGCGTTACAAAATGATCATGCGGGCCGCGAACCTTAGCCCCGATTACTGGCTGCATTTCAGTGCTGCAGAAGTTGAATTGTGTATTGCCATTTGTCTTGGACTTTGAAATGGGTCGCACTTTCTCTTTTGGTATCCTTGTCGGAGAAGGGCTTTAGAAAGTAAGTAACAATCTGCTACGCATAATTAAGGGCGAAGTACAAGGACAGAATGCATCTGCTAGCTCTTTTATTTCACGCATATCTGTTCTTAGTGAATGGTACAAGGAGATTTGTACAAAGAAATGAACCATGCGTAAATAAACCTCCAAATTGTGATCTTTACAAAATAGGACTCGCTTACTTTGTGTGCTTCCCTCAATGCAGTTTGGTCGCCTTCCCCAAGAAGCCCCCCCCCCCCCCCCTACCTTCCCCCCTTCAATCTCTCTCTCTCGCGAAAATTGCAACGCCAGGCCTCCGGTTCACTGCACTGCATATTATTTACACGGCCTGGATGACGATACGAGCTGCTCTGTAAAGTTGGCCAAACAGCAGTCCGCAATCTTGACTTGCGTATACTTACATAGTCAATGGAATTGATGCTACAACGTGTACAAATTGTGTGTCACAGATGGAGATGTGACGGCTCGGAGAATGAAACAACAAAAAAAGTTCGGAATTTTTAGAAGAACTGTTTTTTTTTTCTTTTCTTTTGTCGTTCATTCCCACTGTGTAAAAAACGAGACAAACAAAGCTACAAACGAGTGGTTCACTTTAGCCCAATAAAATGAAGTGTTGACGTAAACCATGCGAATATATGTTATGAGCGCCGTATGCTGTACATGGGAGTGAAAGCATGTGATGATGAGCCGAGTCGAATCATTTGCTACGGCAATCGATGCTTCGCCTTTCGTCCGAAACTTCGACTGTTTTGTTTCCTCTTCCTAATGCTTCACGAATTGGCCGATTATTTGAACCGGCACTGCTGTATGGCTCGATGGACGTACGCGAATCGTACGTCGTTGCGATGAAGTTACCTACAGGCGATTGTTTAATGTGTTAGCATTCTTTGGGAAATTCACGAACTTATCTATGCGACGAATTGGGCCTGTTGGCACTTAGTCGAAAAGGCGGCAACGCAAAAACGACACGGGCGGAGATAACACGACAAGGACGAGCGCTGATCCTTGTCAGTGATGGCCCTGGTCGTCTCGTCTCCGTCCGTCTCTTTCAACTATCTGACTATCTATTTATTTATCTATCTATGTAACCGTTCTCCAGCCTACCTGGGTCAATGGGTAGTCGGTGGTCGAAGGTTTCGCGCACCGGGCTGCTGTGCTAAGGTAACAGGGTTCGAAACCCACCATCGGATCAACATGGCTCACCGTGTATGTGCCAATGGAAAATAACGCTACCCCTTTCTCTGACCTGCTGCTGCATTGAAACGCGCAGCAGCAAGACATTTCCACGGAGAACGAAGCTCAAATACTTACGGAAAGACGGAAAAACCTAGGAAACGCACGTTCGGAACGGCAGGGCGACCATCACTTGGCAAGCGCATGGCGTGCGGGAGCAACTAAAAGCGCGCGAAAGCAAGTTTCGCGCCCCTTTCTTGACGTCAGGGTCACCTGACAGCGTAGTATCGCGCGCCGCAGCCATTCAGCGTGGCGGATGCGCTGGCTCCGCGAAAGAGGGGGAGAAAAAGAGGAGGGTGACAGCGCCGGAGAGGACGTCGCGGCCACTTCCTCCGTGGTCGCGGTGTAGAAACTAGTTGAGGACAACATTTTAATGAATCTTTGACATTCAAGAACCTTGCTTTTTACATTTTTGTACATATCCAATGGCCAGGGAAAAACCTAAATGACGCTGTCCTTCGTTGCAATAGATTGCGCAGGAGGAGCTGTTACCGGTCGTGTATTGTAATTATAGCGATATTATAGACGCAACAGTGAGTACGTATAAAAAGCAGGAGTTGTGCAAGTTATAGATTCGAAATGCGAAGATAGAATGAAATATACGAATGCGAAGATACAACTTGATAAAGGGCAAAAAAGTGTCGCTGGAAACAATGCTCACTGCTTGTATACACAAATCCTTGCAACAAGATATTTTAATATAGGTATGTCTCCAATAAATCTACGCATATAAGGAAACGTCACTTTATATTGTGCGTCAAAGAAGACAAATAAACTGGTTGCGCAGCCACAGATAGTAAACTTTACGCATAGAAAGACAGACGATCCAGGTAAGACCAAAACTACGATCGCAGAAATCGTGATACGTACTTGGGCCATGCGGCGGTCGCGACAGCACCATAAGGGTAGAATAGAGGAGTAATAGTGAAATCAGTACGACAATGAGTCATTTAACGGCCTGTAGTGCGGAAACAAATATTCTGCTCCCAAAATTAAAGAAGGGTATTGCTTCGGTTCAAAAAAGAAGTAAAGGCTGGTATCTAAAATGGAAAGAAAAGGCCAAACGAAAGCCACAGATGACGCGGTAAGTTGAACTACCTAATATACGAGTGTGTTTGTTGGAAAACGCCGCGTGGGCCGGGCTTTCAGTGAGCAAGGTCGGTCAAAATTGGTTATTGATGTCCTCGTAATTCTCGCATTCGCGCGATAATTTTGATCATCATGCTAACTGTTAGAATAAATAAACGCAAAATTTTCTGCGGCTTTAAAAGCTAATGAACAGTGATACGTTTTCATAATTACCGGTTCATGAACCTGAAGGAACAGAGCTTTTTACTTGCATTGATTTTTGCTGCTTCGCTATCTAAAGGACAAACTTCACTCGGTGGGCAAATTTAGCGAATTTGACTTCACACGTTATTCCGATGACTATGTGGGCGTACAGAAGCGCCAGCGTAACCATGAGTTCCTGAAACATTGAAAAGAAATGAAAGACATAAATAAAGAAATGAAACGGCGCAAGCTTGCGATATGCAACGCACTAGAGCAAAGTGGCTGTTCATGGCTAGAACTTAAGATGAGAATGCACATCAGCTATGAAAAAACTCTTTCAAGTGGGGAATTTATTAGGCGGGACGAAGGCAGGCGTCTTGTCTTGGATTACAACATCACTAATACAGTTTACTGATGAACACCAGAGCAAATGCCTTTTTTATTCCAATTCCACTTAACATAGACCGTGTATATTATTCATTTGGCTTTCGTCTATTGAGGACTGAGTGGCTCTTGCAAGAGCTAAAAAAAGAGGTGACTTTTTTTTTAATTAATTGCATATGAGAATGTGCCAATGTAAGCGTGTTTCACAATGCATGCTACAGCCTGTCCACAAATACACTTACACCCACCACATAATAATCCCACAGACTTTTTTTTTCTTTTTCGCGAAGACACAATACGAAAAAAAAAATGTACATGAACCAGCTCGATAATTTTAATAGGGGACAGCCATCCCAGAAGCTTACGCTCTCATACACTCCCGCAATGGAAAAAAATGTTGAATAAAAACATGCAAGCGTGTAATGTACACCGCACGCGAATTGTAAAAAAACAAAAAAGAAGAAAACAAATCAGTAGCCAGGATTGAACAAATTTGAAAATCAGGCACACATCTGCACAGAAAACAGCTGTATTATACAGGGTGCACAAATATTTAAAAAATACGCAAATGTCACGTTGCTGCACAGAACCATAGTAATGTTGTTGCCGTCCCTTGGAGATACTCAGAATATTTTTTTTTGAAATTCTGCCTAGTTACATAAATAGTCTTAATTAATTGATCCACTTCTTAAATATTATAATTAGATTAAAGTGTCAATGAGAAAATTGCAGAACAACATGAAAGACTCCCGATACAGCTTTCTATTGCTCAATACGCGCTACGTAGAAGTGTTTTCCCGAGCGTGAAAGAAGCCCACGAATACACGCAAATTGTGCCTCGAGCACCCGCCGTGGTTGCTCAGTGGCTATGGTGTTGGGCTGCTGAGCACGAAGTCGCGGGATCGAATCCCCGGCCACGGCGGCCACATTTCGTTGGGGGCGAAATGCGAAAACACCCGTGTACTTAGATTTAGGTGCACGTTAAAGAACCCCAGGTGGTCCAAATTTCCGGAGTCCCCCACTACGGCGTGCCTGATAATCAGAACTGGTTTTGGCACGTAAAACCCCATAATATATATAATATGTGCCTCGAGCGGCCAGTCGCGCGGCAATTTTGCGTGTGTTCGCGGGTTTCTTTCACGCTCGGAAAACACTTTTATGCATCACGTATTGAGCAACAGAAAGCTGTATCGGGAGTTTTACATGCTGCTGTACAGTTCTCTCGTTCACACTTTCCATCCAATTTTGGCATTAGAAAAGTTGATTATTCAATTATGAAAATAATTATGTAATTAGCCGGAATTAAAAAATATAATCTGTGTATCACCAAGCGACGGCAGACAACATTACCTTGGTTCTGTCCAGCTACGTGACAGTTGCATATTTTAAAATTTTGGTTCATGATAGTTAAGCCACCCAGTATACAGGGTGTTTTTTTTTTTTTTTTTTTTACCTGCACCAAGTTTTTAAATTACAAAAAGGTAAATCTTGGTCACGTTATGCTTACCATTCGAGTGTACGGATTGGCTGCCTCTAGATACAGAGCAATTTCCGCACTTACGTGCGTAATTAGCAAAGTTACGCTAATTAACTTTCTAATTATCAACAATAGGCGGCTACAGCAAATGAGTACTTTTATTTTATTTATTTATAGTACCCTCAGGGCTTACAATGAAGCATTACAGAGGGGAGGGGCTAAAGATACAGATAATTATACAAAAAGGAGAAAGGAAAACAAGAATAATAATCAGATGACAGCGCACGGTATAATGTATAAATAATGCAAGTAGGAGCGACACAATAAGCATATTATTATGGTAACAAAAAATTAATTATACAAAGGAAAAACAGAAAACTTCGGTAATATAGATAAACTATAAATGCGTGGTATATAGGTCAAGTTAGAGTGAGGCAATAAACAGAGAATGATAGAAAATAAATCATTATACAAAACATACTGTTTGTAGACTAGACGGATAAGAAAAATAGAAATAACTTATAAACAATACTGATCAGGAGAAAACGGAACTGATTCGCTATACATTCACATCAAGTCATACTAGATAACGTTAGTGAGTGCTTTACGGAAGTCATCGGTGTTAGTTATATAGACTAGTGGATCCGGTAGGTGATTCCATTCCTGGCATGATTTCGGAAGAAATGAATTACCATAGGTAGACGTCTTGTGGAATGGGATGTTCACCTTATGACGATGGTCCAAGCGTGCAGAGGTAAAAGAGGGGTTCGATAAAGCGTGACTTGAGTGTGGGAATTAAATGGTATATTTTATGGAACAGACAAAGGCGAGCGATTTTTCTGCGTTTAGAAAGGAGAGATATGTTTAGGGCAAGTTTCATGCTAGTTACGCTTGCTGTGCGCTGGTAATTGTTAAGAATAAAACGAACCGACCGATTCTGCACAGCTTCTAAGCTGTTAATTAATGTTAATTGATGAGGGTCCCATACAGATGATGCATACTCTAGGTTAGGCCGAATATAGGTGACATATAACTGTTTTTTTAGGGGAGAGGATGTGAGTGCAAAATTTCGTTTTATATAGCCCAGCATACGGTTAGCTTTTGATGTAATGTGTTCGATATGTCGTTTCCATGAGAGATTATTTGTGATGTGCACTCCGAGGTATTTATAAAACGATACTGCTTCGAGTGGGATGCTGTTAAGATGGTAGTTAGAAAAAGATACTTTGCTACGTGAGATTCTCATGAATTTACATTTTGAGGTGTTAAGATTCATGTGCCAGCGGGAGCACGAGGTTGTAACGTTATCAAGGTCTGATTGTAATGTAACCATATCAGAATCATTAGTTATTTTTCGGTAAATTACGCAATCGTCGGCAAATAAACAAACAGAACTAGTGATTTCATTAGGCAGGTCGTTAATATAAATGAGGAAGAGTAAGGGCGCCAATACTGAGCCTTGAGGTACACCCGATTCTACTGGTACCTCTGGTGAGTCATTGTCATTGATGGTTACATATTGGGTACGACTAGAAAGAAAGCTGCAAATCCATTTGAATATTAATGGGTCAATATTTAGAAGGCTTAGCTTATAGATAAGTAACTGGTGATTAACGTTATCAAAAGCTTTAGAAAAGTCTAAAAAAATACAGTCCGTCGCAAAACCCGAGTCCAAGAAAGCATGCAAGTCGTTAGTGAATGTTATCAGTTGTGTTTCACAAGAAAAAGATTTCCTGAACCCGTGTTGATAGGGTCTAAAAAAATTGTTTGATTCAAGAAAGTTTACAAGGTGAGTGAAAATGATGTGCTCAAAAATTTTGCAGGGTACCGAAGTTAACGAGATGGGTCTGTAATTCAAAGGATGATGTGGGTTTCCCGATTTAAAAAGCGGGGTCACCTTACCAGTTTTCCAGTCAATGGGTAGGGCACTGTCGTTAAGTGATCTAGTAAAAATAAAGGTAAGTATGATGAAGCTGTATTCTGCAGTGTTTTGGAGAAACTTAGAATTAATACCATCAATACCACATGATGATGACCGCTTTATCTTGAAAATTCTGGCTCGGATACCTGCTGGGTCTAGGGTAATGGGATCCATCGCCAGAAAGTTAACGGATGTAAAAGGATGTTAACGGATGTTAAAGGATGTAAAAGGATGTTAACGGATGTAAACTTATATTAGCTGTGCAGAATGATTGGGCAAATGTGTTGTTTAGTACAGAAGCGCAAAGATGATTCGGAACTTGATCCCCTGAATCGTTTACGAGATTTATGGTGCTGTCTTTAGTACATTTCATGATGTTCCAGAAGCGTTTTGGGTTAGTTTTTATCAGAGACGGTAGGGTTAAGTTGTAGAAGTTAAATTTGGACGTGTTTAAAGCGCTTGTATAGGCTTTGGCAGCGGATGTATATGCCAACCATCTATCAGCGTTTAATGACCTTTTAGCGGAACGAAAAAGTCTGCATTTTTTGTTGGATAATATTTTCAGATGGTTATTGTACCAAGGGGCGTTAGAAGATTGATGAATGATTCTAAGCGGAATATATTTGTTGATGAGATGCATTACTGTAGTTTTAAAAGACAACCACATTTCTTGAACTGTTAGCTGTACATGTGTCCCAAGGAAGTAGTCAAGAAAGGCTGATAGCTCAGAGTTTATGGCGTTAAAGTTAGCTTTCTTGTAGTCCCTAATATATTTGGTGCGTTTCTTTACTTTTGTAGGGGGGATGGAAATTGTAAAGTGTAAGATGTCATGGTCGCTTAGGCCAGGCACGTGGGTCACTGGTGAAACATTATCGGCATGAGTGGCTAGAATCAAATCAAGCAAGGAACTTGTAGTTGGTGAAACACGGGTTGGTTTGATAACGAGCTGTGTAAGGTTAAAATCTGCGCAAACGTTGAGAAATCCGGTAGCCTCTGTAGATGCCGGATTAGAAAAGGGGCAGGGACGCGACCAGTCAATAGTTGGGAAATTAAAGTCTCCAAAAAGAAACATAGGTGAACCAGGAAATCGAACAGATATTTCGCTTAGGGTGTCATGAATTTTGTCTGCAAAATCACAATCGAGATTAGGTGGACGATAACAGACCCCTATGATTATTTTTTTGAAACCAATAGATAGACAACACCACAGTAATTCCAAATTAGTAGTCACACTCAAAAGGAACGATTAAAAACTGGTGCCCGTCCTCGACACTACCTATTCCAACGATCAAATTTTGAATAGCGGAGTTCACGTGGGAGCTACGCGAACAATTAGTTCCCCTTGGCAGGCTGCTTGAAACTGAAACTGGCCGCAAACAGAGCGTCTGTGTCGTCGATGTCACCGCCCCCCTGCCTTTCGTCACGTCTCCGACGTTACCGCCTGTCCGGCCCAACGAACAGCTTGCGTTATCTCCTTGCTGTCTGCGGCGTTGGTACGGTAGCGTTGGCCTAACGCTTCAATGCCGGCGGGCCGCCAAATTTACTTCGTCATTCCGTCGAGTGCCACGTTGCGCTGTACCCCGCTCCTTGGGCTTTTAGATACTACAGACACGGCGTGATATCAGTCTGTAGCGTCGACTGCGAACGCCGCAGATAGCAAGGATATAACGCAAGCTGCTCGCCGGCCGGACCGGCGCTTACCTCGGAGACGTGACGAAAGGCAGGAGGGCGGCGACATCGACGACACCGACGCTCTTTTTGCGGCCAGTTTCGGTTTCAAGGAGCCTGCCAAGGGGAACTAATTGGTCGCGTAGCTCCCACATGAACTCTGCTGTTCAAAATTTGATCGTTGGGATAGGTAGTGTCGAGGACGGCCCCCAAAGTACTCATTTGCTGTAGTCACCTATTGTTGATAATTAGAAAGTTAATTAGCGTAACTTCGCTAATTACGCACGCAAGTGCGGTAATTGCTCTGTATCTAGAGGCCGCCAATCGATGCGCTCGAATGGTAAACTTAACGTGACCTAGATATGTATTTTTCTAATTTAAAAAATTTGGTGCCCTAAAAAAAAGCACGCTGTATATCTTGCCCATGCAGTAAAATTTGCACAAACTTCTGTGGCACACAGGGGGTTATCTCTTCCGCAGCGGCTTTCGAGGTTTATTTGACCGTGTGAGGTTCTTTGGACAGCTTGGAGATAAGGTGGGAACCCTTTTATCCAGCTCCGCGTAATATGCCGTCGATATCGTATATATCCTCTGAAAAAAAATGGTTGGCGCAGACATGATCGGTAGGCATTAGAGTTCGGTCTGCCCTCAGATTTGCATGGCGTCACTGCTCTAGACGACCACTGTCGGACGGTGCTTTGAATAAAGGTACACGCTCCGCACAAGTCCTGTTTCCAGAATTGCAGTTCGGAACGAAGCACTTTCTAGCCATTTCAAACGCCCCTCAGAAGGCCGCTGCCACTTTTGTCGAGGGCCCGTGGCGACAATGCTTTTCATGAGCACAAGGCCCGTGGCGATGTGCGTTTCATGAGCACAAGCTCATGAAACGCACGCCAACAAAAAGCGTGCCTTCAAAACAGCGCGGCCGCACATGCAAGCCGGAAGACGAAGCAGCGGCATCACGCGCCTTGCTGCCGAGGCTGGGACCGCATTCCGCAGCGCCCTCTACGACGGCGCCGACCAAGCTGTAACCGAGGCGAACATAATCTGGACGCGAGCGTTGTGGGGAGAGAGTCAGCACCTCTCTTGCTTATTCTTACACCGTGGTGCGGACGCATCTCACTTGCGCTCCGTATCTTTTTGAAGTTTTTTTGAGCAGATTCTCTATGTGCGACTTCCAGTTTTGCTATGGACTTTCGGTAGGACACCCTGCACCCACAGGGACCATCGGAGGAACCGTCAAGTCACGATTTTCTTGGCATTTAGCCGTTTTCACGCGTATCACACCGTTCCGCCGCTGGACTAGTTAAGGCCTAGCTCAACTGCGGACCTTGCATCTGCCCGGAGGCGACAGTTGGGCCTAACTAGCCCAGCCCGAGAAGACAAACATGGTATACTCCGTTGAAGGGGATGATATTGACCCTGCGGAGTTGAACGATTGAACGTGGCAACACCCACGAGGCTCGTCCGACCCGGCCGACCTGCAAAAACGTTTCGGCCGAAAGAAAGCTGATCCTCCCAAGAACGCCGAAGGAGCAAACAGTGAAGGCGCTACCACTCCGACCAAGCGCAAGGCACGCCCGCCGTGTCTACCGTGACGCAGACCCATGCCTCGCCTACCCGAAGACGACTATAAGAGTGTGCTTCGACCCAAGTGTGCTGTGGACTTAGCCAATATTGGCCTCGTCACATTCTTGGACGCGATCCACTCAACTAGCAAAATCGACGTGGAACAAGCCGAGCAAGCCGACCAGGTGAGAGTTCACCCCATCAAGAATACGATCACCATCACCACGCCGGACCGACAGCGGGCTGACGCATACAGGACCATCACGGAACTGCGGAACGAGAAGTACAACATCGACATGCCGGTGGCGGCGTATGTACCCGCTCCTGACGACTCTATTCGGGGGTGGTTTACAGAGCCTACACCGACGAGACGGAACAAACGATCCAAAGTGAACTTGTTAGCAGAAATCCACAGCTACCGATTGTGAACGCAAGAAGATTGGGCAACTCCAAAACTTCGTGATCACTTTCGCCGGAAAAGACTTGCCAACACTAATCAGGTACCGTTGCTTCACTTTGCACGCGTGCCCCTTCAGAGAGCGGGCGGAGGCGTGCTTCAGCTGTCGCAAGTTGGGGCACCGCGCCGACGTATGCCCACAACCACGACCAGAAGATCCCAGGTGCCGAAGATAGGGAGAGGAACACCCGCCACCGCCGGAGGGGGAAAAGCTTACCTGCGCCCCGTCGTGCGTCGTCTGTCTGGGGAAACATCCGATGGGAAGCCGCAGCTGTAAATACCGGTTCATCCGACCCAAGCCGACTAACAATGGCCGGATTCCCAACTCTAATAGCCAGACGCAACACTCAACCACGACCAGATTATCCCGCTCCACGCAAAGGACCCAGGAGACTCTCCGGGATCGCTCGGAATCCTTCCCACCTCTACAAGGCCGGAGCCAGAGTCGGGGCAGATCGTCGTCGAGACCCAGAGGTGCCCATAGTAGTTTGAGCGTTTGTGGCTACCACAGTGAAAGTTTTGCTATCTCGTTTACACGCGTCCGTGTAATAAACCTCCGGATTTCTACCGAATCTGCGTTCGAGTGTCCTGGCCCGTGCAAGGCCCCGTTGTCTGTGGTATCTCTAGCTCATGTTTTTAGGGATTGGGGACACAGAGATCTGATGCTCGTATGTCCGGTGGGAGGAGTTCTGTTTGGTCGTTACAATGTGCCGGTCTGAGTGGATACCCCAATCGACTGTATAAGTGTTCGGCCTTGCTCCGTGGCACTGAGCCTTTCTCGTTGTGCGATCAGTGTTGCAGCCACGAGTTCCTCAAAAATGTTGCTAAAACCCAATGCCTCAAAAAGGGTCGTGCTAGTGCTGATCGGTAGACCGAGCGCCGTCTTATAAGCTGTGCGTATCAGGGCGTTTACTTTAGTTTCCTCTGAGTTTGACACTTTTTGGAAAGGAAGGCCGAAGGTTACACGGCTTATGATAAATGCCTGCACGAGCCTTATCTTCTCTTCCTCCTTGAAGCCTTTTCTGTTTCTTGCTACTCTGTTCATCATCCTAGACATACTGTTAACGGTTTTCCGGAGATATGCGATCGTGTGCCCTACTGCTCCATTTTCCTGTATCCATGTTCCGAGTATACGAGCTTTAGATACCTCCTGTATTGTTTGACCTACAAGAGCAAGCTTTATCGGAAGTCAATCGTCCTTTCGTGTATAAGGCGCTCTTACTCGGATTAGTTCGGATTTCTCCGGGGCGCAATTCATGCCAGCTTCTGCCACATGATCCTCTACGATGCCAAGTGGTTTATGATGATCTCTATAATAATCATTCCGTCGTTCGCAGATTCCCCGAGCTGGAGGAAAGAGAGCTGAGGGAGAGAGAGAACATTATATAAAAATAGCATCGCGCAGCATAGCGGGTGCGAGGTGGAGAGGAGGAGTCAGGCAGGTGGTATAGTAGGATACAACTTAAAAAACGGCAGTTGGCAACAAAGACACGCGGAACGCGCGGAGTTGTGTTGCTCCACCAGCCAATCACACTGTCGTAATGTGATCTTCTCAAAATCTCGTCGTGCTTGTTACGACTGTAATCGTCGTACCTGTCCGTTCCGCTATAATAGACGAGAGAAGAAGTATAAAATTATGCGCTTATAATTTTATTTTTGTGCTTGCCGCCTTATTTAGGTACCAGGGAAAGTTTGAAGTACGAACTATTTGCAACCTCGCGTTGGAACAAACGATAAACTTGAGCACAGCAGCAAGCGAAAGAGCCGCCGTGAACCTGGATGTCGTAGCCATGTTTGTTTTGACAGCGTTGCCAGCGCAAGTAACAGATTCTGGAGTTACCAAAAGTCCACTTTCTCGTCTGCTCTTGTATTGTGTTTTTGCCAACTAACCCGCAAAGTGTTCCGATGCAGTGTGTGCCGATGCAATGTGTCACGTGACCGGCCCGTCCCGCGATCCCTTGCGCAGTGCGAGTCTAGCTTTAGGCGCGATTATTTCGAGCGCAAACGTTGACATACAATATTTCGTAGTAATTTGGGCAAACTATAATATAAAAGCTAGAAAACTAGCAAAAAAGTATTTCTCACTAGTTTAAAGTGTTGTCGTTACAGATAATACTGACTGAGATATTTAGGCAAAAAACCCGCAAAATAGCCAGAGGAACCAAGAAAGCTTTCCGAGATGGGCAGAAGAAGCAAGTATTAGAATATTTGGCTCCATCGACAGCCATGTTGATGTTGACTGACCTATCCCAATGTTCGTATCGTTTTGTGCGTGAAAACATTATTTTGTAAACACGTTTTATGGTGCTACGGCAACATTTCAGACCATCTCGGCAATGAAAGCATATGAACGATCGATGCCTTGGTTGTTGATAAATTGGCACCATCGAATTTCGTAGTGGGTTTCATCGCCAATAAGGTTAGTACATTAACTCTACAGTGCGAGTTCCAACAGGTTACACGTGTTATTTGGGCGCGAAGTCACGTACACGTGTTCTTCTTCCGTATCCATATTAGTTTTGCCCATGTTGTAAATAAATATTTTTTTTACCTAACAGTAATGCGTTACAAGTTAACAGCGTTACAAAATGATCATGCGGGCCGCGAACCTTAGCCTCGATTACTGGCTGCATTTCAGCGCTGCAAAAGTTGAATTGTCTATGGCCATTTGTCTTGCACATTGAAATGGATCGCACTTTTTCTTTTGTTATTATTGTCGGAGAATAACAAAAGTATATATATATATATATATATATATATATATATATATATATATATATGGAAAGGGGGATCGCAAGTGGCTTTTTAGGCACAGTCCTAGCTGTTGGCATCCGCAGCTCGAGCTCTAGTCTCGCGCCGAAGCGATGGCAGTGCCCACGGCGCCTGCATGCATATTCCCCACTACAATTGTCCCCGCTGCAAAGGTGAGCCATCCTGGCGAGCTAAGGTGATGACACGACGAGGGGGTCATGGTCAGTGGCGTAGCCAGAAATTTTGTTCGGGGGGGGGCTGAGGTTGCAGCGCGGCCTCCTCCTTATAGAATTTGTCGAGGGATCAAATACATGAATAATAACTGCATTGCCAATGCCATTGTATATTAGATGCTGCAAACGAATTATTGAACGCTACGCACTATCAAGTAAAATATGTGTTTTTTCATAAAAGAATATATTCGTATGTCCTACAAATTCTGGCAGAAATAACTGATATCAATGCGGTCGCGTTTTTTTTTTGTCTATTTAATAAGGAAAGAAAATATCACACGGACATTAGAACTATATGAGTTATAAACCAGCAAAGCAGTGTATACAGCTGATATGAAGAACGTAAAGGCCATCTAATGAATAAGTTGAGGACAAATATTTTGATAAATCTTCGTCATTCAAGAGCCTTGTTTACATTTTTGCACATATGCAACGGCCAGGAAAAAACCTCAATGACGCTGTCCCTCGTTGCAATAGATTGCGCAGGAGCAGCTGTTACCGGTCGTGTATTCTAATTACACCGAGATTATACTCGCAACAGTGAGTACAAATAAAAAGTAGGAGAGAGAGAGAGAGAAGTCGTAAGGGAAATGCAGGGAGGCTAAACATGCTGAGTCCGGTAGGCTACGCTGCACTGGGGAAGGGGTAGAAGGGATTGAAAGAGAAGGAAGAGAGAAGTTCACAGTTCACACGTTGCACATTTAAAGTTAAGCGTTCATCGCTGAGTTTCGTCACAGGCGGTCATACAGGCTTGTGCACTTCAAAAAACACAGCAGCGCCTTTGTAGCCCTGCATATAGCATACGCACGAGGCCACGCGCCCAAGATATTTTCCTGCATAAAAAACCTCTCGTCCAAGTGCCCCAAAGCCGTCCGAAGGGCAATACTCTCATCTTCGTATCTGTGGCAGTCACATAAAAGTAGTTCTGCAAAATATACATTAGAAATGCGAAGATAGAATGGAATATACAAATGCGAAGATACAACTCGCTAAGGGCAAAAAAGAGTCGCTAGAAACAAAGTTCACTGCTTGTATACACAACACCTCGCAACAAGATATTTAAATGTACGTCTAAGTCTCCAATAAATCTACGTATTTAAGCAAACGTCACTGTATATTATGCGTCAAACAAGACAAATAAACACGTTGCGGAGTCAGAGATAGTAAACTTTGCGCACAGAAAGACAGATGATCTAGGCAAGAACAAAACTATGACCGCAGACATCATGATATGTACTCGGGCCATGCAGCGGTCGCGACAGCACCATACAGGTAGAATAATACAGGAACAATGCAGACATCAGTACGAAAATGTGTAATTTAACTGCCTTCCCAGCGGCAACAATTATTCTGCACCCAAAATTAAAGGAGGGTTTTGCTTCGTTTCAAAAAAGAAATAAAAGCAGGTAGCTAAAAAGGAAAGAAAAGGACAAACGAAAGCCACAGGTGATGCGCCAAGTTACTACCCAATATCCGAGTGTATTTTTGCCAGATGCATCGTGGGCCGGGCTTTCAATGAGCAAGGTCGTCAAAATTGGTTATTGATGTCCTCGTAATTTTCGTATTCGCATGATAACTTTGATCATGATGCTAACTGCTAGAATAAATGGCTAAAATTTCTGCGGTTTTAAAAGCTAACGAACAGTCATACGTTTTCATAATTACGAGCTTATGGACCTGAAGGAATAGAGCTTTTTACTTGCATTGATTTTTGCTGCTTCGCTATCTAAAGGACAAACTTCTCTCGGCGGGGAAGTTGAGCGAAGCGGTCAATGACTTCGGACATGTTGATGCCGACGTCTGTGTGGGTGTATAAAGCACCAGTCTAACCATGCGTTCCACAGACATTGTAGAGCGCAAGTAGTTTTTTAGTAAACTCTTGTAAAAAAATATTCTCTCTGCGCTGGCAGTGGTCACTGGAAGGGTGACTAGAATCTGGAACAGTTTGTACACATTTACATAGAACCTGCAGTCTCAATGAGAGATGGGCGTCTATTCCGGTGCTAAAACCTAAAACACTCCCTCGATGTCGTTGGCATCCTTGTTTAGGTACTTTGCACAAACAGTAGGCTGTTCGATTCCAGCAATATACGTCGTTTCGTCAGGAAGTATGGAGAAGCAGCCTGCTTATGCAACTAGGCTTGCTTTGATAATTTCGCCACAAATTTCTATAATTTGGTTTTGTGCATCTGGGCTTAAATACGAGGCGTTGCTGGGGCAACTTTCCAAATGGTTCTTCAGATATGTATCTCCACAATCAGCTCGCATGCGAAGAAGCGCTCTGAAAATACCTGTATTTTCAGGGGGGCCTATGCTTGAATTCATAGGGCCACTGTCCCTGTGGCCAACGAGAGTCAGACCTTGTAGCCCGCAAAAAGAATTTCCTCAATAATAGGCCATTTCCTTTCTCCTGTTTTCTCAAATTTTACTTTGCCTGCCTAGTCCAGCTGATCGATCACATTGGGCACGCGTCCTGAAAATGTTTGGAGAAAATTATCAGCTGCTAGCTCACAGTCACGGTAATATTTAGTATTTTCGTGTGTGTGGAATATTGCGAGCGCGTGCTTTCATTTATGGAACGGCTAGGACATGAGGGCTCCAGTGCACGCATGTTGGTCCAAGTTTATAACAGCATTAACCCCATAAAGTTCCAGAATTGAAAATCTTTTGAAGCACGCCTTTGGAAATGTCAGTGCACCTTTCGCGTCAAAAGTTTATGAGAACTTTACACCCATAAAATTTCGGAATTGAAATCCATGCACTCCGTAGATTCCGCGGCCGCTGCGAGATGCCGCAACGCGCCCGCTCGCTATCGAAAAGCCCTTGAAAGTTTGTGCTCGGATGGGGCTCCTTGCGTTACGTGACCTCAGGTACCACGAAATCCAGCCCGAGTTCGCAATGTTCGTGCCGAAATGTCTTTCGAGCGTGAAAAAGACATTGTAGACAGAATGCAGAATGATTGAACATAGCTCGCCTACACGAACATGTCGCAGCCTATGAGACTAGGACACCTGAACAATGGAACATTCTGCACTCAAGAACGAATTATGGTCAACAAATGCTTCGACATACACTTCCGACTTTGCTCAATAACCTCGCCTTACGAGAAACAGACCTTCTGTCCTTATGCAGCCTGCACAACTACTTTCAGTCAAACTAATCCTTCTTGTTTAATGAGTTTGTTCATATGCAATACTGTATGACTTTTTCCCCCCTTTATTTGCTTTAGTTTATGCTGCACTGAATATAGTGCTATGTTATGTTTTTTTTCCTATTTTCCTATAATAAGACTTTTTTATGTAATCTATAATGCTCATGTATAAATTCAATATTTCCTTGTTAATGCAGACTACTTGTTTTTCTAATTGTTAAAGTGTATTACTACCTTTCACGTATACACATTTTTTTTTATAATTGACCCCTTCCCATCTGTTTACTCACATGCGGGCGCCCGACGCCCTCTGTTGCCTTTGATGGGTTTTTGGGCTGGTCAAGTTGCCTGCGTGCAACTTTTTATCCAGAACCCCACCATGTCATTCTTTTCATGGGAAGTAAATTATTATTATTATTATTATTATTATTATTATTATTATTATTATTATTATTATTATTATTATTATTATTATTATTATTATTATTATTATTATTATTATTATTATTCCCGGCGTCGGTGGTAGTTTTGGTCGGCGGTGCATGCCGACACGAAAAATTTCGGGGGGGGGGGGGGGGCTGAAGCCCCATCAGCCCCCCCCCCTGGCTACGCGCCTGGTCGTGGTACGGCTTCAGGCGGCTGATGTGAACCGTCTCGCGGCCACGGCGGCGCTTGTCCGAAGATGGTGTCACCGGTTCGACCACGTAGTTGACAGGCGATGTACATTCGACGATCCGGTACGGACCCTGATATGTTGGAGCGAGCTTTGGGTTAAGGCCTGGAGATTGGAATGGCAGCCGAAGCCAGACGTGAGAATCCACGGCGAAGGACTGTGTTGGCTGATCGTGGTCGCGGCGATCTTTTTGGATGCCTTGGGTATCCGACGTGAATGAGCGAGCCAGTTGACGGCACTCTTCAGATGTCGAGCAACTTCAGAAAGCGGGGTGAATTCAGAGGCGTCCGGGTGATACGGAAGTACGGTGTCAAGGGTAGATGATGGTTCACGTCCATAAAGAAGAAAAAATGGTGAGAAGCCTGTGGTAGCCTGAGTGGCGGTATTGTACGCGTAAGTCACAAAAGGGAGGACGTCGTCCCAATTGGAATGATCCGACGCAACGTACATTGTGAGCATGTCACCAAGAGTGCGGTTGAACCGTTCCGTTAGACCGTTAGTCTGTGGGTGATACGCCGTAGTGGTGCGGTGAATAGTGCGGCACGCTGCTAGTAGCTCATTAATAACGTCCGACAAGAAGACGCGGCCTCGGTCGCTGAGCAGCTCTCGCGGTGCGCCGTGCCGTAAGATGAAATGCCGTAAGAGGAACGCTGCGACATCGCGAGCAGCAGCCGAAGCTAGTGCAGCAGTTTCGGCGTATCTTGTTAGATGGTCGACTGCGACAATTATCCAACGATTTCCGTTAGCAGTGCATGGAAGGGGCCCATAAAGTTCGATCCCGACTTGGTCAAAATGACGTGCAGGACACGGTAAAGGTTTCAGTGGGCCTGTCGTATGAGGAGTTGTCTTGCGTCGCCGACAGGCTGCACATGACCGAATGTATTTGCGCACATAAGAATACATGCCTCGCCAGTAGTACCGCTGGCGGAGCCGCTCGTACGTTTTCAGGACGCCAGCATGTGCTTGTTGTGGGTCGGCGTGGAAATACGTGCATATGTCGGAAGGCAAATGGCGAGGGATGACGAGCAGCCATTTGCGACCGTCCGGCTGATAGTTCCGGCGGTACAAGATGGTGTTCCGCAGCACAAAATGGGTGGCTTGGCGACGAAGGGCTCGAGGGCATGTATCCGTTGAAGAAGTAGTTAGAATGTCAATGAGAGACGCAATCCACGGATCCTTTCTCTGTTCAGAAGGCATGTCAGAAACAGTAAGCGCAGCAACCGGGCAGTCCCTGGATGCGGGTGGCGTGTCGTCGGATCGCATGAGTGACCGGGAGAGGGCATTCGCGTCAGAATGTTGACGCCCGGAGTGATAGATGACGCGAATGTCAAATTCCTGGAGTCGAAGAGCCCAACGTCCAAGACGCCCCGACGGGTCTTTCAGTGACGCAAGCCAGCACAGCGCGTGGTGGTCTGTCACAACGTTAAAGGGGTATATATATATATATATATATATATATATATATATATATATGTTTTGTCCATGTTGTAAATAAATATTTTTTACCTAACAGTAATGCGTTACAAGTGAACAGTGTCACAAAATGATCATGCGGGCCGCGAACCTTAGCCCCGATTACTGGCTGCATTTGAGTGCTGCAGAAGTTGAATTGTCTGTTTCCATTTGTCTTGCACATTGAAATGGATGGCACTTTTTCTTTTGGTATCCTTGTCGGAGAAGTGCCTTAGAAAGAAAGTAACAATCTGCGGCGCATAATTAATGGCGAAGCAAGGACCGATTGTATCTGCTAGCTCTTTCCTTTCACGGATATCTGTTCAATTCTTGAATGGTACAAGGAGATATGTACAAAGAAATGAAATATGCCTAAATAAACCTCCAAATTCTAATCTTTACAAAATATGACTCGCTTACTTGTGCTTCCCTCAATGCAGTTTGTTCGGCTTCCCCAGGAATCCCCCCCCCCCCCTTCAATCTCTCTCTCTCGCGAAAATTGAAACTCTTTTTCCACTGAATTTTGTTAGCTGTACATTGCATAATGTTCCTTTTGTACGCTAAATTTCCTGCATTGTGTTTCTTCCAATGTATCGCCCAGTGCTGCCTTAAGTCTGCCTAAAGCTGGGCCTCTGGTTTAATGCGCTGTATAGTATGTACACGGCCTGGATGACGATACGAGCTGCACTGTAATGTTGGCCAAACAGCAGTCCACAATCTTGACTTACGTAGACTTACATAGTCAATGGAATTGATGCTACAACGTGTACAAATTGTGTGTCACAGATGGACATGCGAGTGCTCGGGGAGTAAAAAAAAAAAAAAAAAAAGAGAGAAAAAGCGTATTTTGGGAAGAACTATTTTTTTTCTTTTCTTTTTTTTTGTCGTTTATTCCCACGGTGTAAACAGCGAGTCAATCAAAGCTAGAAACGAGTGGTTCGCTTTAGCCCAATAAAATGAATTGATATAAACCATGCAAAGGTTGCGCGCCGTGTGCTGTGCATGCGAGTGAAAGTGTGTGAGGGTAAGCCGAGTCTAATAATTTGCTATCGCAATCGATTCTTCGCCTTTCGTGCGAAACTTGGACTTTTTTGTTTCCTCTTCTTAATGCTACACGAATTGGCCGATGATTTGAACCGGCACTACTATATGGCTCAATGCACGCGATCAAATTGTACGTCGATGCCAGGAAGTTACCTACAGGCGATTATTTAGTGCGTTAGCATTATTTGGAGACTTCACGAACTTATCTATCAATGCGGCGAATTGGGCCTGTTGGTACATATTTCAAAAAGGCGGCAACGCAAGAAAGACACGGGCGGAGATAAGACGACAAGGACGAGCGCTGACGTCATGCTACTATGCCAGAAATTTCCTTTGTCAAGCCTGGCGTAACGAAAGCGGTGACGTCAAAATCACGGTTGCCCAAATAGGAGCACCCCCATTACATTCTACGGCAGTCGAGCCCGGTAGTATGACGTCATAGATTGTAGTGCACAGGCCTCGTGCTATCTAGGTAGCGTTGCATAAGCAGCCGCCGGAGTATAACGCTTCCCCCCCCCTTCCTCTCCCTCTCCTTCCCCGGGTGCCTCGCGCAGGCTAGATTGAGCCGTCATGGTCGGCTCACCCTTGCGCGCTTTCACTCGCACATACAGCATACGGCGCGCGGCGACGCTATCGCCTTTGGACTTTATACAGAACATCACGGCGACACCGACGGTAGAAATGCACCCAGAATGTCCATCTAATTGCTGTTGTAATAAAATCAGCGCGAGAGTGGAGCCCGGTTGTCGCTGCAGTACAAGTCTCACTCACAACTCGTTTCTAAGTAGGCAATACGTTGTGTCACTATATCATTCAATGCTAACGCATTATACCGCCCACCGTCATCGCGAGACGGGTTCTGCCACAATGTTTTTCAGCTTTTAGAGTAGGTACCCTAGGCTCAAGGCAAGCGCACCTTCCCCATTATTTTTAATTCATTGTGATGACGCAAAAAATATACACCATCCCATCTTTCAGAAATTATTCCGCCATTAGCTTTTCTCAGCAAAGGAACAGCTTGACTCGGATTTCTGTCTCATTCTAACAAGGAAAGCCTCCACAGAAATTTCCTCTTTTTTCTTGACGCTCAGTTTTGATGCAATTCTCTATACTGACATATTCTAAGTGAAATGGTCTGTTTTACTTCACAGCTCGAACTGACACACTTCTACAATTCTTTATTTACAATGCTTTACAATTCTGTATTCGCTTCTCACGCAAACAAATGCAGCCTTGTGTGGGGAACGACGTCCAAAAACATGCATAAGTAGGTTATGTCTTACCAAAAAAAAAAAAAAAAAGCTTTGCGTCGCGTTGCTCAGGCTGCGTATGACACTCAGACGGGAGATTTATTTTCAGCACCTAACGTTCTTTCCTTTTAGCGGATGTATGATTTCAATCTCGCAATAAAATACGTGACTAGCGCAAGATGCAATGATACCAAGTTTGTTAATCTTTGCAAGTTAGAAAACCCGGGTGAAGTTCAGTACGACATTCGAAATCGCGAAATATGGGCGGTTGCTTTTTGATGGACCGAACAAGTGCGTAATAGATCAGAATGCAGAGTACCGATGCTACTGAAAACTTTTTGAATAAAGAATATCGATATAAGCGCAATTACCCGGCAGAAATTAAAAGGGCATTATGCTAACTGTGAATAGACAGGTTCATATACCATAAACTCAAGTTCTCTGTAGAACACTTTGTTTGATTCTCTGCGAAATTACCAAAATAAAACATGCGCGTTGTGTTCAAATTGTGTCGGTGATTCGAATGCATTTGTACTAGTAAATTGTTTCGTATAGCCAAATGTTCATACGCTCCTTGATACGTATTTTTCTCTTTACATCTTCTTTTTCATGAATTATTGTTCGACACATGTCAAAGACGATTATATGTGACTGTCATATGTGTATTGCGTCTGAAGTAATATCGTTGATATCAACGTACTGCACTAGGTAACAATTACTAGTAGATATATTATTTACAATGTAAATACATATTCATATTGTTACGGTAGATTCGGACAGGACCGTGCGCGCAAGAGAAAGACGAAGAAGAAAAGGTAGACTGTCTCTTGGAGCTGTGACCTTTCTACCAGCCTGCGCGAATACCGCCAACTTTTCCCCATGTAAATAGTTGTAAGTATACGTTTTTGCATCCGGCTTCCTCTTCGTCACATTTGGTGGAGGTGCGGGGTAACGACTCATAATGCAGCTTCGCAGTGGCCGCCGCTTCGGTTCTTCAACGATCTCGCGCGAAAGGGTGCCTGGCTTGGCAACGCAATTTCTTTTTATTTTATTTTCTTTAGTTCGGCAATATTATTTTTGTTTTATATTTAGTTTAGTTAGAAGGCTCGGAAAATTTTTGAGGAAGAACAGTTTTACAGCGAAGCTGTTAAGGGCTCACTCTTCGATGGTCCCTTCCGGCAATAGAAAAAAGAACTCTCATTGGCCGTATGCTGTATGTGCGAGTGAAAGCGCGCGAGGGCGAGGGACTCTTAAAAGGCAAAGACATGAGGCCTCCTCAGAGTCGGGAAACCAGATTATGCCGGTGGTGCAAGCCCCTTTCCCAGAGACTTCACTCCAAAAGTCTACTCGACAACGCAGAGCCCCTGTCCGCCTTAATCTGTAGAGGGAAGATAATCATGTGTCTGCGGCTGGCAACCTAGCGGCATCGGCTGACCTTCATCCGGGACTCTAAGCACGTGACGTGTACGTTATCAACCTCCTATATTTACCACCTGAGAGCAAGCAATAAACGTTCCATTTTTCTACATTCACCATGAGCTTATTTTATGTACCAGACGCGACTTAACAAGGTCCCTCTCGCCCGCTCTGCACCGTCGAGCCGCGCTCGTGACGTGGTATCGCAGCCAATGGGAATTTAGGTGATGTTTTGCTGTTCCTGACGGCAGACGCCGTTTTACAGCGAAGCTGTTAGAACCTCGCTATAAAGATCATTCAGTCATCCGCAGCTTCGCCGAGGTGGAGGAGACAGAGCTGAGAGAGAGTGAAAGCAGAGTATAAAAAGTTGTCGCAGTTTCACCTGAAAGGCGAAGCATCAATTGCGATAGCAAACTTGTAGAGAGCTATACGGAGTAATGATATTAGCTTTATCAGCTGTATAAACTTGGACATGCAGCAGCATCGGCAACACGCAGAACTGTTGTCGACGCCAACGGCGTTTTGCCCGCGTTCGCTCAAAATGCGTGCGGCGTAGGTGACTGTTGCCGGAGCCTCTGATATAAATAGGCACTGCGTTCCGCAGCTAAACGTCGCCTCCCTTAATAGCATCGCGCAGCATAGCTACAGTGGCTAGAATGGCCACTGTAGCATAGCATTTTAGCCACTGTAGCATAGCGGATGCGAGGTGGAGAGGAGGAATGAGGCCGGTGGTAGTGGGACGCGTAGAGTTGCTGTCGACGCCGACCGCGTTTCCCCGCGTTCGCGCCGAAGGCTCCCGGTGTCCGTGACTGCAGCCGATGCCTTTGGCGGTGGCTCGGCAGGTTTAGACAGTTAAGACCAAAGAACTGGACACTCGTCGCTTCCGAGACTGAAGCGAGAGCTAGGGAAGCTGAAACCAAGCGTCGCAAAAGAGAACATCCCGAGTTTAGTTTAATGATGCCGACAGTTTGCGTATGCGAAGAAATGATGATACGGAGGTTCAGGAACTTGGCCGGTTGAATTCACAGCGGTACTATAGTATACGCAGAACATCGCGAAGAACTCTTGAGCGCCAGCAAACTAAGTGTGTGGTTTACCACTACTTTGCTAGGCTTTCCCCAGCTCCGCTGGTCTCTGGTGTTTGTGATAGCATAGCCACACATAATTTTTATTCGCGGAGCTGTTTGAGCTCTTGGTTGCGCCGCGTAGTACGAACAAAAACTGCTCCTGGCGATGACGTCACCGCGCGTTGCCTAGCAACCATCTCGCAGAGCGGCGTGTGCTTCGCCTCCTCTCCGTGCCGTGCACATGTTGCCTTGACAAGGGACGTTAAGGAGAAGGAAGGAGAGCATGCGTGCGGCATGCGCTATGCTCGAGAGAGAGAAATATAAGATGAGGGCGAGAGAGAGAGAAGGAAAGAAATTGTAGCAGCACCAACGAGGCTACGCGCGGAGCTGCTCTGGCGCTGAGCCGTGCTCCCTCAAGGGCTGCAGAAGATAGCGCCAACCTTTCCTTTTCCAAACGAACCACTTAGCTGTTGCCGACGGCATCCGCGTTTCCCGATTCCCCGCGTTCGCGCCGAACGCGCGCAGTGTCCGTGATTGCAGCAGGCGCCTCTGGCGGTGGCTCAAAGGGGGCAGCACCGGTCACGGACGGCGACTCCTCGGCGAGTTGATTGGATTTTGCGTCGACTGGCTCCAGGGCCCGCACACTCTCGAGTTCACCAAATGGCCAGAGAGTAGAGCACTGCACGGGCCTATTTTTGCGGCCCGGGCCCGACCCGGGCCCGTTTTAGGGGCGAAGCTCCTTATAGCGGCACCCGTTCGTCCCCGTCGTCGTAGTAGTAGTGTGTAACCAGTCTGAGAAAAATGAGAAAAAACGTTCCGAAGTTGTGTCCGTAGCGCGGAATCGAACCAGGGACCCCTCGCTTCCGAGCGCGCGGCGTTAGCCCACTACGCCACGAAGCGGACATGGACACACGCACCACGATGGCAATAAATACCCAACATTAACGAAAGGCCGCGTTTCTAGCGCGTTTCTAACGCGTTTGTGCTAGCGCGTTACGGCCCGTGTAAGAAGCTGGTGTAAGACGCTGTGGCCTCTCCGCCTTACCTTCAACGCGTTTCGAACGCGCTGCCCAAAGCGGTGGCAAGTCAAGTTCAAGTCGAGGAGCGTTTATGAATACGGGGGGTATACTCTCTCAGCAGTCATGTGATGGCGTCGGCAAACGCGGTGCACGTTCCGGCATGTGTAAATGGCTGCGTAAGACGCTGTGGCCGCTCCCCCTTACTAGAGAGTACTGCACGTTTCTAACGCGTTTGTGCTAGCATCCCCTTAAGCGGGAGATCCGATGATTCCCTCCGGAGCTTCGCCCACTCATCATCATTCACCCCGTGGATATGCTGTGATTTTTTTTACATTGGGCGGCCCGCCCGAGCCCGATCAAAACTTTTATGGCGAGACCCGGGCACGGCCCGGGCCCGGAAATAATCTACGTTACCCGCCCGGCCCGGCCCGCCACCCCTTTACCTTAAGCCCGAGCCCGGCCCGAGCCCGACTCGAAACCGGCCCGAACCCGGCCCGAGACCGAAAAAGACATGTTTTTCAGAGTTGAGAAGCCCGAGAATAACTCGCAGAAAGCCCGAGCCCGGCCCGGGCCCGCGTCAAAAAACCCGAGCCCGGCCCGGGCCCGGGTCAAAAAGCACACGCCGTGCCCGAGCGCGGCCCGAGCCCGTGAAAAAACTCCTCTACCCGGCCCGGCCCGGCCGGGCCCGCGCTTTCGGGTAAGCCCGAGCCCGTGCAGTGCTCTACCACAGAGGGCAAAAAATCAACTGCGGCGCGTTCCAGCACGAAGCGCGCAAGTGGAGCTACTGTAATTTGGTCGCATACTTTAGTTTCGACCAGCCACGCCCCGGCAAGTGTGGAGGCGCAGCCTGGCCGTGACGTCACCGAGGAGATAAAGCTCGGAGCCGCCGCGATGGCGGCACAACTCTCGTTGTGCTCTTTCCTTCGAAAAGGCACTCACCTTTACAGACTCTGTGGCATGTAGCCTTGACATGTGACGACAAAAGAAGATCCGGACACTCGAAGAAGAAGCCGCTCATATTGGAGCGCGTCGCATGGCCAATCGAGAATCTGCGCGTCGGCGGCGAGCCGATTCGGAATACCGTGCCTAAAAGCACTAAGTATTTCCTAGCAAATCTTAGCCAAGCCTAGTAAAACCTGGACGAAGCTAGGTTGATCACCAGCCCCACTGTTTACTCCAGCCTTGCACCACTAGTGCAAGCTGCCCACATTTTTTAGATGCAAAGCAGCTTATGGCGGGGGCTTTGTCCATCCCTCCCGCGGCGTCCCACACCCCCACAGCGCATGGCGTACCCTCCCCCTCTCTCTCCTCTCCTACGCTCCCCCCCTTTCTCTCCTCTAGGAATCCGGAGCGGCGCGCACGACAGGTGGTGCGACAGCTGCATACTCCGCTGGGGGCGCCACAGTAGTTCCGCGGTATGAAAATGACGGAGCGCGCGCGCCTCATTCTCTCTCCTGTGCAGCACCGCGATGAGCGCTCGGGCCGCTGCCGCGAAACCATCTCTCGCTCAAGCTAACCATCTCCCCGTGGCTTCGCATCCACACATGGTTCCCTTTACCGGGAGATGGAGTAATTTTTTTTTTACTCGAAGGGTCATTTGACGCTTTCGCATCAATAATGCGTAATCGGCAGCAAGGACTCTTTCGACTTCACTATACTCGCGGACAACTTTCTGTGGCAATGAAGGGAAAGCTACATAGGCAAAGCGCGCACAAGCGAGAGCGCTTCTGAAAAGAGTCCCGCGTTTTAATCCACGTTGGTTTAGGCTGGGCAAGAGAAAACATAAACACCTTATTAGCAACAGTTAAATAAGACAGAATACACCACTGAGCGTAAAAGTTTACTTTTTTTTGCAGCTTTTCCCTTCCGCGTCTGGGCAAACGCGAAACAGTCGCACGTGAAAGCTGCGTCGATTCAGCGTCCGTTCCGAGCAACCAAAAGCACTGTCAAACGATGCCGGACTACTCGGCGCGGTAACACATGTGCAGCATCCACGCGACCGTAGCTTTCCTTCATTGCCACAGAAAGTTGTCCGCGAGTATAAACACCTCGATTCTATGCCACAAACGAGAAACAAAAGCCGCAGTGAACCTGGATGTCGTAGCCATCTTGGTTTATTTGGAGAGTGTTGCCAGCGCAAGTAACCGATTCTGGAGTTAGCAAAAGTCCAGTTTCTCGTCTGCTTTTGTGGCGTGTTGTTGCCAACTAACCCACAATGTGTTCCGATCACGGAGCATGAAACCTTTAGAGTGGAAACTCCGCCTGTTGCGGCGACCAGAAAATGTCACAAGCCTGCGAAGCCACTATCATGCTTGCGGCACCTGCGGCCGAGAAATAAATTATCGCCGTCTTGGTTGCCAAGACAACCGGTCCCGTGTGTTGCTCCCGTTCGGCCGCGCGCCTCACAAGTTCTACTGAGGGCACTCGCGCGTCCCACCTGCGTCCCATCTTAGGCTAGCAAATTCCGAACAAGGGTACACTGCACGTAGCAGTGCTGTTAGTATTACGACCCTCGAACAGACACCGACAAGAACAGTTGCTGTTTCACTTCATCATCATCATCAGCCTATATTTTATGTCCACTGCAGGGCGAAGGCCTCTCCCTGCGATCTCCAATTACCCCTGTCTTGCGCTAGCGTTTTCCAACTTGCGCCTGCAAATTTCCTAACTTCATCATCCCATCTGGTTTTCTGCCGACCTCGACTGCGCTTCCCTTCTCTTGGTATCCATTCTGTAACCCTAATGGTGCACCTGTTATCCATCCTGCGCATTATATGACCTGCCCAGCTCCATTTCTTGCGCTTAATGTCAACTAGAATATCGGCTATCCGCGTTTGTTCTCTGATCCACACCGCTCTCTTCCTGTCTTTTAACGTTAGTCCTAAGATTTTTCGTTCCATCGCTCTTTGTGCGGTCCTTAACTTGTTCTCAAGCTTCTTTGTTAACGTCCAAGTTTCTGCCCCATATGTTAGCACTGGTAGAATGCAATGATTGTACACTTTTCTCTTCAACGACAGTGGTAAGCTCCCAGTCAGGATTTGGCAATGCCTGCCGTATGCACTCCAACCCAACTTTATTCTTCTGTAAATTTCTTTCTCGTGATCAGGGTCTGCTGTTTCACTTAAAGGCCCACAAAAACAACGTTACGGCGTGCACGCTGAAGCGAACGCCGAACGCCCGTGTCGTCTGCTTGGCGTCTGCTTTGAGCGAGAGACACGGGCGCCGCCGAAGTATATTCTAGGCACTGTAGCCGAAGAGAACGCGCCCGAGAAGCCCGCCGGGCTTCTGCTTTTATTGCGATAGCAATTATATGGACACTCCAAAGCAGATTTCTGCCGTCGTCGTCGCCGTCGCCGTGAGGTTCCGTATGACGTCAATGGAGATGAAATCGTCGCTGCGCGCCGAACGCTGTATGTGCGAGTGAAAGGGCGCTAGGGACGCGCGCTTTCACGGGGAGTGAACCCATGGTGGAGAACAAACGCGCGTTCTTCGCCGGGGAGTGAACCCATGGTGGAGAACAAACGCGCGTTCTTCGCCGTGCTCCCTTAAGGGCTGCAGAAGTAGGCGTCTCTTTCCTCCTTTACAAACACCATATATGTAGAGCAAACGCGCCTTCTTCCGACACGCGAAAGGCCGTGAGGGGGGGGGGGAGGGAGGCGACGTTTAGCTGCGGCACCAAGTGTCTATTTATATAAAAAGTTGTCGCAGTTTCACCCGAAAGGCGAAGCATCAATTGCGATACCAAATTTGTAGCGAGCTATACGGAGTAAGGATAGTAGTTTTATCAGCTGTACAAACTTGGACATGCAGAAGCACCGGAAACACGCAGAACTGTTGTCGACGCCGTGGGCGTTTTGCCCGCGTTCGCACAAAACGCGTGCGGCGTTGGTGACTGTTGCCGGAGCCTCTGGGGGCGGCTCGGAGGTTTTCGACGAGATCAGAACGGGACACTCGTCGAGCAGCGTCGGAAGTCTTTACCACCTTCTCGCCTCACAACGTTTTTATATAAATAGGCATTTTGTGCCGCAGCTAAACGTCGCCTCCCTCCCCCCCCCCCCCCCCCCGGCCTTTCGCGTGTCTGAAGAAGTCGCGTTTTCTCTACATATATGGTGATTGTAAAGGAGGAAAGAGACGCTTAATTCTGCAGCCCTTAAGGAAGCACGGCGCAGAACGCGAGTTTGTTCTCCGCCGTGCGTTCACTTCCCGTGAAAGCGCGCGTCCCTCGCGCCCTTTCACTCGCACATACAGCGTTCGGCGCGCGGCGACGCTGGCGCTGAGCCGTGCTCCCTCAAGGGCTGCAGAAGATAGCGTCAACCTTTCCCTTTCCCTCAAGAACCACTTATCATCATATATCGGCGACGATTTCATCGCCTTTGACGTCATACGGAACCTCACGACGACGGCAACGGCGACGGCGACGCCGACGCCGACGGCAGAAATCTGCTTTGGAGTGTCCATATAATTGCTATCGCAATAAAACGTTGTGAGGCGAGAAGATGGTAAAGACTTCCGACGCTGGTCGACGAGTGTCCCGTTCTGATGTCGTCGAAAACCTCCGAGCCGCCCCCAGAGACTCCGGCAACAGTCACCAACGCCGCACGCGTTTTGTGCGAACGCGGGCAAAACGCCGACGGCGTCGACAACAGTTTTGCGTGTTGCCGGTGCTACGGCATGTCCAAGTTTATACAGCTGATAAAGCTACTATCATTACTCCGTATAGCTCACTACAAATTTGCTATCGCAATTGATGCTTCGCCTTTCGGGTGAAACTGCGACAACTTTTTTAGATGCGATGCATCTTATGCTCGGGACTAAGTCACTCCCTCCCTCCTTCCGCCGTGCGGTGTCCACACCCCTACTGCGCATGCGCATCCTCCTCCCCTCCCCTCCTCTCCTTGTCTCATCTCCTCTCCTCCCCCTCCTCTCCTCGTCTCATCTCCTCTCCTCTCGGCATTCCTCCTCTCCGACGCTCCTCTCCTCTCCGGATTGCGCAACGAATGGCAACACCTGCAGCTCCGTGCGCGATAATGCGAAGCAGCTTAGGTTAGAGACGCGACGGTAGGCGCCCCAGAGGCTCCGGCAACAGTCATCAACGCCGCGCGCATTCGGTGCGAACGCGGGGAAAACGCCGACGGCGTCGACAACAGTTCTGCGCGTTGCTGGTGCTGCTGCATGTCCAAGTTTATACAGCTGATAAAGCTACCTTGAGTCGACCCCATGGCTGCTTCGCATACTACTCAGGGTTCCCCTACAGGAAGATGGTGCATGACGCGCCGCCAGGCGCCGCCACTGCATGCGCCCCCGTCGGCGCATACTAATGTGACGTTATCTGGTCGCACGCGCACGCCCGCGCTGACGAGAGTTTCTACTCCTAAATAATCTTCCTCCGTGGTTCCAATGCAATGTGTCACGTGACCGTCTCTTCCACGGGCCCTTGCACAGTACGAGTCTAACTTTAGGAGCCATTATTTCGAGCCCAAACGTTGACATATAATATTTCCTACTACATTTGGCAAAATTTAATTAAAAGCTATAAAGCGAGGAAAAACGTATTTACCATTAGTTTAAAGTGTTGTCGGCACAGATAATGCTGCCTGAGATATTCAGACAAAAACCCGCATCAATCCAGAGCAACCAAGAAAGTTTTCCGAGACTGAGACCGGACTGAGCTGCGCTCCCCAGAAATCGGAGCTGCTCATGATCCAGCCGGGAAAACCAAAGAAGGAGCTGCCGCCGAACGTGATCATCACCATCGACGGAATGGCCATCAAGCCAACACAGCAGATTAGGATTCTCGGCCTATTGCTTCAAAGCGACGGGAAGGCACACGCCGCCGTCACAAAGATCAAAACTGCAACCGAACAAGTACTCAGTATGCTTCGGAGGGTGTCTAACAGAAACCGAGGCCTTAAAGAGGACGATGCCATGCGCTTGGTACGCGCGTTCGTCGTGTCGCGGGTTACCTACTCCGCCCCGTATCTCCAGCTGACGAAGGCGAATAGGGACACTCTAAACACGATGCTTCGTAAGGCAACGAAGCAAGCACTGGGCATGCCCTTATACTCGTCCACGCAAAGACTGCTAGACATGGGCGCCCACAACACGGTGGAGGAGCTCATCGAAGCCCAACTCTCTAATCAGAGAATCCGGCTCAGTCACACGGAACACGGACGAGCCGTCCTACGCAAGATAGGATGGCAGATCGAGCCAGTACCCCTCAAGGCGGCGCTTCCGGAAGACTGGAAGACGACCATTCACACCAAACCTCTTCCTCGGAACATGACGCCAGGCAAGGACGACGAGAGGCGCACCGCGCGGGCTAAAGCCATGGCCCAGAAGCTGGAAGAGAACCCCAGGGTCCTCTACGCGGACGCCTCGCTCCGAAAACACAGTGACCGAGCAGCGGTGGTGGTTACCTCAAAAGACAGGCTGATCGTCAGCGCGTCCCTGAAGACAACGGACCCCGCAGTTGCCGAAGAAGCTGCCGTGGCCCTCGCACTCACACAGCCGAGCGTGGACACCGTGGTCACCGACTCAAAGACAGCCTACGGAAGCTTCCGCAGGGGGGTAATCTCCTCCGCGGCCCGAGCCATTCTATCCAAGTGCAAGCCTCCGGGAAGAGCCATAGAGCTCGTGTGGGTCCCGGCTCACTCGCAGGTAGCAGGCAACACCATCGCTGACTACCATGCCCGAGAAATGTCAATCCGGGCAGAGCACGAGCCGGAAGAGCTACCGCACCCGGTTACCAGCTTTCGGGACATTACCCGGATGTACCGAGAGGAAAGGTGCAAACTGCCAGAACCGCACCCCAAACTCACCAGGCAACAACAGACCATCCTGCGTCGAGCGCAGGCGGGATCGCTTGCGCATCCCGTGCTGATGAACCGCATGTACCCCGCGGAACATGATACGCTCTGTCCTTTTTGCAAAAGGGAAAAGGGCACCCTGCCGCATATCTTGGCCGAGTGCACAGAACTCAAGACCCCCCCTCCTACCCTTCCCGCCAACACCCCCAATCCCCAACCCCTTGAGCGATGGGAGACCTTGTTATCCAGCCCCGCCCTACCGATTCAGCTCGCACTGACGGACAGGGGCCAGGAGCTGCTGGGAACATATGGGTCCCGTAACTAGGGAACCACCCCGTCTGGTACCTGTGGGCACCACCAATATATTTTGGGCCTAATAAATGTTTATTCATCATCATCCGAGATGGAGAGAAGAAGCAAGTATCAGAACATTTGGCTCCATCGACATACACTATACGGCCACGAGTTACGGTGAAAATCGCTAAACGCTCACACGAACACGAATAAAGAACAGGGATTTCTGAGGAAGTGGCACACCCGCTTCGTTTTCGAAATAAAAGGCAAACTAGAAATGAACATTTTCCCATTCTAAAAAACAAACAAACAAGAAATCAGGTTGTATGAAAAATTCTATGGAAAAATTTGTATCTTACGTGACTAAACAATATATGACGAGCCCATACTATGTGATGCTGTAAACGTGGTACATCAGTGTTTTGTTCCTACATGTGCTTTTTTGTCCAATAAAATTTCCCTTTGTGTAGTGTCTTATGCTGAAAATTAAATTTTTTTCTAAACACGTTTGGTGGTGCTACCGCAACATTTCAGAACCATCGCGGCAATCAAAGCTATGAACGATGGCTTGGGTTTTGATAAATTGGAACCATCGAATTTCGTAGTTGGTTTGTTCGCCAATAAGGTTTGCACATTAAATCTACAGTATGTGTTCCAACAGGTTACACATATTATTTGGGTGCCAAATCATGTACACGTTTTCATCTTCCATATACATATTAGTTTTGCCCCATGTTGTAAATAAATATTTCTTCCTAACAGTAATGCGTTACAAGTGAACAGTGTCACAAAATGATCATGCGGGCCGCGAACCTTAGCCCCGATTACTGGCTGCATTTCAGTGCTGCAAAAGTTGAATTGTCTATTGGTATCTGTCTGGAACGTTGAAATGGATCGCACTTTTTCTTTTGGCCTTCTTGTCAGAGAAGGGCTCTAGAAAGTAAGTAACATGCAAATGGCGC
The DNA here is from genome assembly GCF_013339745.2 of Dermacentor silvarum. Lineage (NCBI taxonomy): Eukaryota > Metazoa > Arthropoda > Arachnida > Ixodida > Ixodidae > Dermacentor > Dermacentor silvarum. The sequence continues at coordinate 187,265,589 of NC_051156.1, forward strand.
ATAATTAAGGGCGAATCAAGGACGGAATGTACCTGCTAGCTCTTTTCTTTCACGGGTATGTGTTGTTATTGAAAGTTACAAGGAGATTTGTAGCAAGAAATTAACCATGCGTAAGTAAACCTCCAAATTCTGATCTTTACAAAATATGAATGACTTACTTTGTGCGCCTCCCTCAATGCTGTTTGTTCGGCTTCCACACGAAGCCCCCCTCCTTCTCTCGCTCTCTCATGCGAAAATTTGAACGCTAGGCCTCTGGTTTAATTCACTGTACATTGTTGATACGGCCTGGAAGAAGATACGAGTTGCACTGTATTTTTATCCAAACAGCAGTCGACAATCTTGACTCACGTAGACCAAGGACGTAGACTTACATAGTCAATGGAATTGATGCTACAGCGTGTACGAATTGTGTGCCACAGATAGAGATGTAAGGGCTCGGAAAAATTTTGAGGAAAAACAGTCTTACAGCGAAGCTGTTAAGGGCTCACTCTGCGATGGTCCCGTCCGGCAATAGAAAAAAAAACTCTCATTGGCCGTATGCTGTATGTGCGAGTGAAAGCGCACGAGGGCGAGGGACGCGTGCTTTCACGGCGAGCAAACGCACGGCGGAGAGCAAACGCGACTTCCCAGTGGAAGGGGAGCGGTAGGCGAGGAGGGAATCGAGGCACCCTAGACTGGGCGTGTGCGAGCCCGCTCTCCCACTGCGGCGCATGCGCGCAGCCCTGTCGGCCTCTGCCGCCGGCGCCGCAGACCCGCTCTGGGCTCTCGCGCGCCTCTCCCCTAACAGTGTCGACAACGGTGTTGCGCCGTTCCGTCACGTAGATATCGCGCTAGCGCTCTTATCAGTTGCCCTTACGACTCGCCATGGCCCGGCCGTGTGCCGTTCATTCGGAGGAACAACGCAACGAGCAACGTGTAACTGGCGACTGAATCTCCCTCGCGAATAGAGGACAGCGGGAAGGCAGCGCGGGAGGGAGGGGTTGCGGCTTCTGCTCTGCGAGCAACTTGTACTTTGCGCGGCGCCAGGCGGTCGCGCGCACTGTATTTTGAAAGCGATCTGCAACACGGCTCCTACCTTTGTATGCGCTGTGCTTTCGCCGCTCAGTTTCCGTTGAAGCGATATACCGCATGAACTTTCACCCGCTGCTGCTGGCACGCTTGCTCACGCCAGCGTTTTTACATCGGTTGTGGGCGGTCACAAAAAACAACGCGCAGAGCTGTTGTCGACGGCGGCGGCGTTTTGCCCGCGTTCGCACCGAACGCGCGCGGCGTTGGTGACGTGTTCGTGAAGAACGTGCCAACCTTAGCCGTACACCCTATATCGGTGTACCGTAGCGACCATAAGGCCATGGTCCCTGTGGTCACTAAATAAATGAAAACCACCGGATAATATATATTTCTCAATCTTTAATAGTTCAAATAACCAATTACACCGTCACATCTTAATAGTCATAATTGGAAATACATAATTCCCACCATAGTACAGCTTCGCCGGTCTTCCGTCTCCACCCCAGTGGAAGGGCTGACAGTTTTTTTGTTTTGTTGTTTATTCCCCCGGGGTAAAAAAAAGATAGCGTAACTTGCACTGCAGGCGCAATGCTAAAGAGACAACGGAGCGTATGGGCACCTGGCTAGTCCTGGCTTTTGGGCTAGGCTAAGCCCTACAATATCATCCTCAGCATTTTCTGGAATTGAGTAATAATCCATTATCGATTAGCTACTGATTGGCTATCGATCGTCTATTGCAAGGTATTAGCCACGTATTTGGGCTAGGCTAAGCACAACCAAGTCATATCCAGCATTTTCCGGAATTTATTAATTATTGATCGATTATCGATTAGCTATTGATTGGCTATCGATGACTGACTAAGCTTAAGTAGTCCCAAACATGCTTATCTAGGCTTAGCCACGCTCAGCTTCGCTAGTTCACAGGAGTATGTGCCATTGCGCTTGGACACTTTCTGCACACCGCCGGGATCGGCCCACATTTTCTGTTAACGCGTCACGGACTTACGGCCGGCTTAAACAGCTCCGCTGTTAAAAGCGAGAAAAATAAACCAAGGAACGAGTGGTTCACTTTTACCCAAATAAATACAGTCAATTGACAACAAAGGTATGGTCGCGGTGCCACTCAGTGAAAGAAAAAAAATACATTCAGGTTACATTTTGTTTCATCGAGTTTGTGTAACATTTTTGATGACGATAGTGGTGTGTTGCATCAACATCGTTTGTTGCCCCTAAATTCATCTTTGACATGCGTCACTTATCGCAGGACGCAGGAACCGATTTTTTATGTATTTGTTCTGAACGACTGATTGGTTTTCCACTGAATTTTGTTAGCTGTACAACGCATAATGTTCCTTTTGTACACTAAATTTCCTGCATTGTGTTTCTTCCAATGTATCGCCCAGCGCTGCCTAAAGTCCGCCATTTAGACTGGCCAGATTTTCTTAAATAAATAAATAAATAAGTAAATAAATAAATAAATAAATAAATAAATAAATAAATAAATAAATAGACAAGTAAATAAATAAACAAACGAGAAGAAGGGAGGTCCTGGCAACGCTCTCAGTCGTAATGACCAAGAAAAATCGTTTTTAAAGGTCACGTCGGATGGCTATAGCCTACTCTGTCAATGGACGCCTCAGTCGGTAAGTACAGAAGTCGTCGTTATCATAACCGTTGCTGGCGTGCAGGTCAGCCAAGAACTTTGTAATTCAGTGCAGCATTTTGATGCAATTCTCATTATTAGCATATATACTTAGACACTTTGAGTCTATCTATCTGGCCTCTTACGCCGACCCATTTATCCAAGTTGTCTGCTAGCTTTGGCCATCATGGTCGGGATGCTGTCCTGGTCGTTTCATCGTCATCATTACTCATTCGTCGTGTCATCGACGCCAACATTCATTCCCAACATTCTATCATCGATACTGCATCGTCATCATGCCGTCATGGTCACGGCCGACCCCGGTGAGCGACTGCATGCGACATATGTCGAATACCGTCACATGATTCAGAATGTCAGAATGATCTATACATGATTGTAAATAGAGGAGTCTTCAGCAATATGGTGTGTTGATACACTGTTTGAATTGTAATCGCATTAATGTTGACAATCGTCGTGAGGTTGGTTCAGCCGGAATTTTATTGGAATATCAATTATATGACACCCCTGGCGAATTTCCCCCGTGGTCGTTGGCGTCGCCGTGATGTTCCATATAAAGTACAATTGCGATAACATCGTGGCCGCGTGCCGTATGCTGTGTATGCGAGTAAAATCGTGCGTGGTTGAGCCGAAAATGGTGGCTCGATTTCGCGCGCACAAGGGAGGAAGGCGGGAAGCAAACGTGCCGCCTTCCATGGCGCGCAAGGCACCGGACCCTATCTTTAAAGCGATCTGCGATTGGGACAGGGTCTAAGTGTCCAGGTGCGCCGAGAGCTGATAGCTTCATGTGCGCTGTGATCTGGCTGCTTAGTCCGCGCTGGAGCGAGAGGCAGCACGAAGGTCAATTCACTCGCGGCTTCCTCACGCCAGCATTTTGACAGCGAGTGTACGCGGTCAGCGAGTGAGATGTGTTCATGTTTGCCTTTCCGCACGTGACACCATGCTAGTTAATTTAGTTAGTAAGCAAATGCTTATACGTTTATACGGCCGATAAAACTATCATCCTTACTGCGCATTACTGTCTAATAATTTGTTGTCGCAATCGATGCTTCGCCTTTCGTGCGAAACTTCGACTTTTTCGTTTCCTCTTCTTAATGCTCCACACATCTGCCGATGATTTGAACCGGCACTGTTATCTGGCTCGATGGACGCGACCAAATCGAACATCGATGACAGGAAGTTTGCTACGGGCGATTATTTAAAGTGTTAGCCTTCCTGGGACACTTCATAAACTTTTCGGGCGTTATCTGTCTATGCGGCGAGTGGGGCGTTTTGGTACATATTTGAAAAAAAAAATGACAGTCACTTTAGCATACGCCAAAGAGGGTGAAGGTGAAAGCCTGCGCACTCATGAAACATTCATTAAATTGACATTTTCATTCGAATGAGTTGTTACTTCTTCTATACTTGTTTTGCCGGCCAGAGGTCGCGGGTTCGAGATTCCTAATTGACACTACCCTAATTAACTGTGCCTTAATTAACCTCGCCCTAATTAACACCAAAAGTCGGGGCTGCGACTCCCACCAAAGGTCGTGGGTTCGAGTGTCTGAATTAACTCTATCTTAATTAACACGATGACGGCGGTGACCCGCGCACCATCAAAATTGTTGCGTGAGCGTTTGCATATAGGTAAGACACGATGCCGGGCCGGTGTAGTAAGTAAATTATTAATAAACCGAGTCGGCAAAGGGTACGATTTCGCGTCGACGACACGGTTTTCGCTCGATGACGTTGAAGGTCGTCTGAACGATGAGACATGCAAGGCTTTCGCCTTAAAAGGCGGCATCGCAAAATCACCGCCCGATCGCTCCGTACAGATGGTTAACCAGCGAAGCTGAAGCGTGCGGCTCCGGCCTTTATCACTCGGTTAATCCCGACGGTTTCATTAAAGGATTTCTCAATTATAAAGGCGAAAGCCTTATATGTCTCATCGTTAAGTCGACCTTCAACGTCCTTGATGGAAAACTGTGTCGTCGAAGTGAAGTCATACACGATGACGACTCGGTGTAGTAATTCACTAACCGCACCGACCCGGCATCGCGTCTCACCTATATGCATGCACACGCCACACGCAGTAATTTTGATGGTGCGTGGGTCACCATCGTCACCGTGTTAATTAAGACGACTTAGTTCAGGCACTCGAAGCCACGACCTTCGGTAGTAGTCGTACCCTCGAGCTTATGTGGGAGACGAACCCACCACCGTTGGCGTTAAGGCGAAAATAATTAAGGCACAGGTAATTATTATAGAGTTATTTAAGGCACTCGAACCCGCAACCTTTGGTAGGAAAAAAGAAGTAATATGAAGTAACAACGCATTTGAACGAGAATGTCAAGTAATTTAAATACGCCTTCACCATATTTGGCGCATGCTAAAATGGCTGTCAATTTTTGGTTACGTCTTTGTGTTTCTTAATGAGCGTTACGCACACGTTCGGCTGCGACGGAGGAACCACGTCACTGACTGTATGCCTGCAGTCCGCCATTGTCGCTTGTGTCCGATGTCTTTAGTTTGCTCTGTGGCGTGGTTATTGCAGCATTCGCCCGCTCATTGCCGCTTGCCGATTCTTCGAAATCAAATTGCTTCAAAATTAAATCTGTCCGTCACGTAAGACAACGAATGGCTCATGCCCCCTTAAGCAATGGACCATTCCCGCGAAAACGCGGCCTCCCCGTAGCGACGACAGAAGAGAAGGGAAATTCTGCGCTGGAATGATGAGCGGCAACGGAGCCAGCTGTGGAAGACGACGACGACGACGAACGCGGGAGCAGTGGCACGAGCGCTGGCCGAGCACGAGCACAACCCGAGGGGCGCCAACGAGCCAGCTGCGGAAGAAAAGGACGACGCTCTAGCTCCCAATGCTGATGATGATAGTTTTCTGTACACAGCCGATTTCGGCTAACCATATACGATTTCGCCTAGCCATACAAAGCTTCGCTTCAAAAAGACCAATGCTATACACGTAACGTGCTATATAGCACTCAAAGATTGTTGACCATACTGAGTGAAGATGATCATGTGATGTGTTGGGTTGTGTAACACGTACATATCCGTCTTGTGTTTCGTGCTGCCTTTACTGGCCTTAGCAAACCTTTTTCGTGGTCTAGTGTGTAAGACTTAATCATAAGGCACAAACATAGAAACGATCAGATGGGAGCTAGCTCGGGTACGAAGTATACAAATGCTTGTTCTCCGTACCTTTCAATCATGTGATGTTGGTGTACAGAGCGACACCATGGTAGCAGTTACCAGGAAAATGCGCTTTCAAGTGAATAAACGGGATTACGTCTCAGTTCAAGTACAAGGAAGAAATAGCGTCATGAATCAAATGAGAAGTTGGACAATGAATCCGCTTTCGCATTTTTCTTGTAACGACATAGTGCAAAAAAAAAAAGCAAAATGGCAGCGTATCTACCCCAACACCGTCTCCTTGACCTTTCGTTCGCATATCTTGTCTACGTGTTGTGTGGCCAAAAAAAAGAAAAAAAAAAGGAAGGCAAAAAAAAAAAAAAGAATCGAAATAAAACGCACATGGCAGAAAAAAAAAAGTACTTCCGACACCGGGAATCGAACCCGGGCCTCCTGGGTGAGAGCCAGGTATCCTAACCACTAGACCATGCCGGAGACAGTCCACACAGTGCTTTATATGATTTCAGGTCGCTTCTAGAGAGAGTATCCTGGTTAATTTCATTATGCTCCTTTATGTCCTTTCCATCAGTTCAGTAGTTTTCTACAGAAAGTATACAGGCTCATTTTATTATTTCGAAAAAGCGCAATACAAAATACAAGGATGTCCCTGCCAGCGCTGACGTTCGTGATCACTTGAAGAAAAGAGTTACGCGGTTACTTGGATACGCAACCGTATTTGCAGTGCTAAGCAGTTGCCTTTATGAGCTCTCTTTCGATTCGTGGAGATATAGCTGTCTTATCATATTCAAATACATTGCAATAAATTTTTTGTTTAGTGTAATAACATTGATGACATGGACAACGCTTGAACATTCCTATCACGTATTGTATCGTTCGTGCCTTTGTCTCAGAGAAAGTCTTTATTGAGCTACGCTGACGGAAAATTTTGCTGTAAAGTTTCGGATCCGCCTTTCACTATTTGCTTTTTAAGCAAGAAATTTATTTAAACAATGGGACTGGACGTTTCGTTGCCACACAAATAGTTATACGGGACGCCGTAGCGGACAGTTCCGGATTTATTTTGAACACTTGGATTGCATTAAACGTGCACCAAAAAGCACGTTACTCGAGTTTCTTCGCATTCCGTCCCATTAACTAGGGTGCCTCGATGCCAAACAGTTTGCCGTCGAGGCACCCTGGTCCGGCCGAGAAAGAAACCTGTGAGCTCGTGCCAGGGTCGAGCTAGAGCTAGGAGCACCGCGCGCGTCTTCCCTCTAGCCCGGCTGTGCTCGTGTAAAACAAGAGTCGTGTTCGGCCTGGAATTGATGATGATGATGTGTGATATTTTTGTGGCGCACGGGCCAGGTTTGGCCAAAGAGCGCCACGAATGAGGGATCGAAGTGGCGTGTGGACGTAGAAAGAATGTTCCAAATTTAAAAGGAGCACACAAACGCGTCAAAAAAAATATATATATATCGGCCACTTAAGTATGCTCCCGGGATTTGAATGCGAAAGCATAATGACTTCCATAAGTTATTTCTTAAAATTAATACTCCACCTTAATTCACCTAAATCCACCTTGCTCTAATTTGTTCCAACCTTAATCCACCGTAATCAACTTTACTCCACTTCAATTCACCTTAATCCCTTTTAAACCACCGTAATCCACATTAATCCACTTTTATCCACCTTAATCCAACCACACCTACTGGCAGCGATGCGGCGCGTGGCGCTATATATGTATATGACTGCGATTTCTTTTCTTTTTTTCACATATAGAAAAAAATGTCACAGTTTCGCCCTAAGGGCGAAGCAATGAATGCGATAGCAACACAGCAATGTCATACGAAGTAAGGTGAGCGGCTTTGGTAGCAATATGAATTGTAGTAAACATGAGCTGATTAAGTAAGCAGGTGTGCTGCGGCGTAAGTAGACCGACATGAAGAGAGACTCGATGACCACGAGAAGGCGCGTGTGAAACGGTGGTGTTGATGAGAAGCGCTTCCCGTGGGCAGCGCGTGCGAAGGGACACACCTGTAGCGCTGCACTGCCGATCCGGGCAGCATTGCATGTGTAGCGTGCGTTGGAAAATGTGGCCCGACTATTACTAACTGAATGAGCAAGCGTGGTGTGAGCGCGCACAAACAAACAGGAATAGATCACACTGAACGACTGCAGGCAAGGACTGTCAAAACGCTGGCAGCGAGCGTATATACGCCGCAGCGGGCGAAGGTACGTGCGGTCTATCGCTTCAACGGAAACTGAGCGGCGAATGCACGCACGGCGCATAAAGGTCAGAGCCGTGTGGAGATAAGAGACGGTGCGGACGAGCGACGAGCGCGGTTGTTGGCAGCGTAGAAGTGCCCCCCCCCCCCCCCCCCCCCCCCGCGCGCGCTCCCTCCGGCGCTGGCTTCCCGCTTCCTTGCTTGCGCGTGGATGATTGAGTGCGTTCGCTCTCCGTGAAGCGCGCGTCCCCGCACGCTTCCGCTCGGGCATACGGGGCGCGGCGAAGATTTTATCTATAGGGAACCTCATGGCGACGGCGATGGCGACGGCGACGGCAGAAATCCGGTAGAAGTGTCCATATAATTGCTATCGCAATAAAAGAATGTCTCGTACGATGCGTCAGGCAGGCGGTAGTAAGATTCACCTTTTGTTGTGATATTCTGCAGAAAAACAATCTTTACAGGCAATTTTGGCCGGTGGTGGAGCAATGATAAGTCTGACGAGCCAAAGCGCCCTAATAAACTCTACCTCGAGGTTATTTAGCGTTACATGTCTCCATCAGCAGAAATATTGGAGGGAATATGGATGTCATTATATCTTACGGAGCGGAATATAAAAAATTCACGCAGAAACTCCACAGCAGAGTCGGCTAAGTATGCGTAAACATTCTGCCACTTGCTCATCTCCACGCAGGTCTGTGTCATTATCAATCTTATCAAACTTGATCCGACCAGCATTAACACTTATCAAGCTTTATCGATCGTTATCAACCTTATCGGACTACATCCGACCCTTATCTACCCTTATCGGTTATCACCCCTATCGGACTCGATCCAACCCTTATCGACCCTTATCGGTCGTTATCAACCGTCGAACGTGGATGCCCAGTGAAGCTGTTGCAAAACCACCACTGCAACTGTTGAGGGGGGGTATGCAATGCTTTATTGATGGTTCGGATGCTTGTTATGAGCTTGTTGCTTATTGACACGTATGCTGTTCTGTGTGTTGTATTGGAGATTTCAATGAATGTATGCACTGTTCGCTTCACTTTACTGAGCGCTTGTAGCCTCAACCTTACGGGGGTATCAGCCACTGCATTTGTCGCCTTACTTGCCTTAGTACAACTTTTTCATGTTCTAGTGTGTAAACGGCCCTCATAAGGCATAAACATGGAAACTATCAGATGGGAGCTATAGGGTACGAAGAAAAAACGCTCGTTCTCCGTAATCTCCAATCATGTTTTGTCAGCGTACAGAGCGGCACCATCACTTAACAGGGACAAGCACCATGGTAGCGCTTATCAGAACGCTTTCAACTGAATAGCGCTCTTAATTAACTACGGGATTATGTCTCAGTTCAAGTACAAGTAACGACATGTAACGACATGATGTAAAAACGCAAAATATTAGCATATCTACCCTGACCCCGTCGCCTTGATATTCGACCAAATATTTTGTTTGCGTCTCATGTGAGAAAAAAATAAATAAAATAAAAATAAAACGGCATATGAAGAAAAAAAAATGTTGCGACACCGGGAATCGAACCCGGGCCTCCTGGGTGAGAGCCAGGTATCCTAACCGCTAATAGCCAGCGCTTTATATCGTTTCAGCATTTTTCTAGAGAGAGTATCCCGGTTCATTTCACTTTTTAGGAGAAATGCAATCAAGCATATAAAAAAACTGGCACTGCCAGCGCTGACATTGCTGATCACTTGTATGCAACGGGAGGATTGACCGTTTACTTGGATAAGAAAGTTGCCCTGTTGTGCTATAACCAGTTTAATTTATTACAACTCCTTTGCTGTATATACCGTAATAGCATTAATATTTCAGATAACGTGTTAATGTTTTAGCACATATTAAATATTTTGTGCCTTTGCCTGAAATTATCTTTATCAAAATTATCATCAGCTCACGCTGATGGACATCCTTGCTCGAAAGCCGCTCCCACCACTCTCCCAGAGGGAGCACGTATATGGCAATGCAGATATATAATGTGATTGCAAAGATTATTCAACTCCATACAAAATAAAATGCCTAATATGATGCGACGGACAGACTTTCTCTTTCACACACACACACACACACACACACACACACACACACACACACACACACACACACACACACATACATACATACATACATACATACATACATACATACATACATACATACATACATACATACATACATACATACATACATACATACATACATACATACATACATATATATATATATATATATATATATATATATATATATATATATATATATATATATATATAGTATGCAGACTTGTACTTCGTGCCTATACACAGGGTGTTTGTAGTTTTGCGGGGTGTTTTGCAGGTGTCCCGGAGAAGGCTAAAACCAGCATTTTCATTATACCTAATCAATCAAGGAAGGGCGGCTATGTCTCACTGAGCTTTTGATGGAAATATATACTCGCGGTAACGGTGATAGAATTCTTTCCTCCAGCCTGCTGGCACGATTTAGCCGTCCTGTAAGTAAGTAGAGTGTCGTTGGCGACGTTCCGGCATCGCTCGAGCAGGGAGCGGTGTACACCGTTGGTCCCGGAATATCAGAAGAGCATCGCCTCACCGGCTGCGCTGCACCTGTGCAGCCGAGCCACTTTTTTTCTTCCGCTCACTAGTACCATGGATTCTCCCGAGAGGGCGCCGCGGTCGCGTCACCTGCCGGTCAAAACGAAAGCATCGGCCGGCGTCGTCGCTGCCTCCGCCGCCTGGGCGGCGCTGCGTCAGCGGCGGCAACCTTTTGTGCTCCCTTAAGGGCTGCAGAAGTAGGCGTCTCTTCCCTCCTTTACAATCACCATATATGTAGAGCAAACGCGCCTTCTTCCGACCCGCTAAAGGCCGTGGGGGTGGGGAAGGGAAGGGAGGCGACGTTTAGCTGCGGCACCAAGTGCCTATTTATACAAAAACGTTGTGAGGCGAGAAGGTGGTAAAGACTTCCGACGCTGCTCGACAAGTGTCCTGTTCTGATGTCGTAGAAAACCTCCGAGCCGCCCCCAGAGGCTCCGGCAACAGTCACCAACGCCGCACGCGTTTTGTGCGAACCCGGGGAAAACGCCGACGGCGTCGACAACAGTTTTGCGTGTCGCCGGTGCTACGGCATGTCCAAGTTTATACAGCTGATAAAGCTACTATCATTACTCCGTATAGCTCACTACAAATTTGCTATCGCAACTGATGCTTCGCCTTTCGGGTGAAACTGCGACAACTTTTTTAGATGCGAAGCATCTTATGCTCGGGGCCAAGTCAGTCCCTCCCTCCCTCCCTCCGCCGTGCGGCGTCCACACCCCTACTGCGCATCCTCCTCCCCTCCTCTCCTTGTCTCATCTCCTCGCCCTCCTCTCCTTGTCTCATCTCCTCTCCTCTCGGCATTCCTCCTCTCCTCTCCGACGCTCCTCTCCTCTCCGGATTGCGAAACGAATGGCAACACCTGCGGCTCCGTGCGCGATAATGCGAAGCAGCTTGGGTTAGAGACGCGACGGTAGGCGCCCCAGAGGCACCGGCAACAGTCACCAACGTCGCGCGCATTCGGTGCGAACGCGGGCAAAACGCCGACGGCGTCGACAACAGTTCAGCACGTTGCTGGTGCTGCTGCATGTCCAAGTTTATACAGCTGATAAAACTACCTTGAGTCGACCCCATGGCTGCTTCGCATACTACTCAGGGTTCCCCTACAGGAAGATGGTGTAATTTTTTTTTCGCTGTTGCTTGCATGACGCGCCACAAGGCGCCGCCACTGCATGCGCCCCCGTCGGCGCATACTAATGTGACGTTATCTGGTCGCACGCGCACGCCCGCGCTGACGGGAGTTTCTACTCCTAAACAATTTTCCTCCATGGTTCCAATACAATGTGTCACATGACCGTCTCATCCGCGGGCCCTTGCACAGTACGAGTCTAACTTTAGGAGCCATTATTTCGAGCCCAAACGTTGACATACAATATTTCCTATTACTTTTGGCAAAAATTTAATTAAAAGCTATAAAGCGCGCAAAAACGTATTTACCATTAGTTTAAAGTGTTGTCGGTACAGATAATGCTGCCTGAGATATTCAGACAAAAACCCGCATTAATCCAGAGCAACCAAGAAAGCTTTCCGAGATGGAGAGAAGAAGCAAGTATCGCAACATTTGGCTCCATCGACACACGCTAATGCGTCACAAGTTCAGGTTCCAAAACGCTAAACGCTCACATGAACACCAATAAAGAATAGGAATTTCTGAGGAAATGGCACACCCGCTTCATTTTCGAAATAAAAGGCAAACTAGAAATGAACATTTTCCCATTCTAAAAGGAAAAAACAAACAAGAACTCGGGTTGTATGAAAAATTCTATGGAAACATTTGTATCTTGTGTGACTAAACATTATATAACGAGCCCATACTATGTGATGCTGTAAACGCGGTACATCAGTGTTTTGTTCCTACATGTGCTTTTTTGTACAATAAAATTTCCCTTTGTGTAGTGTCTTATTAAATTAAATTAAATTTTTTTTCTAAACACGTTTGGTGGTGCTACCGCAACATTTCAGAACCATCGCGGCAATCAAAGCTATGAACGATGGCTTGGGTGTTGATAAATTGGAACCATCGAATTTCGTAGTTGGTTTGTTCGCCAATGAGGTTCGCACATTAAATCTACAGTATGTGTTCCAACAGGTTACACATATTATTTGGGTGCAAAATCATGTACACGTTTTCATCTTCCATATACATATTAGTTTTGTCCATGTTGTAAATAAGTATTTCTTCCTAACAGTAATGCGTTACACTGTAACAGCTGTTACAAAATGATCATGCGGGCCGCGAACCTTAGCCCCTATTACTGGCTGCATTTCAGTGCTGCAAAAGTTGAATTGTGTATTGCCATTTGTCTTGGACTTTGAAATGGGTCGCACTTCTTTTGGTATTCTTGTCGGAGAAGGGCTTTAGAAAGCAAGTAACAAATGGCGCATAATTAAGGGCGAATCAAAGACAGAATGTACCTGCTAGCTCTTTTCTTTCACGGGTATGTGTTGTTATTGAATGTTACAAGGATATTTGTACCAAGAAATTAACCATGCGTAAGTAAACCTCCAAATTCTGATCTTTACAAAATATGAATGACTTACTTCGTGCGCCTCCCTCAATGCTGTTTGTTCGGCTTCCACACGAAGCCCCCCTCCTTCTCTCTCTCTCTCACGCGAAAATTTGAACGCTAGGCCTCTGGTTTAATTCACTGTACATTGTTGATACGGCCTGGAAGAAGATACGAGTTGCACTGTATTTTTATCCAAACAGCAGTCGACAATCTTGACTCACGTAGACCAAGGACGTAGACTTACATAGTCAATGGAATTGATGCTACAACGTGTACGAATTGTGTGCCACTGATAGAGATGTAAGGGCTCGGAAAAATTTTGAGGAAAAACAGTCTTACAGCAAAGCTGTTAAGGGCTCACTCTTCGATGGTCCCGTCCGGCAATAGAAAAAAAAAACTCTCATTGGCCGTATGCTGTATGTGCGAGTGAAAGCGCACGAGGGCGAGGGACGCGTGCTTTCACGGCGAGCAAACGCACGGCGGAGAGCAAACGCGACTTCCCAGTGGAAGGGGAGCGGTGGGCGAGGAGGGAATCGAGGCACCCTAGACTCGGCGTGTGCGTGCCCGCTCTCCCACTGCGGCGCATGCGCGCAGCCCTGTCGGCCTCTGCCGCCTGCGCTAGAGTTCTGGGCTCTCGCGCGCCTCTCCCCTAACAGTGTCGACAACGGTGTTGAGCCGTTCCGTCACGTAGATATCGCGCTAGCGCTCTTATCAGTTGCCCTTACGACTCGCCATGGCCCGGCTGTGTGCCGTTCATTCGGAGGAACAACGCAACGAGCGACGTGTAACTGGCGACTGAATCTCCCTCGCGAATAGAGGACAGCGGGAAGGCAGCGCGGGAGGGAGGGGTTGCGGCTTCTGCTCTGCGAGCAACTTGTACTTTGCACGGCGCCAGGCGGCGCGCGCACTGTATTTTGAAAGCGATCTGCAACACGGCTCCTACCTTTGCATGCGCTGTGCTTTCGCCTCTCAGTTTCCGTTGAAGCGATATACCGCATGAACCTTCACCCGCTGCTGCTGGCGCGCTTGCTCACGCCAGCGTTTTTACATCGGTTGTGGGCGGTCACAAAAAACAACGCGCAGAGCTGTTGTCGACGGCGGCGGCGTTTTGCTCGCGTTCGCACCTGAACGCGCGCGGCCGTTGGTGACGTGTTCGTGAAGAACGTGCCAACCTTAGCCGTACACCCTATATCGGTGTACCGTAGCGACCATAAGGCCATGGTCCCTGTGGTCACTAAATAAATGAAAACCACCGGATCATATATATTTCTCAATCTTTAATAGTTCAAATAACCAATTACACCATCACATCTTAATAGTCATAATTGGAAATACATAATTCCCACAATAGTATAGCTTCGCCGGTCTTCCATCTCCACCCCAGTGGAAGGGCTGAGAGTTTTTTTTTTTTTTGTCATTTATTCCCCCGGGGTAAAAAAAAATAGCGTAACTTGCACTGGAGGCGCAATGCTAAAGCGGCAGCGGAGCGTATGGGAACCTAGCTAGTCCTGGCTTTTGGGCTAGGCTAAGCCCCACAAGGTCATCCACAGCATTTTCCGGAATTAATTGAGTAATAATCCATTATCGATTAGCTATTGATGGGATATTGATCGGCTATTCAAGGTATTGGCCATGTATTTGGGCTAGGCTAAGCACAACCAAGTCATCCCCAGCATTTCCGGAATTTATCAATTTTTGATCGATTATCGATTAGCTATTGATTGGCTATCGATGACTGACTAAGCTTAAGTAGTCTCAACCATGCTTATCTAGGCTAGCCAGGCTCAGCTTCGCTATAGTTCACAGGAGTATGTGGCATTGCGCTTGGACCCTTTCTGCACTACCGCCAGGATCGACCCGCATTTTCTGTTAACGCATCACGTACTACGGCCGGCTTAAACAGCTCCGCTGTTAAAAGCGAGAAAAACAAACCAAGAAACGAGTGGTTCACTTTTACCCAAATAAATGCAGTCAATTGACAACAAAGGTATGGTCGCGGTGCCACTCAGTGAAAGAAAAAAAAATACATTCAGGTTACCTTTTGTTTCATCGAGTTCGTGCAACATTTTTGATGACGGTAGTGGTGTGTTGCATCAACATCGTTTGTTGCCCCTAAATTCATCTTTGACATGCGTCACTTATCGCAGAACGCAGGAACCGATATTTTATGTATTTGTTCTGAACGACTGATTGTTTTTGCACTGAATTTTGTTAGCTGTACAATGCATAATGTTCCTTTTGTACGCTAAATTTCCTGCATTGTGTTTCTTCCAATGTATCGCCCAGCCCTGCCTAAAGTCCGCCATTTAGACTGGCCAGATTTTCTTAAATAAATAAATAAATAAATAAATAAATAAATAAATAAATAAATAAATAAATAAATAAATAAATAAATAAATAAATAAATAAATAAATAAATAAATAAATAAATAAATAAATAGACAAGTAAATACATAAACAAACGAGAAGGTCCTGGCAACGCTCTCAGTCGTAATGACCAAGAAAAATCGTTTTTAAAGGTCACGTCGGATGGCTAGCCTACTCTGTCAATGGACGCCTCAGTCGGTTAGTACAGAAGTCGTCGTTATCATAACCGTTGCTGGCGTGCAGGTCAGCCAAGAACTTTGTAATTCAGTGCAGCATTTTGATGCAATTATCATTATTAGCATATATACTTCAGGCACTTTGAGTCTATCTATCTGTCCTCTTACGCCGACCCATTTATCCAAGTTGTCTGCTAGCTTTGGCCATCAGGGTAGGGATGCTGTCCAGGTCGTTTCATCGTCATCATAGCTCCTTCATCGTTGCATCGACGCCGACATTCCTTCCCAACATTCTATCATCGATACTGCATCGTCATCATGCCGTCATGGTCATGGCCGACCCCGGTGAGCGACTGCATGCGACATATGTCGAATACCGTCACATGATTCGGAATGTCAGAATGACCTATACATGATTGTAAATAAAGGGGTCTTCGGCAAAACGGTGTGTTGATACACTGTTTCAATTGTAATCGCATTAATGTTGACAGTCGTCGTGAGCTTTTTCAGCCGGAATTTTATTGGAATAGCAATTATATGACACCCCTGGCGAATTTCCCCCGTGGTCGTTGACGTCGCCGTGATGTTCCGTATAAAGTACAATTGCGATAACATCGTGGCCGCGTGCCATATGCTGTGTATGCGAGTAAAATCGTGCGATGGTTGAGCCGAAAATGGTGGCTCGATTTCGCGCGCACAAGGGAGGAAGGCGGGAAGCAAACGTGCCGCCTTCCATGGTGCGCATGGCACCGGACCCTATCTTTAAAGCGATCTGCGATTGGGACAGGGTCTAAGTGTCCAGGTGCGCCGAGAGCTGATAGCTTCATGTGCGCTGTGATCTCGCTGCTTAGTCCGCGCTGGAGCGAGAGGCAGCACGAAGGTCAATTCACTCGTGGCTGCGGCCGCGCTTCCTCACGCCAGCATTTTGACAGCGAGTGTACGTGGTCAGCGAGTGAGATGTGTTCATGTTTGCCTTTCCGCACGTGACACCATGCTAGTTAATTTAGTTAGTAAGCAAATTCTTATACGTTTATACGGTCGATAAAACTATCATCCTTACTACGCATTACTGTCTAATAATTTGTTGTCGCAATCGATGCTTCGCCTTTCGTGCGAAACTTCGACTTTTTCGTTTCCTCTTCTTAATGCTCCACACATTTGCCGATTATTTGAACCGGCACTGTTATCTGGCTCGATGGACGCGACCAAATCGAACATCGATGACAGGAAGTTTGCTACGGGCGATTATTTAATGTGTTAGCCTTCGTGGCACACTTCATGAACTTTTCGGGGATATCTGTCTATGCGGCGAGTGGGGCGTTTTGGTACATATTTGAAAAAAAAAAAATGACAGTCACTTTAGCATACGCCAAAGAGGGTGAAGGTGAAAGCCTGCGCACTCATGAAACATTCATTAAATTGACATTTTCATTCGAATGAGTTCTTACTTCTTCTATACTTGTTTTGCAGGCCAGAGGTCGCGGGCTCGAGTGCCCTAATTGACACTACCCTAATTAACTGTGCCTTAATTAACCTCGACCTAATTAACACCAAAAGTCGGGGCTGCGGCTCCCACCAAAGGTCGTGGGTTCGAGTGTCTGAATTAACTCTATCTTAATTATCACGATGACGACGGTGACCCGCGCACCATCAAGATTGTTGCGTGAGCGTTTGCATATAGGAGAGACACGATGCCGGGCCGGTGTAGTAAGTAAATTATTAGTAAACCGAGTCGGCAAAGGGTACGAGTTCGCGTCGACGATACGGTTTTCGCTCGATGACGTTGAAGGTCGTCTGAACGATGAGACATGCATGCAAGGCTTTCGCCTTGAAAGGCGGCAACGCAAAATCACCGCCCGATCGCTCCGTACAGATGGTTAACCAGCGAAGCTGAAGCGCGCGGCTCCGGCGTTTATCACTCGGTTAATCCCGACGGTTCATTAAAGTGTTTCTCAATTATTAATGCGAAAGCCTTATATGTCTCATCGTTAAGTCGACCTTCAACGTCCTTGAGGGAAAACCGTGTTGTCGAAGTGAAATCGTACACGATGACGACTCGGTGTAGTAATTCGCTTACCGCACCGACCCGGCATCGTGTCTTACCTATATGCACACGCTCACGCAGCAATTTTGATGGGTCACCATCGTGTTAATTAAGATAGAGTTAATTCAGACACTCGAACCCACGACCTTCGGTAGTAGTCGAACCCTCGAGCTTATGTGGGAGACGAACCCACCACCTTTGGCGTTAAGGCGAAAGTAATTAGGGCACAGGTAATTAATATAGAATTATTTAGGGCACTCGAACCGGCGAGCTTTGGTGGGGAAAAAAGAAGTAATATGAAGTAACAACGCATTTGAACGAGAATGTCAAGTAATTTAAATAATGTCTCTTGAGCGCGCCGGCTTTCGCCATCACCCTCTTTGGCATATGCTAAAGTGACTGTCAATTTTTGGTTACGCCTTCGTGTTTCTTAATGAGGTTACGCACACGTTCGGCTGCGACGGAGGAACCACGTCACTGACTGTATGCCCGCAGTCCGCCATTGTCGCTTGCTGTCCGATGTCTTGAGTTTGCTCTGCGGCGTGGTTATAGCAGCATTCGCCCGCTCATTGCCGCTTGCCGATTCTTCGAAATTAAATTGCTTCAAAATTAAATCTGTCCGTCACGTAAGACAATGAATGGCTCGTGCCCCCTTAAGCAATGGACCATACCCCCGAAAACTCGGCCTCCCCATAGCGACGACAGAAGAGAAGGTAAATTCTACGTTGGAATGATGAGCGGCAACGGAGCCAGCTGTGGAAGCAGACGACGACGACGACGACGAACGCTGGAGCTGTGGCACGAGCGCTGGCCGAGCAAGAGCGCAACCCGAGGGGTGCCAACGAGCCAGCTGCGGAAGAAAAGGACGACGCTCTAGCCCCCAATGCTGATGATGATAGTTTTCTGTACACAGCCGATTTCGGCTAACCATACACGATTTCGCCTAGCCATACAAAGCTTCGCTTCAAAAAGACCAATGCTATAACACGTGACGTGCTATATAGCACTCAAAGATTGTTGACCATACTGAGTGGAGATGATCATGTGATGTGTTGGGTTGTGTAACACGTACATATCCGTCTTGTGTTTCGCGCTGCCTTTACTGGCCTTAGCAAAACTTTTTCGTGGTCTAGTGTGTAAGACTTAATCATAAGGCATAAACATAGAAACGATCAGATGGGAGCTAGCTCGGGTACGAAGTATACAAATGCTTGTTCTCCGTACCTTTCAATCATGTGATGTTGGTGTACAGAGCGACACCATGGTAGCAGTTACCAGGAAAATGCGCTTTCAAGTGAATAACGCTCTCAACTACGGGATTACGTCTCTGTGCAAGTACAAGGAAGACATAGCGTCATGAATCAAATGAGAAGTTGGACAATGAATCCGCTTGCGCATTTTTCTTGTAACGACATAGTGCAAAAAAAAAGCAAAATGGCAGCATATCTACCCCAACACCGTCCCCTTGACCTTTCGTTCGCATATCTTGTCTACGTGTTGTGTGGCCAAAAAAAAAAGAAAGGAAGGCGAAAAAAAAAAAAAAGAATCGAAATAAAACGCACATGGCAAAAAAAAAAAAATTCTTCCGACACCGGGAATCGAACCCGGGCCTCCTGGGTGAGAGCCAGGTATCCTAACCACTAGACCATGCCGGACACAGTCCACAGGTGCTTTATACGATTTCAGGTTTCTTCTAGAGAGAGTATCCTGGTTAATTTCATTATGCTCCTTTATATCGTTTCCATCAGTTCAGTAGTTTTCTACAGAAAGTATACCGGCTCATTTTATTATTTAGAAGAAGCGCAATACAAAATACAAAGATGTCCCTGCCAGCGCTGACGTTCGTGATCACTTGAAGAAAAGAGTTACGCGGTTACTTGGATACGGAACTGTATTTGCAGTGCTAAGCAGTCGCTTTTATGAGCTCTCTTTCGATTCGTGCAGATATAGCTGTCTTATCATATTCAAATCCATTGCAATAAATTTTTTGTTTAGTGTAATAACATTGATGACATGGACAACGCTTGAACATTCCTATCACGTATTGTATCGTTCGTGCCTTTGTCTCAGAGAAAGAGCTACGCTGACGGAAACTTTTGCTGTAAAATTTCGGATCCGCCTTTCACTATTTACTTTTTAAGCAAGAAATTTAATTAAACAATGGGATTGGACGTTTAGTTTCCACACAAATAGTTATAAATGACGCCGTAGGGGACAGTTCCGGACTTATTTTGAACATTTGGATTGCATTAAACGTGCACCAAAAAGCACGGTACGCGAGTTTCTTCGCATTCCGTCCCATTAACTAGGGTGCCTTGATGCCAAACAGTTTGCCATCGAGGCACCCTGGTCCGGCCGAGAAAGAAACCTGTGAGCTCGTGCCAGGGTCGAGCTAGAGGAGCAGCGCGCGCGTCTTGCCTCTAGCCCGGCTGTTCTCGTGTAAAACACGAGTCGTGTTCGGCCTGGAATTGATGATATCATGATGATAATATGTTAAAATTTTGTGGCGCAAGGGCCAGGTATGGCCAAAGAACGCCACGAATGAGGGATCGAAGTGGATTGTGGACGTAGAAAGAATATTCCAAATTTAAAAGGATTACACAAACGCGTAAAAAAAAAATATCGGCCCCTTAAGTATGCTCCCGGGATTTGAATGCGAAAGCATAATGACTTCTATAAGTTATCTCTTAAAATTAATACTCCACCTTAATCCACCTTAATCCACCTTGTTCTAATTTGTGCCAACCTTAATCCACCATAATCAACTTTAGTCCACTTCAATCCACCTTAATCCCTTTTAAACCACCGTAATCCACATTAATCCACTTTTATCCACCTTAATCCAACCACACCGACTGGCAGCGATGCGGCGCGTGGCGCTATATATGTATATGACTGCGATTTATACTTTTTTTTTTCATATATAGAAAAAGAATGTCTCGTACGATGCGTCAGGCAGGCGGTAGTAAGCTTCACCTTTTGCTGTGATATTCTGCAGAAAAACAATCTTTACAGGCAATTTTGGCCGGTGGTGGAGCAATGTTAAGTCTGACGAGCCAAAGCCCTAATAAACTCTACCTCGAGGTTATTTAGCGTTACATGTCTCCATCGGCAGAAATATTGGAGGGAATATGGATGTCATTATAACTGACGGAGCGGAATAACAAAAATTCACGCAGAAACTGCACAGCAGAGTTGTCTAAGTATGCGTAAGCATTGTGCCACTTGCTCATCTCCACGCAGCGCGGTGTCATTATCAATCTTAACAAACTTGATCCGACCAGCATTAACACTTATCAAGCTTTATCGGTCGTTATCAACCTTATCGGACTACATCCGACCCTTATCTACCCTTATCGGTTATCACCCACCCCTATCGGACTCGATCCGACCCTTATCGACCCTTATCGGTCGTTATCAACCGGCGAACATGGATGTCCAGTGAAGCTGTTGCAAAACCACGTCTGCAACTGTTAAGGGGGGGGGGGGGGGGGTATGCAATGCTTTATTGATGGTTCGAATGCTTGTTTTGAGCTTGTTCTTTATTGAAACGTATGCTGTTCGGTGTGTTGTATGGGCGATTTCAATGAATGTATGCACTGTTCGTTTCACTTTACTGATCGCTTTTAGCCTCAACCTTATGGGGGTATCAGCCATTGCATTCGTCTTACGTGACGGGCAGATTTCTCGTTGGGTAGGCATAGAAATGCTTACGCATTTAAAATGCTATACGCTTAACGGCGCTATGTAGCACTAGAAGTTTGTTGATCATACTGACTGGAGACGAACATGCCATGTCTTGGGCTGCGTAACACATATCCGTCATGTGTTTCGCGTTGCCTTACTTGCCTTAGTACAACTTTTTCATGTTCTAGTGTGTAAACGGTCCTCATAAGGCATAAACATGGAAACAATCAGATGGGAGCTATAGGGTACGAAGAACAAACGCTCGTTCTCCATAATCTACAATCATGTTTTGTCAGCATACAGAACGGCACTATGGTGGCACTTAACAGGGACAAGCATGGTAGCGCTCTGATGGTAGCGCTTAACAGAGCGCTTTCAACTTAGTACCGCTCTTAATTAACTACGGGATTATGCCTCAGTTCAAGTACAACTAACCACATGTAACGACATGGTGTAAAAACGCAAAATATTAGCATATCTACCCTGACCCCGTCGCCTTGATATTCGACCAAATGTTTAGTTTGCGTCTCATGTGGGGAAAAAAATAAAAATAAAATAAAACGGCACATGAAAAAAAAAAAAAAAAAAGAACTTCCGACACCGGGAATCGAACCCGGGCCTCCTGGGTGAGAGCCAGGTATCCTAACCACTAGACCATGCCGGAGACGCTCGGGCAGTCGCTTATATCATTTCGGCATTTTTCTAGAGAGAGTATCCCGGTTCATTTCATTATCTAGGAGAAATGCAATCAAGCATTTAAAAAACTGGCACTGCCAGCGCTGACATTGCCGATCACTTGCATGAAACGGGAGGATTGAAATGGTTACTTGGATAAAAAAGTTGCCCTGCTGCGCTATAACCAGTTTAATTTATTACAACTCGTTTGCTGTGTATACCGTAATAGCATTAATATTTCAGATAACATGTTAATGTTTTTAGCACGTATTATATATTTTGTGTCTTTGCCTGAAAATTATCTTTAACAAAATTATCATCAGCTCACGCTGATGTACATCCTTGCTCAAAAGCTTCTCCCACAACTCTCCCAGCGGAAGCACGTAAATTACAATGAAGCTAATGTGATTGCAAAGATTATTCAACTTCATAGAAAATAAAATGCCTAGTATGATGGGTCGGACCGACTTTCTCTTTCTCTCTCTCTCACACACACACGCATATATAGTATGCAGACTTTTATTTCATGCCTAAACACAGGGTGTTTGTAGTTTTGCGGGGTGCTTTGCAGATGTCCCGGAGAAGGCTAAAACCAGCATTTTCATTCCGAAAGCCCGTGATATACCTAATCAATCAAGGAAGGGCGGCTATGTATCACTGAGCTTTTGATGGATATATATATACTTCCGGTAACGGTGATAGAATTATTTCCTCCAACCTGCTGGCGCGATCTGGCCGTGTCGTTAGCGACGTTCCGGCATCGCTCGAGCAGGGAGCGGTGTACACCGTTGGTCCCGGAATATCAGAAGAGCATCGCCTCACCGGCTGCGCTGCACCTGTGCAGCCGAGCCACTTTTTTCTCTTCCGCTCACTAGTACCATGGATTCTCCCGAGAGGGCGCCGCGGTCGCGTCACCTGCCGGTCAAAACGAAAGCATCGGCCGGCGTCGTCGCTGCCTCCGCCGCCTGGGCGGCGCTGCGTCGGCGGCGGCAACTTTTTTGTTGGCGCTTCGTAATTGGATACGAAAATAGAACTTACTTTGAAAGCCCGCCGGGGTGTCAGCCAGGGAGAGCGGGGGCCCGCGAGAGGAACTGTTCCGTCCCGGACGAAGGGAGAAACAAACAGCGACGCGAGCGCGAAAAAACCATCACCCCCGAGCCCGTGTTAGTGTGTGTGTGCGCGCGCGCGTGTGTGTTGTGTGTTTCGACATAATGCCCGTTTCCGTCCGCCGGGTATGACCAGCACCACTGCGGGACGCTGACTTCTGCAGCGAGCGCTTTGTCGTCTGCTACCACGACAGACTTGACTAGGTAGGCAATGTGCCGGCCGCGTCGTTCCCTGTCGTGATCGTGGTCCTGCGCGACGAGGCACGAAAAATCTCAAGCGGTTGACTTCTCTTCTGGTGTTTCTCTTTTAGCTTGGCTCGCTCTCCTTTGGGAAGCGGTTCGCGCGGCTAACGCACAACTTGTGGCTCGAGTGGTGTGAAAATCGCGCCGTAGACGCGCAGCCGCCTTCGCGACAGGCTTGACTGTGAGTTTCGTCTGCATCGTCTGCATCGTTGTCGTCTGCGAGCAGGATTACGCCCTTGGAATCGTCTGCTAAGCAACTGAAGATCAAGACAGATACAGTACTCAGAATGGTGAGTGAAGTCGACTATAGGTTTGTGACCTTCACCTTCCGATATAGACCTCCGCTTTGCTTCCTACAGATTTACACGAATGATTTTTTTTTCTCTTTACGAACACACGTTTATGAAAAGTATCCACCTTTCCATTTATTGGTCGGTTTATAACTCTTACGGTTGCCAGTTGCCCGCAGCAGTTTTCAAGCCGTCAATGACGCGATTCGATTCGTTGCCGTTGCGTGTGCTTTTTAACGCAGTACATACGCTCGTATGTCCATGCATGTAGTTATTCCCAGTGCTTTGAACCGATGTAGACGCCATAGTTACGAAAGTTTCTTTGGGACTGTACAGTAAGACACGCTTGGACGCTAATCTCAAGTAACGAGATTAGCGATCGAATCAGTGATAATCGCATTTATCGCCGCTACAGAGTCTGACGCGATCTGTTCGGGCTTCCCAACTGTCGAAATGCATTTTTGTGATTGAATTTCGCGTATATTAAAATAGTCAGCTTAGATATTGACGCGCAAGTGATTATTAGCCTGTTACACGATAGACAAAAACAAATCGCATACCTTCTGCCGAAAGTGGCTGAGTGCCTTGCACTTCCAAGCATTTCGAAGAGGAGTAATTAATACGCTTTTCTTTACCGACTTCTGATTCACCTTGCCGTCTGTCAAGCGAAAAATGCTGCTCGCCCGACAGCTTTCCAGAACTGCTAACCTTGAACTTCTACTCGGTTTGCGTTTTTTTTTTTTTTTTTTTTTTTTTTTTTTACGCATACGGCCGTAGTAAACTGACTTAGCGACCACGGAAAGGTATTAGTCGTCTTTGTACAATTTGTGAGAGTTTTATTCTGCGACAGAAAAGTTCCTAATTCTCTATCTCTCTCTTTTCCACTGCGCTATGCGTTCCTCGGGGTTACCGAAGAACGGAATGTCACTGCGATCACGCAAATGTTTATGGAGGTTCATATGGACACTCATCGCAGTGGTTCAACTCCACTCGATATAAACTCAAAGACATTAGCGCTGTTTGAAAACTTCGTGTAACATTGATTCATTCAGTATAACATTGATTCAGCCACAGTCTGGGTGCCTGAGGGTCGTCAAGCGACAATTTTTTCACGAATTCGTTAATACGTGTTGGGTATTGGCTCGCAATTGTTTGTTTGTTTACGCGCGCCTGCTGCGTTGTGAAGGTGGGTGTTCCGCTGAATGGCACGAGAAATATAGAATTCCGCGTGTTGCACCAACCCCAGATCAGAATCATGTAGCCACCACGACTAGAGAGACTTCACACGTATGTAAATTTTTCTTTGGCGTCAAATTTAAGTAGTTATTTCGTAATATATGTCGTAAATTCGTGCTTGCAATTTAATTTTATTCCTTTCAAACAGCGTAGGCATACATCTAGAGCAACGCAACATTTGTCTCATTTTTTATGGCCCAATAAACGCGTCGCTGAAATTTTAGCAGTAACGTGAAAGTCCCTTATACAGGCAGGTCTCTCAGGAGGCCCTATGATGTCTGTCAGCTGCTGTGATATGTGTACATTGTTTCTCGTGTCTTCGGTATTTAATTATCGTAATTTAATACAGTAATCTTGAAATGTCAGCCTCAACCCTGAAACAAGCCTTTGAAGTTGCAAGATCTCAACAGGGAACGAAACATGTCTATAAGAAAGCTGCACTTTTGCAAACAAACGGGCTTAGTGTGACCAAAAAGAGCATCTACGTTAAAATTTCGCCTTTTCGCTATTAGCCGCTTCGAACAACTATCTTTACACGATCGCCTTTTGTAAAACTTTGACGCTTCTATTAATCTTATCTTCCGAGAAACTTCATGCCAGAAGAGTCTGTCAAGATTATT
This sequence comes from Dermacentor silvarum, assembly GCF_013339745.2. Classification (NCBI taxonomy): domain Eukaryota; kingdom Metazoa; phylum Arthropoda; class Arachnida; order Ixodida; family Ixodidae; genus Dermacentor; species Dermacentor silvarum. Next base: position 187,291,171 of record NC_051156.1, read on the forward strand.
TCTTTCAAATGATTTTTTTTTATTCGCTTGCACTAAATTTGATGAGAGCAGCGCCACATCTGCGCGACGTCACCTTCTGAACCTTACGTGCATACGTAACTGCAGTAGAAATACTGCGACACAACCAATTTTGATCATATTTTTGAGAGCCATTTTCGCCTCTAATCACCAACACCCCCATTGCGCATGTTTATTACGATGTAGCTAACCTTCTAAATAACGACATACACCGACAACGACACCAGCAACGTTGAAAAACCGAAAATTCAAATGAAAGGGAGAGCCTCGCATAAAAAAATTTTTTGTATAAAATATACACTTTATACAAAAATTTTTCAAGGAGATTTTACTGCTGTTCGTTATACACAATAATTCGTTATATGCGAGTTCGATATATCCGGGTTCGACTGTATAATGGTGGCCAGACGACGCAAACAGTCGTTTACGAAACAGAAGGTATGACGTGAAGGTAATATAACAAAGCGCCAAGAAACGAAAAAAAAAGGAGAAAAAAATACGGTAGTACAGACAATTAGCGGCATGGACTGTCGGTAAAAAAAAAGAAACGCTTTAGTGCAACGAAGAGAAATCAGTGATCACGAAACGCTTCGCCCATCTATAATCGCGCACCAACAGTGGAGAAAAATAAAGCGTCGATAAGCGGCTATATAGGACTGAGAGAGGAACAACAGCGCAGGAAACGCATCTTGGAATCCATCTCCTGGAATGTCTCCAAGAAGCACAGCTGCTTGGACACTCTTAACTGCATACCGCCCTCCCTTGAGCCGCATATATATCATTTCCTTATTCTACGCGGATGGTATAATCACCGATAGGGGAGGTCATACCGGCCGCGTCCATATAGCTAATAACAGATCTCGAGGATGTTGATTATGTTTATTGGCATCCCCTTTGAAACGGGGCGGATACAAATAGTCGCCTAACCTGCTTGATTTAATCAGGTAGTTTACTACATCTATCGCCGTATACCACTTTGCCTATCTGATCCCGTTCTTAACTTTCGTGTTTAAAACCACTATCACTATATTGTACCATTACCTACGCCTGCAATGACCCTAGTTCTATCAATATCTTCCCTGCTTTTTTTTTTTTTTTAGATTAGAGTCTCTCTAATCGTCTCTTATACTTATCTCGACTGCTTGCCAATTAACTCTTTCACCTTTGTTTGCCCGGGCCCAGTCAAGCTGTAAAAGAACAGCTTTTTGCGCAGGTATATATATCCCTACCGGGAATGTGTATTTTGTTTTCTGGAAAATAAAACTGAAATGAAATAAAATAATCTTATTTGAATCCCATCGCTTTTGAAAGGTGGACACTACCCACGGGTCTCGCTGCAGGTGAATGTCTTGGCATTTCATTTCGATGTGCCGAGTCGTTTCCGATCTTTTTTTTTTTTTTTCTTCACACACATGCCTCATGCTGTGGCGCATATTTTCTCTGGTATGTTTTTGGCCCCAGGGCAGCCAGCTCGGGCCTCCAATATCGAGGCCCTGCCCACTGCGTCACCATATACAGTCGGACCACCACCTCCAAACCAAATAGCACGTGGCAAATACCCTAACGCTCTCCGTGCACTTACTGGAGTTACCCCCGGAATGCTCTCTTCCTCAAACTTGCTAATTCGCTAAAGCATCCCAGCCTCGTTTTCCAATACCCAAGAAAGCGGAACCGCTCTACCTCAATAGCTACGCCTTATACTTTGACCACTGGGCCATCAAACACAATAGGTCCAGGCAAATGCACTCACCACTAAGACCGGGGACTCGGCTTGTCCGACTGCAGATGTACTCAAAATTAGAGACAGTTTTAGACTATAGTAGGACACAACTTAAAAAAAAAAAACAGCAATCGGCAACAAATGCACACGAACCGCGCGGGGTTGTGTTACTTCGCCAGCCAATCGCAGAAGCAAACAAAATCGTCGTCATGCGACCTTTTCAAGATGACGTCGTACCTGATACGACTGTACTTGTCGTACTTGTACGTTCCACTATAATAGACGAGTGAAAATGTATAAAATTACGCGCTTATGAGTTTATTTTTCTGGTTATCGCCTTATTTAGGAAACAGGGAAATCTTTAAGTATACGAACTATTTGCAGCCTCACGGAGGAACGATGGCTGGCGGTTATGAGGGCGTGGGCGGGGCATCACTGCAGACTTAAGTTGTACCCCACTGTAGGGGGACACAAGCGTTGGGGCCCCCAACGCTTGCGTCCCCCCAGTCTAAAATTACTATCTATTAACTCAGATGAGATTATAGGTCAAAACGTACGTTCCGAATGTAAAGCCGCGGGTGCGCGTGGTAATGTGTAGATGTGGTTTATAGTCACATTGTTACCGTCAGCTTTTGTAAAAGTTGATATTAATTCGACCTATAAGCCGCGTGTCGTCACAGATGACGAAATGTGTACGTGAAGTGCGTTTCGGATACCACGAGTTGTCATAAAAACTTGGGAGTACGCTTAAGCTTCGCCTTTAGGAGTGGAACGCGATAGCGCTATTGGACGCCGTTGACGCCGACAACGTCAATTCCCCTCAATGTTGCCTATAGAACCAAAGTAACAGCGAAACATGCATCACAATTGGAGGGCATTTAAGCTTCGCCTTTAAGAGTGGAACGCGATAGCATTCAAAGATACCCGGCTGCTTATCAGGCTTTTTTTTTTTCTCGCATATTCAAATTACAATCCGACACTCTCACGTCTGTATGTTGTGGTTAAGTCGTACTTTACGATTTTTCTGACGAATTTTACTTTGAGAAATTCAATTTTTGTTCACTAACACCTTGCGCCACGCAAAGGGCCCGCCCAGCCCGGTCGAGGTGGTTCGGGATGATGTGGTTCGGCAGGATTATTTCCGCCAGACGCCGATGCTTACGCCGACGCCGGATTTTCCGCGACACGGGGCCCTTAACGTAAAATTAAATCCAGGGTACAACATTAACGTGATAACCACGCCACGCCTTCAGCTTTTGTTTAGGCAAAGGAAAGTTGTTTTTTGCGGTGACAAACTTGAGACGTTTTTTTTTTTTTTTTCTCTCACCGCGTACATGATGCTGTTTTCAGCATCTAACCTTGTAGTCTAAAAAAAGAAAAATTATGCAGATCCAGCGCACGTGGCGGAGTCTGTGTGTAGCGTAGCTTTGGTGCTATATAATTAACTAAATAAATGCTATACAATTAACGGCGGCGCTTACAATTGTGTTTACGTTCATCGAACGCAACGTGCAATCTATTGTAATGATTATGCTTACGCACCGCGAAGGACACAACCTTCCTTGTGTCACAATGACACAGGGGCGCTTTCGTAACACACCAGCCGGTTATAAGTTAACAACCGACTTGAACAGCAATTATATTCCTTGAGTCTGAGGAGGACGCACTTTGACTACGAGGCACTGCAGATTCGAATGAAAAAAGAAAAAAAAGTCAAGGAAGTAGGCTGATCGATGGCTTCCGCATTATTTTTATAGTGAGTTCTCATAACTACAGAGTGATTAAATTTCGATTTATTGTGCACCCATTCGGGTAGGAAGGGGGGGGGGGGGGGTCCCAGGAAGAATTGAATCGCTTGCTCAAAAGATATGCACACAACTTAATTATTGGTAGCAAGGATTACGAGAAAACGAAAACAATTATCTATTTGTTCGTCGCAGAACGTTGGAGCAGGATGTACGTAGATACACATCCCATGACATACGGTGCTGTAATGCTTTCACCAAGGCGGTCGTGTGTAGTACAAGTGTGTAAAATGGAGCTACGTTGAGTATGCGGGGGGTTAAATTTACCCAGAGCACAACCATGCCATCACTAGACAGAACTGGCAAAACAAAAAGAGTCGCGTACACAAAGGTATACACCGTATAGTTAGCGTTCTTGCACGTGCCATTAAACTTGGTTAAATGTATAGTTCGTGGAACTCTGCCTTGTGTCAATGGATCAGACGTGCCGTCAACCGCAACAGTTTAAGGGACGCAGGATTTGCCAAGAAGCTCAATTCTCGCGAAGCGTGATCACACAGCCCCGAATTAAATGTTCCAGCATGTAGTAACCTTCCCCACCTACACATCGATTCATTAAATTAGAAGTGTTATGCCTTAACAGTGCAGTAATTCACATTTGCCGGGGAACCGTATCTGGTAAACTTCTGCGCTTGACATTTCTCGTATAAGGGTCAGGGACCGCATGAACCAGGTCAAAAAAAAAAAACGAATATTGGTATAGGACGGGACTGGCCAATCCCCAAGAGTATATAGGCATGCGCCATTGCTACACAAGGATCTACATTTACAGCTACATCTTATTAGTGCTCTTAAAAGGACACCAAAGAACAACTAGATCAATTTACACATGCACACCTTTTTAATTTCATTTACCAAGTCGTCTATTTGGTTTCCTTATAATGTAATAGGATCCCTTGTTTTGCGCACAAACGACTGACTATGATTCATCTCACACGTCGTTTGTAGCACTATGGAAACTGCAGGAACCTTTAGCCAATAGGGAAACCAAATGGCCCCTCGAGATGCGTTCATCCGTGCCGCGCCGTCTGCTCACCGCCACAGTATAATTAGCGGTATACGACGCGCACGCTCAGAAAAGTCTTAACGAGTCACCTATCGCTGTAATGTATCGCGTGTCAAGCAAAGAAGAAAAACTCTCTAAACCCGCCAATAATTGGACGTTTACGCCTGGAACTATATTCTGCTGCGCAGGGATGGTATACTTGTGTACGTATCGTACCTTCGGCAGGGCTGCAAACGGCTTGTGAGATGGATTATAGTGCCGTGCAGACGCCGTCAAAAATTCGTGACGTCAATGGCTAGCTGGTGAGTGACAAGGGTGGCTCCGGTCCCTCTCTCGTTTTCACCTCTTTACTGGCGTTATACCAAAACTGGTAACGCCGTCGTCGCGCTTCTGTCGTCATACACGTTGCTTCATCTGGTAACTGCTATATATATATATATATATATATATATATATATATATATATATATATATATATATATATACAGAAATTGTCATGCATACGAGAGCACGCGCACACCAAAATCACGGGCACCTACATACTATGTACATTCAATGAATACTTTTGATGGGCGGGCTACAAGAACCAGGCTGGTCGGAAATTAAGCCATACGCGTCCATCAGCCACCGACATGAACGGCATGACCACTGTCGCAGGCAATTCCCCTTCCCCAAGTGAAGAACACCTCCTCTGACAAAAACGACAGTAGCTCAGAGTAGAGCCTCTCCAAAAGTGGAAACACAGCGCGGCGGCGATGTCCCACGGCAACTGCCTCGCACCGGTTGCGCCTATAAACAAAATGCCCCCGCAGCAATTACAAGTCGCGCGAAGCAGCCACGCGAGCAACGACCAGATGTAATAACGCGGTTAACTACGAGGCCACGGAAACCAGCATGTACGGCCCTCCAAAATACCCTATAGCAGCGACGCATTGCAGCAGCACATGCTTGTTGGATTCTTGAAGTGGGCACATCCAAGGCATGGGCACATGGGCATGGTACACATCGAAGATGGCACCATGCCCCATTGGTCTAGTCTTTCACGCGTTGGGAGCACTTGCCACCCTAGACGCCACATGAAGTCGCGTAGATGGTCAGGCAGAAAGGACGCCGTTATCGCATCCCACGACAGATTAGAGAGCTTTAGATTAGGGGGACGCAAGCGTAGGGGCCCCCTATCGCTTGGGCGCCCTTACGCTTGCGTCCCCCTAATCTAAAGCTCTCTAATATTGTAACGTGCGCGGCGCGCTATATTGGAACCAGATGAATCAGTAAGGCTGACATTGTATCTACAACACGGTTTTCGATGACGTCTACATCAGGACATACCTGTTGTATACGTGGCGATAAAATACCACGGCCGTAGAGTAAAATGCAGGCGCTTTTAACACTTTTGGCCCACGATTTAAGTGTACGCCCGGTAACATGTAACGAATTTTTGTGCCAAGGAAATAACAGGCGAGTTCACGTGTGGGACACTGATCACCGTGTAATAGGCGAAGCAGAAATCGCAGAGCAAGCAGCCGGCATCGGACAGACACGGCTGGGAACGTGAACCCATAGAGTTTCTCACTATATTACCTAGAGGGAAAACTGGCGCTGCTGCGCTGTGGTATCCATGGGAATGCCGGTATATTGTGACTTCGGATTGGCATCGTTCTTGGATAGCCAGAACGCCTTGAAGACGCGCCTGGCTAGCACCGTTCCCTTTGTCACAATGATTCATTTCCTGCTAAAACAGCACGTAACAAACTTATTTAGCTTCATTTTTACACAAAAACATTTTTTTTTTAATTTCGAGGACTTATATATTGGATGCACAATTATATGAAACGTAAAAAGTATCAGCTGGCCACTAAAGTTGGAGGGCAGACGACAAGATTATCGCTCGCTTTGGAACAACTTGTCGTCTGTCCTTGCTTTTCTTCGCTTGATTCTGCATTGTAGGTGAGTAAACTTTATTGAGAGATTCACCCATGGGTGAATGAAAGCCTTTTATGTAGAATTTACTTTAAGAACGCATTATTTGTGTAGCCATATCCACATTTTAGACGAAGCCTCGTTCAACACTGGCCAACACAAGCCTCGTAGACACATATCCCGTCATTCCCATGAGGGCATGGCGCCCTTTAAGAAACTCGCATAGACAGTGGCGCCAGTTTACCCTCTAGGTGTTATAGTGAGAAACTCTATGCGCGAACCCACCGCGAGAGCGTGTTTGCCCGCGCGCCGCGCAACAGGCCACTTCTGTACTGCCCGACCAGAAGAAGGAACCAAGAAGGTACTGCCGCAAAATACAGACTGTGCTAAGTACCTGCTTTCTGATAGGGGTAAATCATACCCTTGAACATCCTGAATATTTCGCCTTACATCTTCAAGAATTGAAAGTGTCACATATGCATTTATAGGTGTAATCAAGGCCCAAAATACGAACAGAATCGCTCTTTTGAGGACGGAAAAATTTGGAGGACGCTTAAGCTTCGCCTTTACGAGTAGAACGCGATAGCGTCATCGGGACCCGTTCGCATCGCAACGCGCGGCTGTAGGTCTGGTAGAAATGCTGAAAAAGAGGTTTGTGTTTGAGTTTCCTCGTAACAGAATTAGGTTTTCTTGTACATTCAAATTACAATCCGACGCCGATTGGTAAACAGTCCGACGGCAAATCCGACGCCGAATGGTAAAGTCATACTTTACCATTTTCCTGACGGATTTCACTGTGAGAAATTCAATTTTTGTTCACCAAAACCTTGCACCACGTGGAGGGCCTGCGCGGTCGATGTGGTTGGATGATTTTCTCTGCCACCCGCAATCACACGCCGGTTGCCGACGCCGGATTTTCTGCGACACAGGGCCCTTAAAGGGCAACTCCGGCGATTTTTCGATGTCAACGGATGTCGATGAAATTCGCTGGGTCTGTTCCTCTGAATACCTCCGCCATGTCCTAAAAAAAGCAGGCTTGTGAGTTGCACAGATTTTTGCAAATGAATTTAATTTATTGCCTCGAGCACCCTACATTACCTCCTCCTCAGTTATAGGCCGCATTGTGTATGACGTCAGGAATAGTCCACGCAGAGCATGCCGGGATGCGCATTTACATTCGCACGCCCGTGCAGCCGGTCGATTGCAGCGCGCCCGCGCGGCGCTAAAGGGAACTACAGATCTAGGTACTTGCTGGCGACCCGTCTCCGCAAACGCCCCTAGCTCTGTGAGTCCCTGCGCCCTAGCGCCGCCGCGTCCCCAGCTTCTGCATGGCTCCACGGAGCGCGCCGCCGTGGTCCGTCAGAATGATGCATTGAGTTAACGGTGTTGAAAACTGACTGGCCACAATTTGTCACTTAGCTTGGATCTCAATTTCTTTCCCCTTTTAGTTTTACCATACGTTACCGCATACGGTAAGGTGCGCACCATGTTTTGCAAGCCGAGCCGGACCAAGCCTAAACATAGCGAGCAAGTGGCGTCGGCCACAGAGCCCACGCCGTGCATGTCCGCGTCTCGCGTGCGTTTTTCACCATGGTAGGACCAAGAGACGAGTTAAATTAAATTCACCTTCTGCAACGTGGCAAAGTGGCAGCAAGTATGTCAGTCCCTCTAACCGGAAGCATAACCTTGAGCTTGAACTGAACTTGTGGCCGTACCCTTCGTACGGGGGAGTAGTATACTCAGGCCGAATGAGAAAAAAAAATTCAAATAACCGAAAATCAACCAAAGAAACAGAACATAAAACGTGGCAGGAAAAAAAAAAAAAAAAACACTTCGGGTTGGTGGCGCCATCTAGTGACGAAGATTTTACTTAGAGGGGGCGCCGAGTTTTTATTGCAGTAACTAACTATATTCCACTTATCTGCTGGTGTAAAGTGTCGGCAGCGGTGCAATTTAAAACAAACAGTCCTATTTTTTATACGCAAGGCCTGAAGGTTAACCGCTGTCATCATTATCAAGTTACCGTACGCATCGAGCACACACGCAGCTCAAACGTATTCGGTCATCGCGGTACGTTACCGCACTTACCACACCGTAACACGGCACTACTAAAACTTGACTAAACAGTCGCGACAGGAGCAGAGCAGCAATGTATTGTCTTCTTGCCTGCTTACTAATGGCAAGAAGTTAGGCTCTAGCACTGTGGCATAATCGGTTCTTTCAGGTATGACTACGAGCTTGATGCTCTACCATTCGTCCACGATCACATGCATACTTCCCTCCGACTTCATGATCGGCCAAATGCAATCACGTTTTAACACTTCGCCAGCGCACAAATGCCATCGTCGTTTTAACATTGACCACATGACACTAACGTAAGTCCGTACGGTTGTATACACTGTCGCAAATCGCGTCAAAATCCCGTGTTTCTCTAGTTAATGCCCGTTCAGTACCTGCGCTAGAACCCAACAGTCGGCTCGCCACGGCCGCACTAGAAAACGATCGTCTTCTCAACGTGGTCGTCATCGCGCTGTTTGCGCACGCACAGCTCCGTTCGCGCAAACGCGTTGTTCCACCTTGTATCGCTTCGTTTTATCTCAAACAATGCAGGATAGACATCGATTCCAGCAGTGTGCACGCCTCCTGCTCGCGGACAGTTGCCGAGCCTGGTCCAGCGGAGGCGTTCCCGCGGCTATGGTGGCGAGCGGGGACTAGGGGGCTCGACGCAGATAGGTACGCGCGACCCCTAGGACCGAAAAGCACCTAGATGCGTAGTTCCCGTTAGTGCCGCGCGGGTGCGCTGCAATCGACCGGCTGTACGGGCGCGCGAATGTAAATGCGCTGCCGGGATCATGCAGACGACAGCGACGAGAGCGTGCAGGAGTCGACGATCGTGAGCTAGCGCTTGGCGTGAGATGTTGCTGTCGCGAGAAGTTGCATTACCTGTGGATGGGCAAGTGATGCGGGGTGGCAAGCGGTGTTGCGTTGTTGGCTGCACGAACTTCAGCCCTCGCCATCCGCAAACACAGTTTGAGCCGATGCCGATCGCGTTCAGCCGAGGTTAAGCCTATCACAGTGGCCGAGTTCGTGCGTCTGCTGCTGGCGGACCAGACCCACTGATATGAAGCTAATTAAGCTATTAGGATGAGGAAAGCTGCTTCTGTACAGTTTAGACCATACGGATTTGAAATAAACCATTCCTCATTTCGTACAATGCACACGCAAAAAGCTAGAAGCGACAACACGACGCGCAATCAACATCCGTATACGTTGCCGTTCGCGAATGCGGTCAGTCGCATGCACTCGCCGGCGCTTCCCTAAATGAAATGTGACTACGCAAATCCATGGCTGTATTATTGCCTATTGTTATGCTGACTAATTATTTAGCTTACGAGGTGCACTGTTTGCCTCGTATCCCAAATGGGCAGCAATTAAGCGGAGGCCCCTTCGATACAGCATGCGTAAACAACCGTCTCGTTCAGCTGCCAACGATGTCATACTTCACGACATCGGCGGCGTTTCTGCGAGAAAACTATACATTCTCTAAATGAACGATCATACGTGCAATGTCCTAATCTATGTCTACTTTACGGAACACTAATTGTGTGCATGAAGAGAATACGAAGAATGATAAGCAGGCTGCACAACGCTTGCCTACTACGGTCTCCCGCTCGCTGTTTCCGAAGGTGTGTGGTCGCACGTATCAGCGCGACCCAGAGTGATGTAACGGTGCTTACATGCACAAAATCTACCTGTTTTGATATGTTCTTACATTAATTGATGTCACCGATAAGCGGCTATCTCAAGCGAACGACATACGAGTGGTCGCTGTACCTGCAGATGTAAACAAATGCACCGGTCGGCGCTTTGGACTGTCAGCGGCGTTCTTGTGGGATAAAAATGCGGAAAGTCGTGTTCCACATTTTACAGTGAGCATGCGAAGCGGTTCCCTGAGAGGGGTAAAACACCTAAAATAGCAAGCAGCGCGTATATTAGTGGTTACGGCTACCCTTGGTCTTCATGTCGCAGCGCGATATGTTGCGCATGGGTGCTGGCTCTAGTGGTGGAGGACGGCGATTCGTGGCTATTGAATTCGTCTGAATCATAACTGTCACTGTTTGACAGATCCGAATAGGTGGTGCAGCTTGCAATGTAACCCGAAGGTCCCCGAAAGTCCGGCGCGGTCACGAATAAGCTGAGCGTCTGCTCTTCGCCGGTTTCGTTCGCCCCGCGGGCGAGACCGGCATGCGTTGCGCGCCTTCCCCGCCGGAGATACATTCGTGACGTCACACGCAGAGGTTCGCTCGGCTGCTTGCTCAGGTTTCGGTTTCGTTTTTGCGCTTTTCTGCTTATTTAAAATTATTTTCGAATTTGCGGTACAGTTCTCCTATCAGGTGCGTCACAGGAGGGTCTCGGGAAGCTAAATATTTTATTACCTCGACATGGTCAAAAAATCGCCGGAGTTGCCCTTTAACGCTGTCGCATTAAAAAGGGAGTTAGGCTTGTCTGTGAGGAACCAATGAACAAATAACGGCATTTTGAAAAATTTAGCGCAGCACCTGAAATGTTTCCGGACTCAGTGAAAATTCGAAGGCTACGAGATAATTAAGCTATCTTCCTTCCTGAGATACAGTGTGTGCTCATCGGCGAAGGCTGTCACCTTCACAACACCGCTATCTGGCAGTGGGAGACCGCACACGTAAGGGTCTCTCAGTACCGGTCGCAGAAAGGGCTCAAGGCTGAGCGGAGTTAGGCGTGTCTGTGAGGAACCAATGAACAAATAACGGCATTTTGAAAAATTTAGCGCAGTACCTGAAATGTTTCCGGACTCAGTGAAAATTCGAAGGCTACGAGATAAGCTATCTTCGTTCCTGAGATACAGTGTGATGTCATCGGCGAAGGCTGTCACCTTCACAACACCGCTACAAGGCAGTGGGAGACCGCACACGTAACAAAGAGTACTGCTGTTCGCCACGAGTAACAGGAAAGACGCACACCATGTATGTTATACCATACGGTCACCTCTAATCGCCTCCGCAGCAGCACGACATTCTAGCTGACCTCCAAAGTAGATTAAGTAAAATGTGATGTGAAAAACAAAAATTACGGATTACTGGCTAAGAAGAACCACAACAAAAGTTGTCGTGTGTTTGTGTTATGAATACGCAAGAAAGCTTTTATTTTATAATAATTGATAACGTACGCTTTAAGAAACATTTGGGACTCTGACGCACGTTGCTCTGTCGGTCAATTCCGAGTACTCCGCCGCACGCCAACCTTCAATGAGCCAAACGCCAGAGCCGTTGTCCGGGCATCGTTGCGAGAACAAAACGAGCACTTCCGGTCAACCTGTCGAAAGTTCAGAAAATGCGGTCTCTGGCCTCCTACCCTTTATACAGGACCGCATTACATACGATAGTCACTGCCCATACAAGTTACAAAAATAGTGCTTCCGAGTTCTTCCTTTTATTTCCGCAAGTTTTATTTGTTATTCCCAATACCGACGCAGAAAATGCACTGTCGCCGTCGTATACGGCACTAAAGTTCTTCTATCACTAATGTTGCGCATACCTTGTCCTTACATTCTTTACAAAGTTATTCCTCGGAAGTTTGATAATAACAACCCACAAACAAATGGCATGAAACAAAACAGCAACAGCGCGTGCACTTCATGTTAAATCTTCTCAGACTGAAGTATTAAAAGTGCGAAACAAAAGAAGATCGGCCCAAGCAAGAGGCCGCGTTTCTATGAGAAAGCTCGCCTTCGTGCATAGCGTTCGCCGCCAGAGGTTTTCGGTAAACATTACAGTTACATAAGCTTCAGTTGCCTGGAAGCGTGAGAAGCAGTCAGGGATCTTTGAATGCTATCGCGAGCTTAAGCGTCCTACAAGTTTTTTGGTGCAACGGAAAGTTTACTGGTCTGCCCAGTGCCCAGTCATACAGCGCCCAGTCATGCAGTGGTAACGCGAAAAACGCCGCGGAACATTTTTTTATCGGAATTTTCCGATCTGCATTGAGGAAGTAGTTGTGCTCAAAAAACGGGCTGGGAACAGTGATAGGCGAGCGCGATAACGATTTTACGGAAGCATTGGTGGGAAGAAGACGACAAGTGCGGCTCTAACTGTAAGAAAGTAATATTTTGATTATCAAGCAGATGTTCCGGCGGTTCATGTTTTAAGAAGCGTTGAATCAGTTTTACAATAATAGGTGGTGTCCGAATTCTTTACATTCTTTACAAAGTTATTCCTCGGAATTTTGAGAATAACAACGCACAAACAAATGGCATGAAACAATACAAACGCCTTTGAATTGCTCAGGCCCTCCGCGTGCGTGCGCGAGCTCACCGTGTCCTTTCTTCCCCCCTCCTCTCTCTAACTCATCTTTCTATTCCCTCTTTCCCGTCTGCCTAACACCCCTGCCTTCTCTCTTTCTCTCCTCCTCCTCCTCCCTACGCCCCAACAACGGCACCCTCCAAGTAACACCAACTGATGTCGAAGGTCATGCTTTTGCTGGCTGCATGCGCCAGCCTTTTGACAGCGAAGCTGTTTATGCGGAGCCTGTGCCGTTGTTGTCGGACTTCGCTAAAAGGGGCCACGTGACCTAGCGGGAGAGGAGAGGAAAAGAAGAGCTCAACAGGGGGAAAGGGGTTCGGGTGACGCCTTACCCCCTGTGAGAATGCTGTGAGAGAGTGCAGATTAAAAGGAGAACGGGGAGGGGGGTTGACGTAAGTCGCGCCATCCAATACTCGCGTTGGAGGGGGAGAGTGGGAGGCGCGCCGACCATTGGCGGTGTAGGAAGAAAGTAGGTCAACGGAGGAGTGGGGTGTCAGAGGAGTTCGCGTTAGCGTTGGTTGTATGTACGGAACTTTGGATTAGTGGCTCCGCACATTCCATCCCAGCTACAACTATGGGAAGTGCGTACTCCTGAGCATGAAGCTGCCTATACCGCGAGCGTCGGCGAGAGGTTGGTCCGTGAACGGGCTCGTCGTCGTAGGGCCGACCGCGAGCTGCGCGCCAGAGATGCCGAGTTTAAACGGCAGCGCCGCGAGGCCGATCCCGAAGTGCGCGCCCGAGACGCGGAAACACATCGGCGGAAACACTGCTTGCGAAGTTTGACTTGCATGATGCAACACTCGGTGTAACTAACACAGCTTCGCTGTTCGACCATCTTCACGGAGTGGAAGGGGCGGTGATTTTCTTTTTAGCCAAGCTAAGCTAAGTGGTAGGATATGCCAGTAGTGTCATTTTTGCAGTGCTGGTACCCACTCGCAGCATAATTCACCGATGGCATTTGGGGTCTATATCTCACAGAGACCACAGAACAGGGGGTTCTATATAATTTGCAAACTCGCGCGCGTACAACAGCCGAAACTGCGCTCATGTGCGTCGCGATTCATTGAACTCTGTCTTCATTAATTTCGCGATAGTCGGATGACTATTAGAAAATGAAATGAAGGCCGAGCTTTCACTTTTTCAGAGCGCAGCTCTTGAGTGCTCGTTTCTGCGGCAAGCGTCGGCGTTGTCCCTCCTAACCGAGTGAACGAACACGGCGAAAGATGAATTGGAACGCGGAGCGCAGCGGCAGATGAAAGACGGCGATAGCGAAATGAGCGCAAGGAGGATACGCAGAGGAAGAGAGTGCAGCGGCACCATGAGGCGGAAAGCGTAGGAAGAGGGTATGGCGAAAGCGTGAGAAGAAAATCGTAGTGGCGCACAAGATCGGCTTTGCGGTGATGATGGCGCCAGAGTCTCGCGCGTCGTCTGTATGGAAACGAAGGGCTGCATGAGCGGAGGTCTGTCTGTGGCGGCTGCTGTGAATCGCGCCCACGCGCTGCCTCTCGCGATCTCCCGATTAGCGAGGTATTCGCGGCACACTCGTTCGCTCCGTTTGCAACGTGCCGCACGCGACAGATTGTCCGCGCCAGTCAATATATCGCGAAATGAAAACACGTATAAAGCTGCGCTAACCCCAGCGCTTGTGCCGTCACGGTTCTCAACATATCTTTTTCGTATCTAAAGCCATATTGGCTGCGCAATAGAAGTTCTTGGAACTTGCTAGGTTAATTTTCATTTTGTTCTTACTTTCTTGGAATGCAATGTAGCCCGTCTTTACCTATAAAAAATAACTATAGGTGCGAGCAGGCGGCGTAAAGTATTAGTGACGTCACGGCTGGTTACAGTGCGGGAACTTCAGCGGGGCGTCGCCACCTGTCATAGATTTTGCGTGTTTTTGATGCACCGGGCCTACTCTTCACGGTAAAGATGGCTTTTGAAAATATAGCTTTCTTTACACCCCCCCCCCCCCCTCCCCAGAGCAGCATGTCGCAAGTCGGCAACAAGGAATATTGGCGACGTCCGCTACCGAGAAGTCAAGATGAAGTTGGAAACCGAAGCAGTGAAGAGAGAAATAATTAAAGAATTATATATATATATATATATATATATATACAAGGTGTTTCAGCGAACACTTTCAAAATTTATTTAAGGTTGCCTGTGGCAGATAGCCCAATTCTAGTTAATGAGGTGGTCTACTCGAAGAGGGGGGCATTACTTACACGAAAAAATTGAAATACATAAGCGACTAACAAACAAACATTCAGTAATTAAGTTTTTAACTAATTACTCGATTGCCCATATTGCAATTTACAAATTGTAGCCGTGGAGCTTGCAAGGCGGATCCACTTGGAATTAATTCTCAGGATGACACCAGTTTCGAGACATTAATTCCAGAACTTTGCGGAGAAATGCATTGGCGTTCCAGTTAATTTTGTGCTTCAATGCATAAAGCGACGTTTTGTTAAGAAACTAACTGGAACACCAATGCATTTCTCCGCAAAGTTCGGGCATTAATATCTCTAAACTGGTGTCATCCCGAGAATTCGTGTTTTTCCGAGCATGAAAGCCCGCGAATACGCGCAAAGTGCCTCGAGCGGCCAGTCGTGCGGCAATTCTGCGTGTATTCGCGGGCTTCTTTCACACTCGGAAAAACACATTTATGTAACACGTATTGAGCAACAGAAAGCTTTATAGGGAGTTTTTCATGATGCTCTACAACTTTCTCATTGACACTTTGATAATTAGGACAGTACTTCTTGAGTTAGATAATTATTTACAATTCATTAATTAAATCTCATGAGTAACGAAAAAATTACTGGCGGCTGCCCCACTGTACTGGGAACAATACGTACTAGGTTGGCTTCGCGTAACGGCGTTCCTCTTTTTTTTTAATCGTGTTGCGTGATAACTGGGACACCCTGTCCATACATATATATAAATAAATATATATATATATATATATATATATATATATATATAAATATATACATATATTCGATTAGCACTTAGGCGTAGGATCCGCCGATCTTATTTTAATGAAGACGAATAATTTACTAATAGCGCTCAACGTAATATTCTTATTTAAGGTCTAATTAGAACAGTGTTCCTCAAACTTTTCCAGTACGTGACCCCTTTTAGTAGCACCAAAGACACCGTGACACACCACCTTTATAAGCTTTCTGAAAAAAATTACTTTCTTCGATGACACCCGGATACATGTACAATTCAATTAATTTAAAAGAAATTAACTGCAGCAGAGAGCTACTTTCAACTTGAAATTTTATTTTGCATTTTCGTTTATTTTTACACGCAAAAAGAAACAGAGTTAGGCTTGTTCATGTTTTATAAGCAGGATTGATTTAATTGTGTATTTTAATGAAACTGATTGAGTCTAGCCCCTGTTGTCCGGACTTTAAATGTTGTAGCATTTCCTTGGCTACCTCCCAGGCAAAATTTCGTCCGATAAGCGAAAGGGTGCGGGAGGGAGGTGAATAGTTTGAAGCTTGACGTCAGAGGTTCGTAAGAGGCATTGACGTCATTGGTGATCGCGATAGTTGGACCCACTACGACCCCCCCCCCCCCCCCAAAAAAAAAAAAAAAGAAAAGAAGGTTTATGACGACTCATTTGGGGGTCACGACCCGCAGTTCGCAAATGGGTCGTAAAATGGCAGCAGCCGGCGCTCGTTCAAGCAGGGGTGAGAGGCCCGTGTTTTCTTCCGGTGTTGGCTTTGGCCCGAGCCTCACCTGGCAGGCTTTCGCATCTTTCGCGTCGCGCCACGCATTGTTTTGACTCGAAGGGCATCTGACGAACTCGGACGGCGACGCTTCGCCGCAAGGCAAACACGGGACGCGCGTCTTAGCTGTTCAACTACACAGGGTGCTTCACTTAACTTGGGCCAAACTTGAAAAATATGCAAATGCTATACGTAGCTGGACAGAAGCAAGGTAACGTTGCCTGCCGTCGCTTGGAGATACTCGGATGATTGTTTGAACTCCGCCTAATTAGATAACTAGTCTTAATGAATTAATCAGCTTCTCAATTATTATAATTAGATTAAAAAGTGTCAATGAGAAAATTGAAGAGCAACGTGAAAAATCCTGGTCTTGTACATCGCAAGCGCACGAGGTCACCGTTTCCAGGATTAATTAACTTATACGGTTTTACGTGCCAGAAACTAAGATACGATTATGAGGTGCACGCTGTAATGGGGGCTCCGGGTTAATTTTGACCTCCTGGAGGTGTTGACCCCCCCGCTATATATTTGTTTTCACGTCTGCCGGCGAAAGTCGCAGGAATTCCAAAGCGCTTTGTGAGACGTGCTTTGCACAAACTGAGCACTTCGAGCGGTTGACGCAAGCCGAAATTATCCATCCTCTCTTTCGAGGCGCGCAGCAAGTCCTCGTCGACGCTGTTCCGACTTGCCTGCAGCGTCACTCAATAAATGCTCACGCACTGACTCAAAGAAGTGAATCAAGGCGACTTATCGCGCGGCGCACTCCGGCGATTTTCCATATAGAGATGCGTGGAGGAGACAACAAAGATGGTTGTGGGAAGTTGGAGAAATATTCATGGAGGAAATGAGAGCCCGACGTCACGCCGGACTCGGGAATTCCAACTCGGAAGTTTCCGTATCGCTGTTTCTCTTTACGTAATCAAAAAAAAAAAAAAGTGATCCGACAACGAAGTGAGACTTTCGTATACCCTTAGTCGCATGTTAGATCCTTGTTAGATCACGGAAGCTGTGTTCGGCCCACCTTGGGTGCAAAATAAATATTTTTTCTGCTAAATTCGTGTCCTGTCGACACACTTCCTGCTGTATCGCCGAATAGTTTTTCACATGTTGCGCGCATAAATATGATACGAAAGTAATAATAAAAAAAGTAGGCAGCAAATGAGCGCAAGGTTACCCGAAAACAGATAGGCATTTGTTTATTGAAACATCTAAGCCCACTTGCTCGCGGTTTCAAATGAAGAAATAAGCCGACGACTGCAATTTTTGCCCTTCGTGTGCTAATCAAACGAAACGAAAAGGAAACGTTTACAGAAAATCATTAATGAAGCATAACTGAAGGCGGCTATAGCATCAAGCAAATCATTAGGGTCCAACCTAGTGATATTGGCTAAACTTCATTACCGTACTGCGGGAGATCATTTATAGGAAGCAGAAATGAGATAAGCTGAAGTCGTCGTTTGCCCGTACGGCCCCGCCTTATATAATTACGTTCGAGCGTGCGGATTTCGATTTTATTGCATAAGTGGGTCGCGACTTAAGCCCCGTGCTTTTTAAATGAAATCCCCGTGCTTTTTAAATGCGTAAACATTTCTATGCTTACCCAACGAGGAAATGTGTCCTTCCGTCACGGAAGACGAATCGCTATAAAGAAATTAATGTATAAGAAAAACAGAAATTATTCGAAAGGAAAAACGTCGGCTGTGGTGAGTTTCGAACCTACGGACCCCACGCTCAGAAGCCGAGTGTCTTGCCCACTGGGCTAAACACCCACGCTCGCAAAAGGTGAATATATCTGAACCATATGGATGCGTTGTACCGGCGGTACAAAACAAATGTCGAAGGAGAACAGTTTCTATGAAGGCTTTCTTGAAAGATTTGGTGATGGTGGTGGAATAAAAGTCATCTCTAGGAACACATGTAGACCCGAATTGGAGCGTTGTCGACATTAGGAATATCCCGATTTTGCGAAAATTTAATGCCAAACGCGCCACATCCCCGGTGGGTTTCGGGGGTCGCGTGATGCGCCTTCCGTTGGGGCGTTTCTTCACTGAGCGAAATGCCACCGATCTCTGAGGGCACATGCGTTTCGCCTCGTGCAACACAAATGACAGATAAGCAGTCAATGAGTCCATAGTGAGGAGGGGCTTTGTGGTTCTCATCACGGTTTATAATGGTTCGACGAGGATGGGTAAGGCGCGAAAGAGTGGTAAGGGCTTATAATGGTCGGAGCAATTCTGATAATGTTGATAAGGACTGATAAGGGTTGATAAGAGTCGGACCATGTCCGATAAGGTTGATAAGGACAGATCAGGGTTGATAATAAGAATCGGATCGATTGCGACAAGGTTTATAACGACCGATAAGGGTTGATAAAGGTCGGATGCAGTCCGATCAGGTTGATAACGACAGATAAGGGTTAATAAGTGTTTATACTGGTCGGATCTGGTTAGATAAGATTGGTAATGACATCAGGCTGCGTGGAGATGAGCAAGGGGCATAATTATCCCGCATAACCGACTCCAGTGGAGTTTCCGCGTGTTTTTTTTTTTTTTTTTTTTTTTTGACTGAGCTGTTACTTTACTTACATTACTTACTTTGGGTTACATTAATCCAGTGTCCTTGGTGAATTGTTGCTGTTTTCTTGTAATAAATATTGTGGGAAGGTATTAAAATTTAAAGTAAATTCTGGGGTTTTACGTGCCAAAACCACGATCTGATTATGAGACACGTCGTATCGGGGGACTCTGAAATGATTGTGGCCACCTGAGAGATGCAAACCACCACAGGTTTGCATCTTTAAACTATGACCCACACACGCCGTCTCATCAAGACGGTAATTTTTATTTTATTTTGTATTAATCGTCAATGTTTTGATAAGATTATCTGCCTTCATCGCCTCGGACATTTATTCTGCTGCCGTTAAAATCACAGGCCTGCACTTTTTGTTCTCTCCTTTGTTTCTTCTGCCCACCTTCATCTAGGACCTTTCCCCTCCTTCCTCACATTCCCGGCAGATTAGCATGTAGACGAAAATAACCTGAATGATCACTCTGCTTTTTGAATAAAGAGCTTTCCCTCTCCCCACATTGTACGCCTTCCTGTTGGCATATAACAACACGCCCAAATCACAACCCTGATGGAACTCTGTGGAATTCTTCCGTAGAACTTAACGTTGAGTATAGGCGTTGAAGGCCCATTACACACTTCTGATTTGTTCTTGCGTGTATAACGCAGGGTTTGAGTTGAAGCAGCAGATATTTGCTGCGCAAGAGTCTGTAAGCGCTGACGCTTGCCGGTATATGCTCAGGTGCGTTTCTTTTTATTCGCGTATTAGTCAGTCAGATCCATGTTCACCGTGCGGGTTATGCACATGTCAATAAAAGAGTGCACAACGAAGTTCCGACGTTAGACTGCGAGCGCGACGTTTTCTCGAAAGACAGAGGAGGGGGAGAGAGAGAGAGAAAGAAAGAACCGCCACAATACTCGTCAATACTATGTCGCGTGTGGGTTCCACGACGCATGCATTGAACGTGTCCGTCAGCACCTAGCAGGTAGTCTTCAACCTGTCCAAGCGACCAGACGACATACACGCTGATGTATTCATTTCTCTCTGCACCTATGTATTATACCGTCGGATATGCTATAATCACAGTTTCGCGAGTTTCGCATATAATTACTATGCTCCATGGAGAAAAGGGGGGAGGGGGGGGGGGCTGTATTCTGTCCACCTAGCTGACCATTTCAGCCGCCGCTGATTGGCTGGATCTGTGCGGGCGAGAAAGAGTTTGGCTGCGGCCAGCTGTTTCTTCCTGACTGGTACCCCAGCCTAGCTAATCAGCACTTCAGTAGCAGCCGAAATGAACAGTGCACAATGTGGACTCATGTTTAGTCATATAACAGCGCAAAACGGACAAGGACTCAGGCAAAGAAGAACACCACACTGGCGCTGACTCACAACCGTGTTCTTCTTTGCCCGAGTCCTGACCGTTTTACGCTGTTATTTTACCAAACGTGAATTCTCACCAACTCGACCAAGTTTCCCTTCTAGTGCACTATGTGGACTCTCAAAAAAAAAAAAAAAGTAGCTTCCGAGTTATTTGGACACGTCATCAGATAATTGTGTGCGGGCGGAATGAGATAGCGTGTCCTGTCCCTGTCTTTTTTTAGCCCTGTTGAGGTTCCCTGCAGCTGCAGCTCGAGACTGAATCTGCATTCTATGACGCCACGTTGTTGTCGAGTAACACGTTCAACAATACCGAAGCTCGTTTGGTGACTCAACTGGCTTATGTACGATGTAGATCTTTCATAACGATCACGGACGACTGCGCGCGTCGGGGGCCGCGTTAACTGAAGGTCCACGCTGCGCTCTACTGAGCGCGCTCATATTAGTATACAGCGGCTTAAGCCTTACCGACGTATAAACAAGTCTGGCTTGGTTGCAATTCTACCGTGAGATTTCGTTAAGGCGAGGCCGATTTTCTTTGTTCAGAGATTTCGACGCGACTAGAAACGATAGTGCAATACACAGAGCGTGCACGCGCAAAGCCAATTGGCTGTTTTATCATAGATGAAAGGAGGAGTCTGCTGGGCAGACGATAACAGACGGTAGCAGACAACGACGACATGATAGGCAGACGAGAGGCACCAGAAACCTTACAGAGTTAGCTACAAAAGTTGCTAAACTGTGAATACGCGATTTTCGAGTTACCCGTGAAACGATTGGTAGTACATGGACATGTCTCTTCGTGCTTATGGTATACTTCAGACGTTTTTCTTGCTGTGGTATTTATTACGCTTCAGCTTTATCGATTTCCAAGAAATCGTATTTGAACTCACGATAGCCCTATAAATTTCCGCGCCCGTTCCGTTGCGCTGCCTACCACTTGATACTTTATTGATTTTTAGGATCCTCGGCCATCGTAAACTGAAATTCATAGATACGCTCTGTTGCGGCAATAAAAATGTTATTACGATATTATACCGCGCATGGTTGTCGACAAAGAAAGGGATTCATCTAACACACGTCAAATGTGGATCGACAGTTGAAGCGTTAAAAAAACCTCGCTCGCTTGCGCTCGTTACGTTGACACCCTACAAAGCCAAACAAAAAAGTATATATATTTTTTCGGCTCCGGAATTACTAGTCTGCTGACTCGTCTAAATATAAATCAGCGACAATAATCCCTAAACGAGCCACGACACTATAAGCCGCCGTAAGGGAGGATACTTTGATTACCTCGGGAAAGTGCGGGAAAGTATTGGCGCACGCATCTTCAATGAAAAGAAGGAATGAAAGAAAATGTAAACCCCACACGGTTGGTGGAAGTGAGTGCGACAAAGCAAGCCGCCGCATCGAACCAACTCGTCGCGCGGCACCTCGCAAACAGAACCCGTGGTAGTTATATACTATAGGCATATGCGCGGCTCAGCCTCACGCACGCCTATAATCAATAGCGACCGTTAGCTTGGAGCTCGCCGACACTTCGTCCATACACACGCAGTGAACGGCACGAGCCTGTCCCTCTTAAATCAAGCTCTTTGGATGAAACGTCCGATCGTTTCTTTCTTCTTTTTCCTTTTCCGCTTTTCCTTTGTTTTATTTTGGGCGGCAAGCATACATCGCGACGCACGACTGACCCCGATAGCGACCGTCTGCCATGCAAAAAAGCAACTCCTTCGATCAACAGTCGGGCGCTGCAGTTCGTCCGACGTATACGACTTGCATGTCGTCAATATAACTTCCAATCAATAGCTAAGCTAGTGCCGCTTACCCTGTCCCGACTCCATTACCCTCCCGCATTACCCACCCTCTCACCCTCCATTCGACACACACACACACACACACGCACACACACACACACACACACGCACGCGCACACACACACACACACACACGCACGCGCACACACACACACACACACACACACACACACACACACACACACACACACACACACACACACACACACACACACACACACACACACACACGCGCACACGCACACGCACACGCACGCACACACACACACACTTCCACGCGCTGCCCTTTCTCATACCGTTGACGATGGCCGTGTTTCCAGGTCGCCTCTGAAAATCTCGGAAACAGGCCAGGCGCTCGAACGACAGATGCGCTCGATGATAGAACGTCTTTTATTTTTATTTTCTTGTTTTACTTTCTTCTTGCTCCCTCTTTTATTTCTTCCGCTCGCCGGCATGGTGCCGTCAATGAACTAATGCGTTCAACGCTCATAGAGCGCACTTAATGGCGACGTCACTGGTTTCTGTGCAGGTACGATGCATCCCTCTCTCCCTTATGTCGCTGTTTAACATGGTTCGCTCAGCTGTTGTCACTATCGCCAGTGTAGAAGTTTCATGTAATAATAAATTTATAATATTATTTTTTTAGGGGGGGGGGGGGAGGCGGGCTTCTCGTTTAATTGTTTAGGTGCCATTGGCTATACTACGAACAAAAAAGAAAGCACGTTCTTTCGTGAAAAATGTATACTGACGTGAGCACTGACAAAAACGAGAAATGTCAAAAGTTTAAAAATAACTCGCGAATCACTATTTTTTTTTTTTTTTTTTTACAATGCGTACACACACTTCTGTACCTGAGGACACAATGCCTGCAAGTTCAGTTGTGTGGTAGCAAGGGAGCGTTTCCCATCATATTTTCTTCTTTTTTTTTTACAATGCGAGATTAAAAGTCTGAATAAAAAAAAAGAAGATAAAAGAGAGAACATAGAAAGAAAACGTGTCTATCAAGCCTAATTTAAAAGGCAGAACGACGTTAAAAGATTTAACGTGCTGCTTTGTGGTCTTAAAATACAGTAAATCTTCGTTTTTTTTGTTTTCTGCTTTTTTTAAAGGGTTCAATGCATACTTTTCTATTGTCATCATGGACCAACTGGCCCAACAAACCACACTACTAAATACTTTTCTTGCTAATTCTCCTGTGATATATGGAGACCACTTCCATTTCTGTCGGCGTGGGACGGCGGAATCAAGTTTGCGTGCCTGCGAATCGTTCAGAACGTCTCTATGATTATACTCCGGGTGCTTACAAATCAGCAGTTTAATACCGCGCGCTGAACACCTGAGGCCGTGATAGCGCCCATGACACCGGCATACAATTACGGTCCATGCGCAAGCGCATAGTTTCACAGAATTCGTGTCGTAAAGGACCGAGTTCACATGTGGCTGTGTGAGGCTGTGAGCTATAATCAGTGGGTGATGCCTGCACTGCTCAATTAGCAATAACTTGAAAGTAACAGATCACGTGCACACAAAAAAAAGGTGTTCCCGTGGACGCTACGTCAGAGTTCTTGGTTAGCCTCCGCGATAGACCAGTGACTACAGACGAACCCGGATATAGCGAACTCGGATATAGCGAACTATCGCGTATAACGAACAGCTGCAAAATCCCCTTGAAAAATTGACCCTATGGCGTCGCGCTGCTGAGCTAGAGGTCGCAGGATCGACCCTGATCGCGGCGACCGCATCTTGATGGGGGCGGAGTGAAAAAACGCTCGTGCACCGTGAATTAGTTGCATTTTAAAGAACCCCAGATGGTCGAAATTATTCCGATGACCCCCCCCCCCCTTCCACTACGGCGTGCCTCATAATCGGCTTATGATTCTGGCACGTAAAAATCCAGAATTTAATTATCTGTTTAAAGTAAAGTTGAGCCAACTCTCATTTGAGGTTTACTGGCACAACGACATCCGAGGCCGTAACGGCGCAAACCAACTCTTTTACTTTGTTTGCTGCGTTGCTTATAACTATTGCGAAGCCAATGCTAAACAAGCTTTATTTCTGTCTTGTTAAAGCGTGTCTAACTTTAAGTAATGATTATATACTACGACATTACTTTTATATCCCCTCCCTCTTTGAAGTAGTATACTTCAACTAAAGCTTGTAAAGTTCCTGCTTTCTTTAACATTGAATATTTATCATTTGTGTCGTTGACGTAGCGCGCAGCATTGACGTACTATACTACTTACGTAAATTTAGCCCCAGATAGTGTCATAACTGTACCAAGGCTTCGAGCACAACTTTCTTCTTTTCTTTTTGTCTCTAAAACGCAGTCCTTACAAGCTGATGCTCAAACGAAGTGGGGCTAAAGTGATTGCACGAGTGAACCAATGCATTTAAGGCATTATAGTGTATACATTTATAGTGTATACATTAATGCATTTAAGGCATTATAGTGTATACATTTGGGGTATGCGCCAGTTATTTGTCGCCTACCGAACGGTCATTGTGACGTGAAGGACACTATCTCGTACCTAATGGAGAGAACTGTGCACGCCATGTGTATGCGTCTGGAGAGTCTTAAAGTTGACGGTGTTTTTCTCTCGTCTACACTGCAAGGGCGCGACGACGCAGGCGCTTGACGTCATTCGTCGGCCGGTCGTTTC